>NW_020955172.1:61214-82296 GCF_900497805.2 Vombatus ursinus
ACACACACACACACACACACACACACACACACACACACACACACACACACACACACACAGAGATTCAATTCAACAGGGAAACAGTAGGGACCTGGGAGAAGAAAGACAGGGGAATACAAGATAAATCATAAGCAAAACAAATTCTTAGATCAGAGGATAGATCATAAAGGGGTTTTAAAAGGAAAGAAAGAAAGGATAAGAATCTGTGATTGGGCCTGGTGGGGAAGTAGAGACTAAAATTACATCAAGCCTATAGCACAGGAGCTGAGCATATGTCTCTCAAAAATACCCTTTTTTTGTAAAGAGAGGGTAGGGAGCAAAGAGAGGAAAAGCATAAGAGAATAAGATGGAGGGGAATACACTATTAATGATAAAAATTATGATTAGCTTCACATTATGAATGTGAATGGTATGAACTCACCCACAAAATGAAATAGGATAACAGAACAGATAAAAAGAATCTAATAATATGTTGTTCATAAGAATACACTTGAAACATGAAGATTCACAGGATTAAAATACAGGCTGGAACAAAATTCATTATGTTTCAACTGAAAGCAAAAAAGCAGGGATAGCAATCATGATCTCAGACATACCAACAGCAAAAATAGACAATTTAAAAAGACAAAAAGAGAAACTACATTTTTTTAAAGGTACCATAATCAATGAATTAATATCAATACTCAACATATATGCACTAGATGATATTAAATACTTAAGGGAAAAGCTAAGTGGCTTACAGGCAGACACAGTAAAACTATAATAATAGGGGACCTTGATGTACCCTTTTTAATAGATATACAAATTTAACCAAACATAAACAAGAAATAAGGTAAAGACCTGAACAGAATTTTAGGGAAGTTAGATATGATAGCTCTCTAGCAATTACTGAATGAAAATTAAGAGGACTACATGTATTTTTCAGGTATTCATGACATCTTTACAAAAATTAACAAAATAAAGGCATAAACCACACAAATGCAGAAAAGCAGAAATATTAAATATCCTTTACTGACCTAAAAAGTATATCCAGTAAAAGGCTATTGAAGGGATTAAAATTTAATTGGAGACTAAATACTTAATCTTAAGGAATTGGTAGGTCAAAGAATAAACCATAGAAACCACAAGTCACTTCATCAAAGATAATGACAATAATGAGACAACATTCAAAAATGTGGGGGATGCAGCCAAAGCAGTATGTAAGGGAAAGTTTAGATCCCTGAACACTTTCATTAACAAAAGAAACAAAGAATAGATTAATGAACTGAGAATGAAACTAAAACAAAATTGAATATTAACAAAAATTTTTAAACCCCAATTAAACACCGAAATTGAAATCAAAAACTAAGGAAGAAATTAAGAAAAATGATAACAAAACAAAACACATGGAGTTAATCATTTATTAGCTATCCGGTTATTTGATTTTTCTTATAGGAAAAATAGTAGCATGAAAAGAGAAAGGTGCAATTCACAACAAATGAAAAAGAAATAAAGGAAATTATTAGAAACTCTTTTGTCCCATTATATGCCAATAAAACCGACAATTTAAATGAAACAGATATAAATCACAAATATATAAGCTACTTACATTAACAGAATGAGAAATAAGGAACTTAACCCAATATCAGAGAAAGAAAATGAACAAGCCATAAATAAACTCCCAAAGAAAAAGACTCCAGGTCCAGAGGGATTTACAAGTAATGTGAAACATTCAAAGAACAAGTAATTCCAATATTATATAAACTGTTTACAAAAATTGGAACAGAAAGAATACTACCAAATGATACAAATATGTTCTTAATACAAAAACCATGGAGAGACGAAACAGAGATAGAAAACTATAGACCACTATCTCTAATAAATATTGACAAAAAAAATTTTAAATAAAAATGTTAGCAAAGGCTATGTTACCATAAAGAAAATTCCAGCCCTTCAGTAACTTCAGCAAGTCGCAACCACATAAAACTATGCTGGTACTAGGATAAGAAAGATTTGGTTCATATACGGTCACTTTGAGAAGGACTGAATCCAAAGGAATTATACTCTGTGACCAGGTTGAATTTATACTAGGAATTCAAAGTTGTTTCATATTAGGAAATATAATTGACCATAGTAATAGCAAGAATAATAAAAATCATATTACATCAATAGATGCAGAAAAAACTTTTGACAAAATTCAACACACGTTTCTGTTTAAAAAATACTAGAAAGCATAGGAATATATAAATCTTTCCTTTTTATGGTTGTAGTATCTATCTCTAGAGAGTCAGCACCCCATAACTACGTCTCACATGTAAAGTACCCTCTCTTCCCAAGGCCTCACCTTCTGATTAGCTTGTAAGAGGGTAGTATTAGAGAGAACTACTGAGCCAACAAAAAGCCCAAAGAAAATACTGATGGAAAATGAAGAGTCCAGGGACAAGTGGCAGAGAGACCCTAGGGAGGCTGAGCCTGCCACACCTACAATGGGGTGGTCAGAAGAGAAAGAAAGCAACAGTAACAACTAACTGCCCTTGCCCTTAATAACAAGATCAGAAATTTTGATTTGGATTTTGAGGGTTGGCAGGTTAAATACTCTCATCTTATAAGGAAACTGAGGCCCAAAGCAGTGAAGTGACTTGCTCGAGGCAGAAGTAGCAAAGCCAGGAGTCATACCTAGTCACAAATTCAGCCCCACAGCATGTCACCCTGAGAGGACGACACATTGCCTTTTTAACCCCGGAGAAAGTTATCCTTAGAGGAGCTGGAAGGAATGTGTAATGTTCAACACACAAAACGACTTCTGGAGAATGCTATTTTCATACCATATATGGCCACTCTTGGAGCATCCAGAAGTAATGCCAAGTTCAAGAGATGCTTCTTTTGGCCAAGAAGAAATAAACCCTCAACTTTGAACTGTGAAACCTTTCCAAAGGATATGGCCGCCTTCTTGTGTGTGATCAAGAAACATACACACTTAGGGAACCATGTCTAACATCTGCTAGTCCTTGCCTCCTGATAAAAGTGCCTAAAACCAAGGCAGAGGAAAAAAACTCACTGTCTCAGAGTCAATAATCACTATGGTTGAGCTGTTATGTGTGCCGTGCTATTTCCAATTCTGCTCTTCACCTGCTTCCTGAAGGCCAGAAGGAACCTTTGATCTTCACCCCTGCCCATATACACAGTCTCCACTTCTTCCCATGCCTTTCTGCCCACAATGGCTAACAATACTACTCATTGCATGTACACTCTGCTTATGTCCCTGCTACTGATGCGGGTTTCTAAGTAATGATGCTCACTAAGCAACCACCCGAGAAAGCTCCTGAGACTCGGCAATCTGTTGCCTGTCCTTTGTGCTTTGACCTGGCACCTGGATTGTGACGGATGAGGGGGAATTCCTCCCTCCTTGCAGGTCTTCAGAGGCTAGCTACCATTTGTCAGGTATGTTAGTCTTTTTTTCATGTTGGACCACGTGGTCACTCTAAAGTTCTATCCAGCTCTCCAATTCTGTGATTCTGTGACTTAGAACAGGGTTCAGGCCTCTAGATTCATAATACCCACATACCCTTTATTTTTCTATTAACTCCTGGCCATTGTGAAAAATTCCCTATAACTCTGATTTTAAAAATGCCTTTTGGGCTCAGATTCTTGAAGTCTAGCCTCTGCTGGGATTCTTATAATCTAGCCAATAGCTTGTTCAGTCTCCTTAAGAGTCTGCCCAATATGACAGATGTTCTAATAAACCTTGTCTTTGGCTGAAAGACGACTTGGGTCGAATTCTTTCGAGCAGGACCCGCGTGTTGTGATTTTGGGGTCCCAGAACCCCTGAACCCCTAAGCCGCATCATTTTGGGGGCCCGTACAGGGAAACTGCCTAACCCCAAGTTCTTCTCCAGTCAAGACTGGAAGGTATGTAAGTCTCCCCCCTCCCCTCCTTTCTTGATCTGCAGTTGGGGTAGCTCTCCAAGCACCAAGGCTTGGAGGTGCTTTTCGGGCAGACAGTTATGAAGCTGTCTTGCACTCGGCCTGATGCTCTCAGGCTCTCGGTCCACTGGGTCGATTCAAGGCCATGGACCTGGGTACACCTTCCGCAGCATAGAGGACAAGGATGGAAGCCCTATCCGGAAGTGTATCTGTTAATTCCCTCGGGCGCTAGGGAATTGGGGAAAATTGTAGTTGCTTTTTGGTTCAATTAATTACTTACTCCCTTACCTCTGCACCTCTGAATCCTCCTTCATGGAGGTTACAGGAACAGTTAGAACAGCTAAAAATATCTTCTCATATTCTGGAGGTTTTGCGATTGATCATTAAGGAGCTTTGAAACTCCTCCTTACAACCCTGGTCACCCCCTTCCCTTGAGTCAAGAGGGTATGTTAACTCCACTCATAGGAGAAGAGAGTTTGATTTCACCCTCCCCTACCTGGGGAAAAGGAAGGAGGGGGGAGGGGCAGCAGCTACAGTGTGGGCCCCACTGGCAATGGCCTTGGGTTCTGGGGCAACCTTTGTCTGGAAGCATCGCCCAGGTTCAGCACACCCTGCTCAAGGTAAAGAAGCTGGCCTCTGAACTTGGGTAAGCATGCTCTTTTAAATTTGTAGTTTTAACTGTTAATGATGAGATGTTGATTCTCTGTGTAAAGTAATTTGGACGTGCATTTAACAAAACTGAAGTCACGTGATTGGTAATGGGTTTGTTTCAAGTTTCAAATTGGTGAACCTTCTGTATCAGTTACGTCAAGCAACTTTTCATAATTTGGTTACCGCTAAAATAATCTACTGTTGTTGGTTATTGTTTTAATGTGTGAACTAGCCAAAAAGCTTGTTTGGATTATGTATGGCTTGCTGAGAACTTCCAAGTGTATAGAAATCTCTAATGATTGGTTTTTTACATTAGGATAAATTTAAGTTTGAGATGTAAACCCTGGAAAAGTTTTTCCTAAGCTGTGATTAGTAAAACTTGCCCTTTGAAGTAAAAGCTCATAGGATTTTGTTTTGAGTTGTCTGATGGGTCATAATCCATCAATAATCAATAATCTGAGAGAAATGCCACAAGCTAGCTACTCAGAGAAGGTGATACTGGTGGGAAGTACGTTCCTTTGAAAGGTAATGTTACCCACCTGGCTATTCCTGAGTCTGGCTATGAGGTGGATTTGATACTGCATGGTTGGAAAACTGAATTATCTGAATCCAAACAGAGCTAAGGATGTTTTATCCTCTCAAAGTTGGGCCCTAAATCTAGTCCCTGCTTTGTATCTAGGCCCTGCAGTTTTTTCTGTCAGATTTATGTCTTCCAGACTATGGGCAATTCATTCACCTACAGTTGTCCCCACATCATTCCCTGGATGCAGCCTGTGCTCCGTTCCAGTCAACCTCCTCTTTGGGACCCCCTCAAGGCAGGGACAGCTCTACACCCCTTGCCAGCAGGAAGCAGTTTCAGAAGCCGAGACCTTTGCCCCTTACTCCAAAAGAATTTGGGTCCCATTTGTTTGAGGGGGGAATGATGGGGTTGGGATCTGGGCCCTGGAAAGGAAAAGTCCTGGACTTTCTCACATGGCCAGATCTCTGGCGTTTGCCTGAGGCCACAATCCCATCAACTGGCCTTTCATTGTGGCTACACCCAATCTCCCCTCCATTATTTTACCTTCCTATGGCCCCTGGCCATTTCCTCTCCCATCCAGATCTCCTTAGGCCCCTCCTCCCATCACCCCAAACTACCTGGACACTCCTAGATCCCTCCCATAGGCTTTCTGTATATAAGGTCCATCTTGTCTCCATTAAGATGCTCAGAGTCTTAAAATCTAGCCATGGCTTAAATTCTTATAATCTAGCCATGGCTCGGATTCTTAAAATATAGCCACTGCTGGGATTCTTATAATCTAGCCAATAGCTCGTTCAGACTCCTTAGGAGTCTGCCCAATGCGATGAATGTTCTAATAAACCTTGTCTTTGGCTGAAAAAAGAAATGTCTTTTGGACTGGAACTTTAGTCAAAGCCTTCTGCAAATCTAATGACATTACATCAGAATCCTACTTATGCACAGGCTGATTGCCTTTAAAAAAAGCCTTCCAGTAGATAAAGCAGATGCGCTATGGGGTCTTGCAGAAGCCATGCTGCCTCCACCCTAGTACAGTTATGCTCATTGAAGGCTTCAGTGATGCAATGACTTTTTCTGTTCTCAGCGCTTTCCTCTTGTGAGGAGACTCAGTTCTCTCTAGATCTGTGGGTCCTCTCTAGAACCATCATAACTTAATACGTCTCCTGAACAACGCTCTTCCAAGTAACAATTTAATGGAATGTAGTCATCCAAGAGCATAAGATCATAAGGGGGACTTGACTAGTCTCTCTTTTGGTCATTGCATTTGCATAAGATTTTATAAAACCACTGAAAGCCTATCCTAAAATATTGTTCCAATAGATGCCCAGTATCTCAAGAATCTTTCAAAATCAGCAGGCTAGGTTTGCTGCACGGTCTATTTGGAGACAAGGATGCTCTAACCAATTTTGAAATAACACTCAGAAATTAGGTTTAGAGAAATTGGAAAGATGGGAACATAACAATCCATAAGTTCTCAATGTAATTGTCAAAGTGGTTCCTGAGGCTTCAGTGAGCTTTGGGCAGGGAGGCTACAAAAACCATCCACTTCCAGCTTAAATAGACAAATGGACAATCTTTCTGACTACTAATTTCTTACACCAAAACACATTTCAAAGCTCTCAAGCTTGTGTATTCTGGGTCAGAAGTGTCAAACACAAGACACATTGCCAGATTAAAGCCAGAGTAAAATGTAATTGGGAAATATTTAATAAAATAAATAAAAATGGAACAGAACATAGATCGTGTTAATATGTGGATCTCTAAGTCAATATGTGAACTGCAAGGATCCTTATGGACAGTTTGGTGGCCCCATTTCTATTTAAGTCTGTCACCACTGTTCTCAGTGATTTCAAAAAAGCAGAGTGTGTCTTACTGAACTGAATCATGCAGCTATAAAAAGCAACTACAGGCAGAAGACTTCCAAAATTCTGATGATTCCTGCACTGGAATCTCTCAGATTATTCCTAAGCCATTTTCATTGCCAAGAAATATTTATTTCTCTTTTCATAGAACGAAGTGGTGTGAGGCTAAGGCTCATTCCCAAAGCAGGATGTGGAAATAGCATCACTATGTATTTAAAATATACCAACAGAGAAATTTCAAAATATGACATACAGTTTTTGACCCTGATAACCGCTGCAAAGATACTGAGTACTCAACATTTTCAACAGCTTTAGTGAACTACTGAAACTCACTAATAATGTGCAGACATTTCAAATGTATTTGAAGAATATGTGAAATGACTCCCAAATTACCTTTTTTCTATATTATACTTTATCAGAAATTTGCAGTAACAGCATGGTATAGTGGAAAAAGTTTGGGATTAGGGAGAGACCTAGGTTCAAATCTTACCTCTCAAATATCCCAGCTGCATGCCCATGTCATTTATCCTCTATGAGTATCAGTTTCCTCACTTGTGCAATTGGGCTAATAATAGCACCTCCGTCTTAGGGCTATAGTGAAGATCAAATGAGGATGAATAGAGCCCTTTACAAACCTACTATATGTGTATATGTATGTGTGTATGTATGAATGATGTTTATGTGTATACACACATATATGTGAACAAAACATCATTTAGCAATCATTCCAACTCTTCCCAGAGAAAGAAGTAAACCATAAACTAAGCTTCTTCTAGTGGGTATGGATTGTTGAAATGTTTTTCTGTCCAGACTTGTGATTTCATTGGCATGGGGAAACCCTGGCATGGAAATTCCCTTCCATTGACAGAGACCAGTAACTGATCCATAACTTCACTCTTCAAAAAATTGCCTGGGACACAAAAAAAGTCACTTTGACTTGCCCAAAACCATAGATCTAATATGTCTAAGAGGGAGGATTTGAATCTGGGTCTTCCCGATTGCAAGGGTGGCCCTCTATCCACTATATCATACTGTCTCTCTTAGCTACTAAGCAGGAGAAATGAAATGGTGAACTGAGATAACACGATTCCAACAAGTAAACTTATAGGTAAATCAGTTACCTACTTAGCATGAGAGATTGAACTTGAGAATGTTAGAAGCAGAGGCCCATTCGAGGTCCACAAGACACTGCCAAGCCTAAGGTTCACCTGCTATGAAACTATTGTACATTGAAAATCAGAGCATATTATACACTGCTCTTACCCTGCTTCTTTAAGTGGAAAACAGACTGCTTTTCTTTGAAGAGGGAAAACTTAGAAAGAACCTCAGGATGAGTGATCATGACCTACAAAAGCAAGGTTCAAAAGGTATAAAGAAACCTACTTCTGCAAAGACATACATACTGCTAGGGGAAAACCACTGACTGACAAGCCCATCACCTAGTTCTTAAGATTATAATGCTGGGTATTGTCATGAGCACAAAACCAATCACTTAGCACAGGAACCCAGAGTTGTCCTGCCTTTCCTCTAAATAGGAACAGAACACAGGGGACAATCTCTTTTGGGAGGTTCTAGTTGCCTCTTTCGAGGCAGGATCTCCCAGCCAGAACAGGCATTGTTCCACATTCGAACTTCTTTAAACACAGACACTTGCCTGAGTCCCTTCAGTATCTCTCGCTTTCGTGCACTTGCCCATTTAAGAGACCCAATGATCTCCTTGACAAACACTGCTTTCTTGGCCTCCTCAGCTGGTGCCAGGTTTGTTTGTTTTGTCCAAAGTCTAATGAGACCATTCTGCATAAGGCTGACACGAAAAGAGTTACTACTTTATTCAATTCAACATGACATCTTCCATATGCAGGGCACTATGCTCGATGCCAGACACAGAGAAAAAACAACAGTCCCTGCCCACAGGAAGCTTACATTTTACTAGAGAAATATATAAGATGCATTCACACCGGTGTGAATTTTCATTGGACTTCAGCTTTTAAGTAAAACCACCAGTGTAGCAGTGACAGACAAAGGAAGACAAAAACACCCAGAATTTCAAAGCTTTTATGTATAAACTCTCTGTTTTAATTCTCCATTTGGATAAACTTCATCAGTTCCTGCAAATGGAGCCTAAGGTCAATGGGGATTCAAAAAGGAAAGTCTTATATAAAAATCTTTTCAAATAAAGGGTTTCATTTTGGGCCAGTTTATACAATAAACTTTGAAACACTGTTATTGTAGCAGGCTGGGCTTAAAACAGCCTCCAGATTTGACATCAGTTCATATCCCAATTCCGTTATTTACTGTGAGACCCTGAACAAGTCCTTTCACCTTGTGGGGCCTCAGTTTTCTTTTCAGTAAAATAAGCAGATTGAAACCCAACCTCTCTAAGGTCCTTTCCAGTTCCATGATACACACACATGTACAATTATATAGGAGACATTCGAGAAAGGAAACCTGGTATAGTGGAAAACACTGGTCAGAAGACCTGGATTAGAATCCAAGCTTTGCCTCTTGCCTAGGGTCACATGTCTAGTAAGTCACACTTCTCTGTGTCTCAATTTCTTTATCAATAAAACAAATACATGGCCTATACCACCTTACTCATATCACAGGGTTATTGAAAGGATCAAGTAAGATAGAAGAGGTTCACGAGGAGGGAGGGAACAAGAATTTATTTAGCATCTACTCTGTGCCAGGGACTTCACTAAGCACTTTACAAAAATCACATCACTTGATTCTCGTAACAAACCTGTGAGGTAGGCACGATTATTAGCCTCACTTTACAAATAAGGAAACTGAGGCAGACAGCGGTTTAAGTGACTTGGCCATCATCACATAGCTAGGAAATGTCTGAGGCTGAATTTGAATTTGTCTTCCTAACTCCAGGCCCAATGCCCTATCCACTGCACCACTTGGCTCATTAGATTAAGAAGGAGCCTTCGAAGTCGTCTATTACAAGTCCCTCTCTTTCCAGGTACGAAAACTGAGCCCCAAAGAGGTTAAGTGACCTGCCCAAGGTCATGTGGTAAACTCATGCAGACTGTAACTAGAACTCCCAGCTACCAACTCCTAGTCCAATGTTCATCCCACTGCACCAAAATTGTAAAAATGCTTGGGAAACCGTACGGAAGACACAACAAATAAAAATGCAATTAACAGATTCCAAAATAAATGACTGGGCAAGCTAGAGAAAGGAAGAGGAGATTGAATTTGAAAGGTACTATGGTTACTTTTTGTAAGAAGTTACCCTTTTGGCTTTATTTTACCATCAGCATTAGAGCAAAACATTTTTAGCTCATGTCATAGGGCAAAACACTCGAGAGGGAGTCTAATAGTTTAGAGGATATTTCACAGAATCTCAGAGCTGGAAGAGAAGCCTGAAGCCACGTGCTCCAACTCATGCCTGCCCAAGAATCCCTTCTACAATATTTCCAATAAATGGTTAGGCAGCCTTTGCTTGAAGCCCCTCTAGTAAGTGGAAGTCCATTCCAGTTTTAGACACCTCAGTCAGAAGGGTTTTCCTTCTACTGAGCTGAAATCAGTCTCTCTAGCTTCTTTCCCATACTCCTCCTGGCTTGACCCTCTGTAACCAAGCAGAGCAAGTTCAGCCCAACAAATACTGGAAAATGACTATCAGGGCTCCCACCAGTCTTTCCTTCTCTAGGGTAAACATCCCAGTTCCTTCAACTGATCTTTATATTGCATAAACTTGAGTGTCTGCAATCATACAATGTAAACCAACTAGTTATTCTGTTTTTATATTGTAACTTAGTAAAAATTATGGGCACCTACTTCTGTCCCTTTTTTAAGAGAAATCTGAGAACAAAGTGAAAATATGAGGTATCAGTCATCACATACAAAGGCTGCTCTTGGTGGGGCTGAGAGAGCAAATGGAAATACTACATGGAACACTGTAAGTTATGAATTCCACAGATAATGATTTTTATAAGTTCATTGTTACATTCAAATAGTACAGAGAAAGTAAAGCCAAGAACAGAAGGGAACTTACATTGCCATGCTACTAAGACATGAGGAAGGATCACAACAGGCCCGCTTGGGCCTATTAAGGAGGTCACCAAATTAAGGAGGTCACCACTCCCAAGATCCAGCTGAAACTCACCTGGAATGGTTCCACCTGCTCCCCATCTACCAATTCACAGAGAACAGTAAGTTTCCAAACCATGATTTCCTAATGGCTTCAAAGCAATCACTTGAGAATGTTGAACAAAAATCCTGGATTCTCCTTGAGTTCACAATTCTCTTTTCAAGTTAAAAAAAACCCCTAACACTAATTTTAAGTCTGAAGGAGGCCCCATTTTACTGATTAGCTCTATGTACCCTAGTTGAATTGCAGCATGGAACAGTGGGCAGGACAACCTGGCCTCTGCTGATATGTACTGACTACGGGAATCTCAGAAAGCACTCCCACTTCTTGGTGCCTACAGGCAGCTCTAGATATGTCAGAACCATTTATTACAGAACACAAACTGATTTAGTTTGGTAAAGGAGCTTCGTCATCTGGGCACTCCCTACACCAATGAAAGCCCACATCTAGGACAAAAATGGAGCTTCACTTGTTGGCCACTGACTCAGGGAGGGACAGTAAAGGATTCACATCCTTTCCTGAGTGGGCTAGAAAAGGGCTGCTGTTCTATCATCATGCCAGCAGACTTCAGTGTTCCAGCTACTTTGGGAAGAAGATAAAGAAGCACCAACACTGTGGACACACTGAAATATCACTGAGCTCTCTAGCTGGCATGAAACCTGACCTGAATGCTCATAGAGGTTATAGGATCATAGCTAGAGAGCTATAAGGGACCTCAGAGTCACCTTGACCAGCTGCCTCATTTTACAGATGAAGAAATTAAGGCCTAGGGAAGGTAAGTGACTGACCCAAAGTTATATATGTAATCAGCATCAAAGGCAGGATTTGAACCAAAATCCCTCCAAATCCAGAGCTAGTGCTCTTTCCTTGGCCCCACTCAAGACACCTGAGCTAGATGACTCCCTAAGAGTAGAATGTGGGCTCCTTGAAGACAGGCTGGCCCGCTTCATTTTTGTCTTTGTATTCTCAGACCCTAACAGAGTGGACAGAACCCAGGGGCTCATTAGGATCATTGACTTAGAGCTGAAGGGACCTCAAGGAGCATCGAATTCAACCCCCTCGTTTTACTGAAAACCAAGGCTCGGAGAGGTTAAGCGATTTGCCAAATGCTTACTGAAGCTTTTGATGCAAGGGCCATTCCGAGCGTTATCTACAGTTCTGAGCAGTGATGCTGTATTTAATCACGCTCTCCCAGGTTTGGGTAAAAATCTTCCTAACTTTGATGCTGGTTCTTTTAACCTTCCCAGAACTCTCCAGTATGCTTCCAAATATAGAACAATAATGTCATTGCTCTATTCACAAACCTCTGTGGCTTTTCGTTACCTACAAAATTAAGCACAAACCCCTACCTCTGCCATTCAGACTCCAACTTATCTGTCCAGCCCTACAGCCTACCACCGTCCTTGGCAGCCTCGAAGGAAACATGGCACGTTGTAGCCAAAGGGAGGACTTGCGGGGCCAGGAAAGTATTTGGGAGGCAGCCTCAAAGTCTAGGAGATCTGAGCTCCAAGCGCTACTTATGTCCCAGACACCTCCCCGTGCCCCCAAACAATAGTCTATGACGAGAAATTGCTGCTCTCATGACTGAGGGCATTTCTTCACTAGGAGGTTCCTTTAAATGCTAGAAGGTCTGTCTGGTGTAGAGATGTCCAGTAGAAGGCTTTTATTTATTCTACTAGGTCCCAGGGGTAGGATGAGGAACAATGAGGATGTTACAGAGGCAGACCTTAGCTAGATGTAAAAACCCTTCCTAACACAGTAATCCAAAAGTAGGATGGATGGACTTAAAAAGTAGTGAGCTCTCCTTCTCTGGAGACTGTAGGGTGGAGGCTTCTCTGAACAGTGATTGGCAGTGACACAGAAGAGATGCCTGGTCGGGCATGGATTGGACTAGATTTCTGAAGGCCAGTCTAAATCAGAATATATAATTTGGTATTAATGGGAACACTGTATCATTAGTATGAGGAACGTCACACTTCTTTTCCTTGGCCTGCAGTTTTCTAAAAGAGGTGGGCCATGATCGATGACCTACAAGTTCTCTTAAGCCCTAAATCCCATGATCCTCTCTGCCCCATATTCTCATCCTGTCTCATCTTTCTTCTTCTATCTCTTTCCTCACTTTGTTCTGTATACCTGGAATGGACTCAATCCATCAATAAACATTTATTAAGTGCCTGCTATGTGCCAGGAACTGCGCTAAGCTCTGCAGATACAAAAAGAGGCAAAACACAGTCCCTAAACTCAAGGAGCTTATAATCTACTGGGGGAGACAACATGCAAACAAATATACACAAAACAAGTCCTATATAGGGCAAAGAGAAAAGAACTAACAGACTGAAGTCCCTGGAATGAAGAGGGGTTGGGGAAGACTTCCTGGAGAAGGTGGGATTTTAGTTGGGACTTAAAAGGCATCCAGAGAATTCAGCTGTCAGAAGAGAGAGTGTGTTCCAGAAGTGGTAGACAGTCAGAGAGAATGCCTGGAGTCAAGTGACAGAGCATATTGCACATGTAATAGCCAGGAGGCCAGGGTCAGTGGATTGAAGAGCACACATAGGAGAGGTGGTGTAAGAAGACTGGAAAAGTAGGAGGGGGCTGAATTTGTTGGCTGAATGGAGGACTGACTAGAGTGGAGAGAGACTTGAGGCAGGCAGACCCACCAGCAGCTATTTCAACAATCCAGATGTGAGGTGATACCAGCATCAAAAATGAAAAGGTGGAATTTACCACCAATGAAGAGGAAATTAAAACATTAAGGAGCTATTGTGCCCAACTGTACGCCAATAAATTTCACAATCTCAGTGAAATGGATGAATATTTGCAAAAATATAAATTGCCCAGATTAACAGAAGAGGAAATAGAATACTTAAATACTCCCATTTCAGAAAGAGAAATAGAAAAAGCCATCACTGAACTCCCCAGGGAAAAAGCTCCAGGACCAGACGGATTTACAAGTGAATTCTATCGAACATTTAAATAACAATTAGTTACAATACTATGTAGACTATTTGGGAAAATAGGCAAAGTAGGCCTACTCAATTCTTTTTATGATACAAATATGGTGTTGATACCTAAACTGGGAAGAGCCAAAACAGAGAAAGAAAATCATAGACCAATTTCCCTAATGAATACAGATGCAAAATTTTTCAATAAAATAGTAGCAAAAAGATTATAGATGTGAGGTGAGGAGGGCCTACACAATAGCAGTGGAAGTGTCAGAGGAGAGAAGGGGCATATGTGAGAGGTGTTATAAAGGTAAAATCAACAGGCCTTGGCAACAACTTGCATTTGCGTGGATGAGAGAGAGAGAGTGAGGAGCCAAGGATGACTCCTAGGTCACGAGCCCGAAGCACTGAGAGGATAGTGATTCCCTTGACAATGATAGGAAGGATTTCCCATACCACCAGTGACATCTAAGGTCCCTTACACCTCCAAATATGAGATTCTCCCCTAATAGTCCCCACTCCCACCAGACATTTTGCATTTCTCTCCTACCAGTTATTTGTTTCTTCCCCCTTCACCTCACCCTCATTAGTGTCAAGGACTACACTATTTCTGTATCCTAAGAGCCTATCATAGTTGCACATAGTAGCTACCTAACATTTCCTAAAATGAGTTTACAAGTGTTCAGGATAGGGTTCTTAGAAAAGGAAAGTTAGCAAGACACATGAGACACTCAGCTTGGAGCCACACTTTCAGGCAAACTCAGGGCAGAGTAATAGAGAATATGCAAAAACCCCCAACATGGATCTGTTAATTCAGAAGCAGCAGAGAAAGAGTAGGAGGAGCACTCTGAATCAAGAGACAGGAGCCTGAGCCCTGGCTCTGCTGCTCTCCAGCTGTGTGGCCTCGTGCCACAAACAAGCTCTCTGGCTGGTTTCCTCTTCTGTCAAATGAGGGAGTTAGACTAGATAAGGAAGTGAAGAGGCAATGCAAAGGCTGCTGGGTTTGTATTCGAAAGACCTTGAGCAAATCATTTTCCCCCTCTGGGTCTCTAGTTGCCTTCTCCAAAAAATGAAGGGCTTGGCCTACATGACCTCCACGGCCCCTTCCAGCTGTAAATCTATGATCCTGACTCTGAGGGCCCTTCCAGCTCCAAGTCTGTGAGCCTAGCCTACATAGAGATCACCAAAGAAGTAATCAGCAATATACCCTCAATTCCATATTAGAACAGAAGGTGATATCAGGTAATTAAGAATCTGCCTTAGCAGTGAGCTCTGCCCACCACAGACAGAGCACTAAATAAGTGCCACAGGTCAGAGCAGCAAGGTCTCTTGGAGATCACATAGTACAGGGCTTCTGAACCTGGGGCCCTAGGGCCTCTAGAGAGATTTCACCAAGTCCATGAACTTAGATGAGCACAAACAATGATATCTTTATTTTCACTAACCTTTGATTTCCATTGTAATCTGGATTTGACGTATTTAACATATTCCTCTGAGGGGTCCACAGGCTTCACCAGGCTGTCAGAGGGGTCTAAGACACAAAAAAAGGTTGAGAACCTTTGAAATAATCCAATGTTATGGAAGAGGCCAGGGAAATCTGGGCAGCCAAGGTCATTTACCCTGGGTCATGGAAAATATTATAACTAGGATTCACACCCAGCTCTTGTGTGACTGTCTCTCATCTCCCCAAACCCTGTCTCCTCTCATTCAATAAAAGCTGGCCAGTCTGGTCAAGGCTATCTTCATCCCATCTCTCATCCATGCTCCTTCCTCTTCTGTTACTGCCTCCAGCCCAGCACAGGCCTCATCACCTCATGCCTAAGGGGTCCCTCTCTCTACTCCAGTTCATTATCCACTCAGCTGGCAAGTTGTTCTTCCCAAAGTGTAGGTCTCTGTCATGCTCTCCTCATGAAACTCCAGTGGCTCCCTGTTATCTCCACGGTCACAAGGAAAATCCTCCATTTGGCTTTTTAACCTTCCATAACCTGGCCCCTTCCTACCTCCCAGGCTTTGGACACTTTATTCCCCTCTCCACATACCCTACAATCTGGTGATGCTGGATGTTACACAAGACATCCCATCTCCCAAACCTGGGGATTTTCACTAGCTGGCCCCTGTGCCTGGGATTCTTTCCCTCTCCATCTCCTGGCTTCAAGTGCCAGAAGCCTTTCCCAGTCTCCATCCATGCTAGTTCTTTCCTTCTAGAATTATCTCCCTCTTATGCTTTCTAGATCTTTTTTGTACATAGTTGTCTGCATGTTGTCCCATTCAACTGACTTCCTTGAGAGCAGGGACTGGTTTTTCTGTCTTTCTGTGTATCCTATCTTTAGCACAGTGCTTGGCACATAGTAGGCATTTAGTAATGCTTGCTTTACTTGACTTCAAATACAGTATTCTTTCTATTTCAATATACTTATATAAAAGAAAACAAAATATAGTGCATGAAGCCAGCGCAATCAATGCACTTGTGACACTCGTGTTCCTCACACAGAACTGAGTAGAGGTGAACTACTCAGCACTGTCCCTCCCCACATAGGCTCATGGCTGGAAGGCCCTTAGAGGCCATCACTTTTTAAATTTTATTTTATTTATTTATTTCTCTTTTTTAAATTTATTTTTAGTTTTCAACAATCACTTCCATAAGCTTGAGTTTTAATTTTTCTCCCCTTCCCTCCCTCCCTAAGACAGCATGCAATCTCTGATATAGCCTCTACATATACATTCCTATTAAATATATTTTCACATTAGTGATGTTGTAAGGAAGAATTAGAACCAATAGGAGGAACCACAAGAAGGAAGAAACAAAACAGAAGGAAAAAAAGAGCAATAGTATGCTTCGATCTGGAGGCCATCAATTGAGGAGCTGACATTCCATGTGTCTCTATGACATGTGCAGAGGTAAATAAATAAAAGGTTGTTGGAGGAAGAAAGCACTAGCAACTGGAGAGAACCTGGAAGCCGGGCAGGATTGGCATCTGACCTGACCTTGAAGGAAGTGAAAGCTTCTAGCAGGCCTAAGAGGAAGGTATGTATATTCCAGCCATGATAAAGAATCTGTGGGAAACTGGGAGATGGGAGATCAAATGTGAAGTAGGGGGAACATTAGGAGTTAGCCGGCCAGTTGGGATGAACGTAGATTGTATGAAGTCACATGAAGTAAGCTGGGAAAGGTTGGCTGGGACCAGACTGGGAGAGTAGTCATCTTTCATCTTATTACACATTGTTATTTTTAGCATCTTATTAGGTTAACCTGCCCATCCAATGTTTAGTCATTTGATAGAGACGTTGGAAACTAAGACAGCAAAAACACCTATCATTTGGCAGTTTTCCCTCCAAAATTCCCCAGTTCACCAACTTCCTAATTTTGAGCATCTTAGGGAATTCTTGTAATGGCTCTCTTCCTTTTCCATAACTGCCCCCTCCCAACCCTCCCCCTACATCCTCTCCTCATTTTATTCTTAAGACCAAGTTTCTTCTAATGTGAACTAGCTGTGGAAGAAGAAAATCTTGAGCTGTAGGCAAAGAGCAGTCCCTGATCTCATCTTCTTTTCAAGTAAAAAGCTAAAGAAACACATTTTATACCTGTGAAAACCTCACATTTAAATAAGGATCCTAAGTTTTCATTTATAATTCGTTCCTCTTCCTATACTTCTCTAACAATCATGGAGAAAGCACTAGATGCTCTTACAGCGTTTTGAAGTTTGTAGAGCAGTTTCTATACATTAGCTCATTAGCCATTCTATGGGGACAGGTAATGGCCTATAAGCATAATTATCTCCATTTTATAGATAAGGAAACTGAGGCTCTGAGAGTTGACTTGCCCACAGTCACAGAGCACATCAGTGTTAGAGCTGGGATATGAGACCCCCCTCTGCCGCCCAGGTGATGGAAGGGCTTGCTGGTCTAACACTCTATCCACTTCACCAGCTGCCTCTTGAGATTCACATGCATCCACACCCCCAGACAGACAAGGACATTTCACATGATCCAGCTACAATCTAAAGCTATAATTCCAGGCAGGCTTTGGATTCCAGATTTACAAGTACCAGAAGGCAAACAACCTCTTTCCAAAACCATTTTTTTTCCTAACAAAACAGACAGAAAATAGTTACCTTCTCAAACAATGTATAGAAGACAGGTTCTTAACCGTCTTCGTGTCATGGATTCCCTACTGCAGTGTCGTCAAGCCTAGAGACCTTTTCACAGAACCATGTTTTTAAATAATTGGAAGAAATGCTAAATGCCAGAGATTAGTGTAAATAAAGATACAATTGTTTCTTCACCCAAGTTCTTGGGCTCCCTCAAATCTACCCAGGATCCATCAGCTGAGAACTCCTGGTATACCAAACGCCAAAAGAAGTAACGCTTGAAAATGGTCCATAACTGAAATATTCCTCTATATAGGGATATACTAATGGCATCTGTGTTCTCAGGTAAGTTGTTCAGTCATTTTGGTCACGTCCCACCCCTCCCAACCCTAATTTTGGGATTTTCTTGGCAAAGATACTGCAGTAGTTTGCTATTTCCTTCTCCAGCTCATTTTACACGTAAGCAACTGAGGCAAACAGGGTGAAGTGATTTGCCCAGGGTCACCCAACTAGTTATGTGTCTGAGGCCACATCTGAATTCATGAAGATGCATCTTCCTGATTCCAAGCCCAGTGCCCTATCTACTGTGCTACCTGGCTGCCCTCTCAGATAAGTAGGACAGCTTAATGAAACTTTCAGAGCAGTTTTCAGTTAAGTGGTTTTGCTAAAATGATCTCTCCTACAATCCTTTGTGAATTGTGGGGAGGGTGGAAGGGCAATCAAGAGGTTACTGACCATTTTCCTATGGCTTCTAGCATGTGCCATTGGGGGTTGCTCCTGTGCCGCTTTCTCAAAGGTGGGCTGAGCAAAGGGGCTTTCAGGAATGCTGGACATCAATTGGGGGTGGGCAAGGCATTGTTACACACTTCTTGCCAACCACTAATGTCCTCCTTTGGTTTCTCTAAGTTAAATTTGTCCCAGAGGGGAGGAAAGGATTTTCTAACAGATCACAAACATTTCGAGTTTGCAGAAGGGGCACTCTGGCATGCCGTTACTATCTATCACATAGCTCTTTGCCATACCTGAAGCATATTTCCCCTCAGAAGGGAAGCATCTTTCCAGGGTGAGGAGACTGGTGCACAGTGGGAGGCTTCAAATTTTTCTGATGACTCTTTAGTCTTGTGCCAAGGAAAGGCTAGTGGTCGAGGCTGCCTGAAAAGGATTATCCCTGTTATCATGGTGATTTGAATCTAAGAGGCAGAATGAAACATCTTCAGATATAGGCTTTGTGAGCATTTGCTTGGCAATGCTTACTGGGTGCAAAGTAAGGCTTTCTACTGAATAGTCAATTGACAAGATATCAAAATAATGCCAAAAAAAGACAAGGAAAAGTTAAAGAAACATTTTAAAATACACATTAGACAGGAGTTGTTCAGATGGGGACAAGCTGGGCTATTTTATTACTACTATGATGCTGGAAAGCAAAGTTGAATCCACACTGTGAAGTGCTTTAAAACACAAACAAGAGCTCACAGTTTACCCTCTTAACTGTCTTTTCTCTGTATTTATTCTCTATGGACTAACAAGGGCACTTGTGATCTCCCGCATTTGAACTTAGGCTCTTTGACACGATGAATTCATTCATTCAGTTTCATTTATTGTATTAGACTTGCTAGGCCCTAATACAGGTCCTGGCACATGGTAATCTTCCATAAACACTTGGTTACCAATCAATTGGTTACTATCCTAAAGGCAATAGAGGTGGTCAATTAATAATTGAGTGTTAATTAATATGGATTAACTAGATTTAGCAAGAAAAGTACACTGAGTGAAAATCACTGCCCAGCCCTGCAAAGGGGTGGTGGGTTAAGAGGGGGAGGAAACTTGAGGAATGGGGACCAACTTGAAGGCCATTGCAATAGGTCAGAAAACAAACCATGAGAATGTCATCTAGTCTGATGGGTCGTGAGTACTGAAAAGGAGACAAATGTAAGAGACAAAAAGTCAACATCTAAGAAGCTAGAAGTGAGATGAGGTAAAGGAAGGTGACTGTGTGACCCTGGGAGCCTACAACAGTGGTACCCTCCTTAGACAAAGGGAAGTATTGGAAAGGAGTTGGACGGCAGGAGGGAGGAGAGCTGATTTCATTTTGGATGTGGAGAGTTTGGAATGCCTATGGAACATTCAGACTTCAACATCTAACCAGTGGTTTGGAGAGGAAGATTCAATATTTCCAGGCCAGATACTTCCTTTACCCTGTCTCCCATCCCCAGAGAAGTTGCAAGGAATGGAAGACACTTGCCAGGCCTAGTCTACACATGCAGCATTACCTCTAGTGCCTGCAAGCCAACTGATGGAGTACATGAGGAAGAAGCCACAACGAAGAGAAGTGTGTAAATTAAGTTAGCAACAATTACAGAGGACAATAAGAAGAGGCAGGGTAGACAGAATGGGGATGAGGGAATGAGGGAACGAGGGAGTGGTGATAGTTTACCTCTTAATAGAAAAGAAAAAAAATGTAGCCATCTTCTCAAGGGATATATGGAGACAGCCAAGGAAATAATTAACAGCATACAAGCCTTGAGAGTCTAGCTGGGGAAGGAGACCCAAGGCAGGAAAATCAAACAGTGACCCCTACAAGAAAAGACATGCTCAAGAGCCAGTTCTAAGGTATGGAAACCAATGAAAATGTTACACAAGTTCAGAATTAGCCTGACTTCACGGCACATGGGAGGACAGGAAAGAGGGGTCCCTCGGTCCAAGCCACCCCCCTCTGGGCAACTTCAGAAGGCTGGATGCCATGGACCTTGGCGACAAAGGAAGGAGGAGAGGAAGAAAATAAGGGCCCAAAGAGGAGAGAGAAGAGGGGGAGGAGGTCCTTGCTTGCTAGACTCCCCCTTGTGCTTCTTCTGGCTGGAAACATGGGGCTCACGTGCACTCAGGCCAGGTCAAGCAACAAAGCTATGGCTACCTGGACTGGGAGAGCAACCTCACAAAACACTTACCTCTACATCAACAGCAAGGGGACAAAAGGCAGGAGAAAGCATGGGAAGAACAAAGGGGAGGCAGAAGAGACAAGAG
>NW_020955172.1:97296-191997 GCF_900497805.2 Vombatus ursinus
CTCTTGTCTCTTCTGCCTCCCCTTTGTTCTTCCCATGCTTTCTCCTGTCTTTTGTCCCCTTGCTGTTGATGTAGAGGTAAGTGTTTTGTGAGGTTGCTCTCCCAGTCCAGGTAGCCATAGCTTTGTTGCTTGACCTGGCCTGAGTGCACCTGAGCCCCATGTTTCCAGCCAGAAGAAGCACAAGGGGGAGTCTAGCAATCAAGGACCTCCTCCCCCTCTTCTCTCTCCTCCTTGGGCCCTTATTTTCTTCCTCTCCTCCTTCCTTTGTCGCCAAGATCCATGGCACCCAGCCTTCTGAAGTTGCCCAGAGGGGGGCGGCTTGGACCGAGGGACCCCTCTTTCCTGTCCTCCCATGTGCCGTGAAGTCAGGCTAATTCTGAACTTGTGTAACATTTTCATTGGTTTCCATACCTTAGAACTGGCTCTTGAGCATGTCTTTTCTTGTAGGGGTCACTGTTTGATTTTCCTGCCTTGGGTCTCCTTCCCCAGCTAGACTCTCAAGGCTTGTATCCTGTTATCTTCAGGCATCCCCAGACTTTGCAACTTCTGTGGCTCAAGATTGTGGAGCTTCCGAGGAACCCACAGAGATGTGGACATCAACCTGTTCACCCTAGAAGACTCCTTCCCCAGTTTTCTCCCTACAGGACCAGACTCAACAATGGATCTGGGAGAAACTTCTGGGACTTGATCTGCTTCCTATCCCTCCACTCTCTGGCAGACAACTCTGCCTCCGAAATTCTGAGGTCACTTGGCCACCACTAGTTTTAGTGACCAGGCCTTAAAAAAGATTTCCTTGCCATCTTCAGCCTTTAACCCAATAATAAAAGCAGGCAGTAGGGGGAAGATCAGGCCTTCATGTTATGACTAGACCTGGGAGAAACTCCAGAGGAAAAACCCTTGCTCCTCCCCCCATAATAAAACTTTGGTTTTGAGGACTATAGGGATTCTTTGGACTATATTGGCCACCTCTTTGATGTTGTAGCAAGTTTGACTGCCTAGTAACAAAGCAAAGTAAAAGAGACTTTTTTTTTCCAAGTTCCTACTAATGAAACAAAGTAAATGTTCTGCATGTGGTGTGTGGGGGGAAAAAAAACTGGTGCCCAAATGATCATTTAAAAAAATTTTTTTTCAATTCCAAATCCTCCACCCATTAAGAAGGCAAGAAATATAATGCTTGTTTACACATGTGAAGTCATGCAAAACATTTCCATATTAGCTACTTGGTGGGGAAGAAAAACAAGAAAAAATTTAAAATATGCTTTCCCTGGAATTGGATAGCATTTTTCATCATAAGTCCTTTGGAATTCTTGTGGATCATTATATTTAATGAGATAGGTAAGTTTTTTGCAGTTGATGATCAGTGTAATATTGCTGTTATGTACAATGTTCCACTCACTTGACTTCGTATTAGACCATGTGATTTTTCCCTGTATTTTTCTAAAACCATCTCATCATCATTTCTTAGAACACAGTAGTATTCCACCATAATCATATAGAATCACAACTTGTTCAGCCATTCCCCGATGGATAAATGGCCAAATAGTTATTCTAACACCACTCTGAGGCCCCTCACGTCCCTGGGAGGAAAAAAAAAAAGTTCAATTGAGTTTCATGCTCTCTTCCATCTATTTGCAGGTTCTAGAGAAGATGACAGTGCATGTGTGGGCAAGGCTTGGGAGTAGGTTCAGTCCATCAGTTGGCATTAAGCATGTACTACGTTCCAGGCACTATGCTGAGCACTGGCATATAAGGAAGGGCTTAGTTTAATGAGGGAGACGACATGTAGGCTATCCTATACGTAGGATAAATTGGGGCTAGTCTTAGAGGAAAGGCACTGGGAGTAAGGACTGGGAAAGGCTTGTACAAGGTGTGTCTTCAGCTGAGAGACGACCTAGGAGGCAGAGATAGATGAACAGGGAGAGTATTCCAGGTGTGAGAGACAGCCAGGGAAAATGTCTGGAATCTAGACTTACCTTCAGGGAATCGTAAGGATGCCAATCTTGCTGGATCCCATTACCTGGGAGGGTTTAAAGTTTAAGAAGACTAGAAAGGTAGAGGGAAACCAGGTTATATAGGGTTTCCAACACCAATGGGATTTTATGATCCTTATATAAGCTGGTGGGAGTTATTGAGTGGAGGGGTAGGGATGGTGCCTTGGTCAGATCTCTGCTTTAGAAAGATGGATTTGATGTTTCAATGGAGAATGGACTGGGGTATTGTTAGACGTGGCAGGCAAACCGGCAGTAGTCCTGGGATGAGCTAATGAGGACCCATACCAGGGAGATGGCTTTGTCAGAGGAGGGAAGGGGCATAGCAGATAGGTGTACGGAAGGCAAAATCCATAGGCTTTGGGGTGTGGCAGGGAGAGCCAAGGGTGACTTACCTAGTTTGTGAGCGTAGGTACCTAGGCGGTTAATCAGTAACAGGCAAATTAGGAAGAAAGAAGGGTTTGGGGGGAAAGGTAATGAGTTCAGTTTGGGACGTGGTGATTTTAAGATGTCTATGGAATATCCAAGATTCCAATCGGCAATTGGAGATGGTGAGTCTGGAGGTCAGCAGATGTGTTAGGGCTAGATTAAGCAGTAATTGAATCCATAGAAGTTGATGAAATCACCAAGTAACATAGAGGAAAAGGAGGAGAGGGTCTTGGAAAGAACCCTCTGGGATCCCCACGATTAGCCCATATGGCCTGGATGGAGATCCAGCGAAGGAGACTCAGAAGAAGCAGTTAGGTAGGAAGAGAACCAGGAGAGAGGAGTGTCACAAAAGCCTAGAGGGAAGAGAATTCGAAGAAGGTGGTGATTGATTACAGTGAGGAAAGTGGTAAGCAGGGAGACAAATCAAAAGGGTATTGCAGTAATTGCGACAGGAGGGGATTTCCTGCACCAGGGTGGTGGCAGTGACCAAGGCAAGAAGGAGGATAGGTGCCAGAGATGGGAAGGACTTGGCAACAGTTTGGGTATGGAGGGAGTGGGGTGAGAATGTTTACCTGGGTGCCTGGGAGAATGATCATGGCCTGGATGGTCAGAAGAAAGTTATAAAAAGTAGGGAGAATTTGGGCAAAAGTATAGCCAGGTCTTGATTTCATGAGAACAGTGACTGTCCAGAAGTGGTCCTGTATATTCAAATTTGCAGTTCTTGAATTTACGATAATGTAAAAATGGTAACTGATTCCAGCTCAATAGAACTGTGTAGTACGACATCAGCTAATGTAAACACTTGAGGGGATTCGTGACTCCCAGTAATTAGTACCTGCTTGTAACGAGTTCAGTTGGGGTTTTGTTGAATTTTGGAGCCAGGCTGGGCTTCTTGCTGCTTCCCAGGGGTGGGTGGTAGGTAGTATAGACAGACATTTCAGTCTAGACTCGAGGTGGGGAATCCGTGGCCCCAAGGTCTAGATATTCCATAGGCATTCCAGACAATAAAGGTAGGTGACTTGGTGGCCAGAGCACTGGGCTTGAGTCAGGGAGACCTCAGTTCAAATCCAGCCTTAGACACTTACTAGCTATGTGACTCTGGGCAATCTCTGCTTGCTGCCTTTTCCTCAACTGTGAAATGGGACTAATAGCTCCTGCCTACCAGGGTTGTTGTGAGGATCTAATGAGATAATACTTAAAAAGTGCTTAGCACAGTACAGGCATCTGCCCATAGCAGATGTTATATGAATACTAGATGTTGCTGCTATTATTATTTCCAAGATGAAATTTACTTTTCTTTCAAACCCAGCCCTTCTACAGAACTTCCCTTTTCTCGTGTCCGTTCCTCTGGTTCTCATGCTTCCCTCCTCGTTCTCCCTCACCTCATGCATGCAGTGGCCACATCTTTTTCTTCTCTGATGGACATTTTGGTATTCCTGCTCATGTGGCCACCACAGAGTTCAGACCCTTGTAATTTCCTGCCTGGACTACTGCCATACTGGTCTCCTCATCTCAAGTCTCTGCCTACTCTAATCAACCCTCCACATGGCTTTTGGAGTGATTTTCCTTCTGGGCAAATCCAACTGTTACTTCCCTGCTTAATAAAATCCAGCAACTCCCTCATGCCTTTAGGATACGCTATAAACTTCTGGTTGGCTTTTACAACTCTTCCCAACCTGGCCTAAACCTCTATTTGCAGGCTCATTATACACTAACTGGCCTTCCACGCTCTCCAGGCCAGCTCGAGAGACACCTCTGTTGTGCCCCTTCTTTCTTTGCAGTGCGTGTCCCCCTGTGTGGAATGAACCACAGTTCATTCAGAATTTAGCTCAACCACAACCTTCTTCCCCCAACACCTGCTGCACTCTCCCTCCCTACACTGCCCTTTATTTATGTTGTCTTTACGCTACAGAAATGTCTGTGTGTTCCCATCTTCCCCAGTCAAATGTAAGTGCTTTTAGTACAGGCTTAGTTTCTATTTTAAATGTGTATTCCCAGGGCTCAGCACAGCATCACACACCCAGGTGCTTCCTAGATGCTTGTTGATTGACCTTGTGACCATCTGATGTTTTGGCTAATTAAACTCCCCCCCAGGTGTTCTCACACTTGAAGATTCCTAAACTTGTTTCATTGGTGACTTGAGAAGCCAGGTCTGGGCGTGTGTGTTGAAAGGCAGAAGCGGTAGAATGGAAGACCTGAGGCTAAATCCCAGATTTGGTACAAGTAAGCTCTGTGACCATAGGCAAGTCACTTTACCAGTTGGAGCCTCAGTTTCCCAATCTGAGAAATGGGCATAGTAACCTACCCCCTTAAGGTTATTAAGAGGACCAAATGAGTTAATGTATGTATTATATGTTAAATGTGCTAAATGAATGTCCATTTATCATTTGCATGCCTATAAACAGACACAAGTTACAGTAAAAGCTTAAGGCACTGATAGGTAAATGTGGGCTATTTAGAAGCATAATTTTTTGAAAAATTTTTTATTGTCTTTTACACCAGAGACTTAAGCCAGGCCTGAGATTCCAGCCCTCCCCCACTGTCAGCACACACAGAATAGCAGGATACCATTAAGGCCTATTTCTACTTGTAGCAGATGAGTTGATGGGCCTGCATTTCTTTGAAATCAGACATTAAAATCCCATGGGACATTTAATAAAACCCCTCCTTGGGGAAATTTTCCAGAAGTGAAAATGAGGGTCAAGGTTGTGGCATAGAAATGACTGCTCTAAGGTGATTTTAGCAGACGACACATGAAGCCATGGGGTAAGTAGTGACGGAGGCTGGTGGGTCACATGGCTGTGGAGAGTTCCAACTTCCCTTCCTAGTCCTAGAATCGTTTTTTTAAGAATCATCTATTGGCGTGCCAGCCTTAGGGACCAGGCTGTCCTTGCTTCATTCAAAATCTCTTCTACCCTTCCCAAGGTTCTGCAGCTCACGAAACTGTATCTGTCAGTCATTTCACATGGAATTTGAAGTGGCCAAGTTGAAACTGTTTAAAACCCAGCTTCTTAGGCTGCTAAAATCACAAACTTTAGCCATCACAGTGAAATGGAGCTTGATTTGAAATAAATAGAAATTGGCATCAGTGGTGAAAGGACCACTTGAAGTGATGGATGGGTTCACTGTTGAGAAAGGTTAGCTTTCTAAGTAATAACTGATACTTCTATAGCGCTTTTGAATATACTATGTACTTTACGTACATTACCTCATTGGGGCTTCACGGTTACCCGGTGAGGTAGAGTAGGTCACACAGCTAGTGTCAGATGGAGGTTGTATCATGCGCACCCACTTACCAGAGGGCTTCAAGTGGAAACAGAGTCCTTGTGATTCCAGGGAGTAGAGGCTAAGCCCATGTACCCAGGCAGGAATAATCATTGTTCCAGTTGGGGTTTCATTGTGAATTTCCACCATAGTTCTTTGTCACCTCATCGTGGTAGGGAGGTGACCCTAGGTTATCCAAAGCTATGGCAACAGGACACAGACTCTGGCGAGTTCTACTGAGCTGGGAGAATCTTTGGATATGGGCCCAGTGACAGCCTCTATGCGGACTGTGCAAGGATCAGCCTAGGTTTGGAGAGACTCCTGACCCAAAGGTTGTAAGGCATTCACAAAGCCCCTTTACTGAAGAAGAGGGATGGTGTGCTGAAAAGGGAGAGGGCACCTCCCCCAACAAGTCACAGGTCCTTGATGTGGCTCCATATATTGAGATGGATGAATGTTTCTAGTGAGGCAGGACAGATTAAATACAGCCCAGGTGAAGGTGACAACCAGAGAAGTGACTGGAGTCTCGGGTATGTGACTGAGGAGAAAGAAAATGACGAGAGGCTCAGAGAAAGTGGATCCCAATGCCGCATGAGTGATGGAGATGAGGATGTCTGTCTTAGGAATTGGCCATGAAAGAAATTAGAGACTAGCTCAGAGAGGTTTCTGTGAGAAGAGTGAGGTAGCTGAAAGTGATTGTAGGCCTGAGAGTGGGGCAGAGATGCCTCATGGGTCCGGTGCAGTCAGGAAGGACCTGGGTTTAAACCCTACCTCTCGTTTGCTAGCCATGTGACGATTAGTTAGTTGCCTAACTTCTCTGAACATCAGTTTCCTCATTTGTCAAATGAGGTAGTACCTGTATTGCCTACCTCACAAGTGTTTTGCAAATTTGCAGTAATTAATTATTTGTAACAATTATTCCTCCATGAACAGGGAGTGCCCTAGAAATAACTGGCTCGTGTTGGCATTTGAAATAAGGGTAAAACTAACAAGAAAGGACTGAAGCTGGGAAAGGGGCTAAAAGAATACATTGACTGACATAGGGGAGGGAGATCCTGGGGAAATGCCTCAGAACCTGATGAATTATGTGAATTGCAGCTGTCCTCACTAGCCTAGCTCGAGTTTGTCCCCTGAGATTCCCTGGTGTCCTGAAGGGAAGAGAAGCAAAAGGAGAAGGGCTCTGGGCTCAAGAACAAAGGTGGGGGAACTCTCCCTGCCATCACCTGAAGGGAGCCATTGCATCCAGGATTGAGGAAATGATTCGGCTGTACTCTGCCCTAGGCAGATCACATAGGGAATCCAGTGTTGGTTTTAGGTGCTATGGATTAGGAAAGATGTTTTTACAATTAAAAACATGTTTCAGTTAAGAAGTCTTTATTTTCTCTCTCCCATACCCCTGGAAAAAATGTTAAAAACCACTTAACAAATATGCATAGTAAGGTAAAACGAATTCCCTCATTGGCTGTGTCTGAAAATGTATGGCTTAGCCTGCATCTCGAGGTTAGGCAAGATTTTGTTGTGTAATGGAAAGACTCAAACCTTGGCTCTACCACTTGTGTGTCTGCAATTCAGTCACGCCTGGGCCTCGGTTTTCTCACTTGTAAAACGAAAGGTTGGTTCTAATCTTTAGGGTCCCTTCTAGCTGTCAGTCTGTGAGCCTGTGGTAAACTGGACAGGTCCAGAGGAGGGTAACCAGGTTGGAGGAAGAGCTGAGAGATCTCTCGAGTGATTGTAGACTGATGCCACGTGGTCATAGAGTCATGCCACGTCATCATAGGATCATGCCAATTCTGCCTAACCTGGAGGAGAGAAGATTTAGGGAAGGCTGTATGGAAGAGGGCATAGATTTGTTCTGCTCGTCCCAAGAGGGCAGACCTTGAAGCAGTGGGCGGCAGGTACAATTCAAGCTGGCCCAAAGTGGAGGGAGTTGACTCTCGTTGTAGTGGGTGCCCCCTTGCTAGAGCTCTTCAGGTGGACACTTCATAGCTACTTGTGGGAGATGCTGTGGAAAGGAGGCTTGGTCAGGTATGGTTTAGACTAGAGGGCCCTCATGTTCTTTCCAACTCAGCATGGCTCTTTTGTTTCCTAGGAGGATTTGTTGAAAGCATACCTGCAATGGTCTGCCTGGGTTCCCCTCCACTGCATTCCTCTGGCTTTCCTAATAAGGTTTACTCAGCTCCCACCTGCAGCCTCAGCCTCAGCCTCATGGCAGATTCCTAGAACCATTCTGCCCCTAGGCACAACGCCTACAGGGAGCTTTGTGGGGGCTTCTCACACGCTCAGAGTTGAGTTGATGATCACTCTGAGCAGCAGTCAGTGCCCCACGACCTGGGTTCTGTGTCCTATACCCAGGTAGTAACTGGATTCTTACCTAGGCGCCTTGAGTCCTGCCAGTGGCTGGGTTCCCAATACCTGAGGCTGGACCTTTCAGAAGCTGGTCCTCCACCCTCCTGAACCTCTTCCGCTTGCCTTCCCCACTCCAGACTGGTAGACAGTCTGGATTTTGATCTCAGTTTATACTGTTCTCATCTGATATCTGTGCTCCCTCTCCGCATCCCATAACCTTCTAAATGTATCTTTGGACTTACTGAGAATAACTGATCCGTCTCTGGGCCTTGCTGGTGTGTTTGGTGACCTGGCCTGCAGCTCTTGGGATCCTTACCTTCCTAGTGCCCTGTTGCCACCAGAGTCCGGGTTTGACAGTACAATACAGACACCCTACAGCTTTCTACTGAGAGCTGCCCTGCTCCTACTAATGCCCCTTTAGCTTCTGGGCTCCCAAGTCTGGCATGATATAGAACATGGACCATTATCGTATATGAAAAAGGGGCCTAACATTTTTACAAGTTTTCTTAAAGATCACTCTCTTACATGTGCATATATATGTATGTATATACACACGTGCACATACATGCAAACATACGTGCTAATTCCTGTTTAGAGGACAGATTAAGTAAAAGATTAAGAGCTACGTGAACCAGAGCTGGTCAGGTGTATTTGCACCAGGACAGGGTCCGATCCATCCCTCAGAGTCTAGCCCTAGTGCCCTGTGGCATGGAGACCTAACTGGGGAGGGGACCCTTGTGGGGATGGGAGCCCAAGGCTGGCTGAGGGACTGGAGAGGTGGTCCAGCCACATGCTGTGGGGCTTGTGGAAGAGCACGAAGCCCGATCCCTTGAGGAATCGACTTTCTTTCTTTTCAGTGCCCTTGGTAAATGTCCTGGTGACCAGGCTGTACTTAGGACATTGATAAAACCAAATAAAAGCCCGATTCTAATTCAGACTGTTTTTCCTTTCGGAACACTCCTTTCCAAATGCACTGATTGTTCTATGAAATATTCAAAGAAAGTAGCAAAGGCTGTATTTGTAGTTATGTAGTCACTTCTTGTTGTCTTCAAAGCTGTGAGCTCGGTTCCAAGAAGCTCAACCATGTAGAGAAAAAAAATGAAAACCTGAAACTAAAGATGAAAAGTTGTCAGCTTGGTTAATTTATAGCTTGCAACTGCTGAGCAAACAGTGGCCACTTGTCCTCCCCTGGCCCCCTGTGGAATGCACAGATGGAATGCCAGTGACCTGATGGTCTCAAGACAACTGCTTATCTGTCCCCTCACCGAAGGAGTGGGCCCACGGAGAAAAGAGCAGGGTGTCTGGGAGCAGATGTCTGAATGGCAAGTGTTGGACTGACCATGACAGAAGAGTGTGGCAGCCACTGGGCCAGGTGCACAGTAACTTCCAGCCTAGGACGAGAGCTCTTGGGCTTGCACAGATGGGTCTGGGGATGGGGCACAAAGGAACACAAACCACTGAGGCTCACAAACTCATTGGGGTTCAAGGAAAAGAGAGGAATTTGGCCGGAATTGCTCAGTTGAATTATAACTCTAATCCTCCTTCTGACTTGATTCACCCCCACAGGAAACTGGGGCTTGATATGAGGAGAATAAAAACTCGTGAGGTGGAAAGAAGGACAGAGGCATCAATATTAATTTCTCTTTAAAGATGAGGACACAGGCCTGGGGAAGTTAAGGCTCAAAGTATCCATGTAGTAAGTGGAGCTGGGATTTGAACTCAAGCCTTCCTGACTCTAATTCAGCATGGTAAATGGGTATCAAAAGTTCACAGAGGGAACCCTTCTCCTTTTGGGGGCAGGAAGAGAATGCCTCCACCCTCCTCCCAGTGATTCATGGTTGGAGTGGCAGCCCTGGCGTCTATTTATAGCTGTTTTACCCATGGCTTCATGAAGGTCCAGTGGGAGTTATGGTCCTGGTTAGGAGCCAGGGTGGTGTATCAGCAATGCTGCTAGGTGCAGAGTCAGTAAAACTAAGTTTGATTTCTGTTTCTTCTATTTTTTTTTTTTGGCTAGGCAATGGGGTTAGGTGACTTGCCCAGAGTCACGCAGCTAGTAAGTGTCAAGTGTCTGAGGTCGGATTTGAACTCAGGTCCTCCTGACTCTGGGCCGGTGCTCTATCTACTGCGTCACCTAGTTGCTTCACTGTTACTTCTACTTACCTAGTTGTTGGCAAATCACTTCTCTGTGCCTTAGTTTCCTCATCCATAAAATGGGAATAATGAAACTTTCTTATCTAACAGGGTTGTTTTCTCCTTCTGGCGAGAGGCATTGTGGAATAGCTTTGGCATCAGAAAACCTGGATTCAAATTCTCCCTCTAGTGCTTACCATGTGGCCTTCACCAAGTCATCCCATCTCTCTAGGCCTCAGTTTCCTTATTTATAAAATGAAATGTTTGGATTGGATGACCTCACAGGTCCCTTCCAGCTCAAAATCTATGGTCCTATGATTTTCTTATGTCCTACCAAAAAGGATGGTAGTGTCAATCTTTAGTTTGAAAAAACTTAAGCCCCGACAATTTGGAGTGAAATCTCATCCTTTAGCAAGCTGTACTGCAATGTTCAGCTATGCCAATGGATCTATGATGTCACAGACAGTGAGGCAGATAGCAGCCCGTCTAGGCCTGTCAGCTCTGCTCCGTTTCCATCCATTTTCTCCTCTAAGTTAACCCCTTCACTTACTGGGGGCCTTCCTCACTTTCTCTTGGCATCTTGAGGATACCAGTGAAACACAGAGATGTCTATAAGTTATTCTTCACTCTCCCCATGTGACCAATCTGCCTTCTTTTTTCCTCAGAAGAAAATGATTCTCACCATACAGGGATTTATCACTTCACTTTCTGTGTCCTTGTCCAGTCGTTTCAGTCCCGTCTGACTCTTCATGACCCCATTTGGGGTTTTCTTGGCAAAGATACTGGACTGGTTTGCCATTTCCTTCTCCAGCTCATTTTACAGAGGAGGAAACTGAGGCAAACGGGGTTTGATGACTTGCCCAGGGTCACACAGCTAGCAAGTGTCAGAGGCAGGATTTGAACTCAGGAAGATGAATCTTTCTGATTCCAGGCTGGGTACTCTATCCAGTGTGTCACCTTCTTGCCCATACAATGACTTTCCATACAATGACCAAGAAGGTCATGAATACTAACTCAAAGTAATAATAAATTACAAATTCTGAGTAGTGTGACCACCAAGTTAACCTTTTAGGAAGTTCCAATTTTCCCTTGGCAGGATCAGGACAAAAACATTTCATTAGGAATGAATTCTTGTAATATATATTCCTGTCATATAGTCCATAAACACAGTGGATACCTTCACAGGATAAGAGGAAGTATTTTGAGATAAAGATAGGTTTTTGTTCATGGTGATTCAACCCAAAGTCCTTCAGAACAGTGAATGAAATCCCCACCCAAGTAAGCGGGACACAGACTCTCTGTTGATTATATCAGAGGGAGAGGGTGTTTCCCCACTTGGAATTTGTGTTGTGGGAAATGCACTAAATAAGGCTGGAAGCTCTTCCCTGATATGATTAAGGACAAGAAAGGCATTCTTGATGGGAGGGCCAAGACTGATTAGACAGTTAGAAAATGATAAACCAGAAAGTACCCAGAGGGACAGTGAGGACCGTGAAGGGCCTCCAAGTCATGCCAAATGGTGATCTGGCAAAGGGTCTGGGGATGGTTAGCCTAGAGAAGACGCAGGGCGGCAATGGTAGCTGTCTGCAGGTGTTTAAAAGACTGTCCTGTGGAGAAGAATTCTTCTGTTTAGGCCCAGAGAGCAGAAGCAGGAGCCATGGGAAGAAGGAAGGATTCATTTCCTGACAATTTGAGCCATGTTGGGAGAGAATTCTTAAGCGAAATAGGAACAGAGATCTTAAAAGATAAAATAAATGCTTTCGATCACTTGACATTTAAAAGCGTTTGCAGAAGCAAAATCAGTATAACCAGGATGCCAAGGGAAACTATCAATTAGCACAAATATCTAACACAGAAAGTACAATGGCAAGAATAAAGGAATTGGTAGTCTAGGTCGGCCCACGTTTGAAATTCTGTGCCCAGGTGTGGAACATGAACAAATTGAAATTCTCCCTAAGGAAGGGGACCAAGACAGGGATGGAACTCGAATCTGTTCTACCTACAGACTGTTTGAAGGAGCTGAGAATATTTAACTTGGAGAAGAGAAGCCTGCTGGGAGCTGGGGGAAATGATAGTACAAGCAGAACATAGCAGTAAAGTGAATATTGCAGTAAAGCAAGTGACATGATTTTTTTGGTTTCCCAGTGCATGTAAAAGTTACATTTACACTTTACTGTAGCCTATTAAGTGAGAGTTATGTCTAAAAAAACCAATGTATATCCCTTAATTAAAAAACATTGCTACAAAATGCTAACCATCACTTGAGCCTTCAGTGAGTCATGATCTTTTTGCTGGTGGAGGGTCTTGCCTCGACATGGATGGCTACTGACAGGTCAGGGTGCTGATTGCTGCAGGTTGAGGTGGCTGTGGCAATTTCTTAAAATAAGTTTGCAGCATGGATTAATTCTTCCTTTCATTTGAACACTTAGAGGCCATTGTAAGGTTATTTTGTTCAGTCATTTTTCAGTCATGGCTGACTCTCCATGACCCCATTGGGCTTTCCTTGGATACTGGATCCAAGATACTGGAATGGTTTGCCATTTCCTTCTCCAGCTCATTTTACAGGTGAGGAAACTGAGGCAAACAGGGTTTAAGTGACGTGCCCAGGGTCACCTTGCTAGTAATTGTTTGAGGCCAGATTTGAACTCAGGAGGAAGAGTCTTTCCAACTTCAGGTCTAGCACTCTATCCTCTGTATCACCTAGCTCCCACAATAGGATTATTAGTTAGCCTAATTTCAATATTGTTGTATCTCAGGGAATAGGGAGTCCTGAGAAGAAGGAAAGAGCCCAGGACAAAGGTTGGGAAAGGAGTAAGAACACACATATTTATCAATTAAGTTCTGCATCTCATGTGAACATGGTTTGTGGCACCCCCCCACGATTCTGATAGTAACGTCCAAGATCATTGATCACAGATCACCGTAAGAGATATAATAATAATGAAAAAGTTTGCAAAACACTGGGAATTACCAAAATGTGACACAGAGACACGATGTGAGCACATGCTGTTGGAAAAATGGTGTCGATAGACTTGCTTGAGCAGGATTGCCACAAATCTTCAATTTGTAAAAAACACAACAAAACAAGGTATACTTGTAACCTTCAAGTATTCAATAGATTTGTAATTGGAGAGGGATATTTGACTTGTCCTACTTAGGCCTGGAGACCAGGACAGTCTGGCAGTCAGTGAAAGCTTTGGAGAGGCCATTTTAGCTTACCACAAGGAAAATAACTAACAACTAGAGGTGTCCAAGACTCAGGTTAGTCCAAGACTAACCTGAGATGCAGTAAGGTCTCTGACCATGGGTGGTCTTCAAGCAGAGATGGGGGTGTTGTAGGGTGATTTATGATTTTGGTGAGAGAGACTAGATGCCCTTTCTACCTCCCAGGCTATGATTCTAGGACAGTTCTTCACCTTTTTTTTTTTTTTGCCATAGATCCCTTTGACAGCATGGGGGTGACTATGGACCTCTACTCAGGATAGTATTTTTAAATGCATAAAATAAAATACATAGGCTTACAAAGGAAACTCAAGGTTCATGAATATGCATCTATAATTTTCTTTCCTAGATAGGTGGCACAGGGGATAGAGTGCCAGACCCAGAGGCAGGGAGACTTGAGTTCAAATCTGACCTCAAACATTTACTAGCTGTGTGACTTTGGGCAAGTCACTTAACCTCTGTGTGCCTCAGTTTCCTCATCTATAAAATGGGGGTAATAACTGCACCTACCCCCCCAGGGTTGTTGTAAAGATCAAATGAGATATTTGTGAAGTGCTCAGTGCAGTGCCTGACGCATAGTAAGTGGTATATAAATGTTAGCTGTTATTATTTATTTATTATTATTATTATTCCCATCCAAGTTCACAGACCCCTTGAGGAGGTAGACCTGTAGACCCCAGCTTAGGAATCCCACTCTAGGGCATAAGCCACAAAGATGAAGTGGGGAAGAAAGGAAAACAAATGAAAAAATTGCCTGGGTAAGCAAAGCAAGTGAGGGTTTCCCAGGTGCTTGACCAGAGGTCTGCAATGATCCTTCAAGGTCGAATCTAATTTCACTTTTTTCTCTGGTCAAAGAATAGAAACATCTAGAAAGCCAAGCCACGTCTGGGACTGCTGCTGTTGGCTGACAGCCTGGCGTGCTATATTGAGATGACCCCCAACTGTGGGGGTAGGACCTGCTGGGGGCTCAGTTTCCTCTGGTTTCCCAACCGTGGCCCAAGCTTGTCCAAGAAACCACTTCACAGGGGTATGCCAACAATTATATTGATGACTTCCAATTTGGTTGTGCTTTCGGGTTTGCAAAGCATTGACTTTAAGCAGTCAAACTCACAAAAGCTTAGGAAAATTAAATGCCTCTTCCTACAAATTACTGGGCAAATACTCGAAGGAGTCTCTTGGTTAATACTGTCGGCCTCCAAATCTCCTTGGAATTCAGTGGAATTACTTTGATGCAGTTCCAGCCTTTGCAATAATGCCCACCCTCCACCTGCCCAGCGTCTGGCTGATGTGCCTGTTGCAAATGTTGTGACATTGAAGCCAGTACTCCTTTGGAGCCCACCCTTTGTTCTCTGGGGGATGGGACAAAGGCCCATGCCAAGAGAGTGATCTTTTGAGGTTCCTGGCGGTGCTTTGAGTTCAGGCACCTCAAAAAGGACCAGCAGCCATCATTTAGTTTACCTTCCCGTTGGCTTTTGGCCTCGTCTCCTGCTGCTTGGATATAAGGATCTTAGGTCAGCCATGATAGCTTTAGAACTGGCCGGGCCCCTAGAGACTATCACATCAAACCCCTCATTTTATAGACGAAGAAAATGAGAAGGCAAAGCACTTGTCCAAAGTCACGTAGGCAATAAATCCAGAAGCAGGTTTCAAACCCAGGTCCTCTGACTGGGAATCCATTCATAACCCAGTCTGCCTCAGCATTATCTTCTTGGTACTATGACCTTGGTTTGCTTTTAGGCAAGGGGGTGCCAGAGCCAGCGGGAGATAGTGATTGTCAGAGATCAGCAAATGCTACAAATCAAGGCTTGAGGTTTTGCTTCGTTGGTTGTCTAGACTTCAGAAAGTGATGGGCAAAATGTTAATAATGCATATTAAACTGAAAAGTGTGTCCTGCCATACAAATATTTCCTAGCACATCCCAGCTTCTAGGCAGGGTTTTGTTTGCTTATTATTCATAGACTCCACTCAATTATGTATGCTAATGGGAAGAAGAAGCCTTGACGTCGTAAATTGTGAAGAATTCATTTGAATGTGGAATTTCTTTGTGGCCCACTGTCACACGCAGGCTTCCAAGAGAATTCTCCTATCTGATATCTGCTCTTGACACACCCAAGGCTCAGTGATAGGGAAGTGGCCCCACGTGACCCTTTGTTGAAGTCTCTCCTGAGGGGATTAGCAATGGTGGCAGTTAAAGGTCCTGACAATCTGGCTCTGGCCTGCCTTTCCAGCTTTCTTAACACATCTTTCACCTTCCCATACTCTATGGTCAGGGGTGGGGAACCTTCAAGGCCACGTGTGGCCTTCTAGGTCCTTGGGTGTGGCCCTTTGACTGAGTCCAAGTTTCACAGAACAAATCCTCTTATTAAGGAGTTAGGGTTAGGATGGATTTGTTCTGTGAAGTTTGGATTCAGTCAAAGGGCCTAGATGGCCACATGTGGCCTCGAGATAGCAGGTACCCCCCCTTTCTCCCCTGCTAGGCAGAATCCCTAGTTTTCTTCAAGCCTCACCTCAAGGGCTACCTCCTACATGGAGCCTTGTAGGAGATCCCCGAGATCCCTGAGGTCCCCATGGCAGACTAGTGCTGCCCCCTCCCCTATTATCTGGGATTTACTTTGCATCTTTTCTGTAGGTTCTTAAGATTTTCTCTCTAGATAGTATGTAAGCTCCTCAATCAATCCATAAACATAGTCAGGATTCTTCCACTTTAATAGCCCACTGCATAGCACACACACAGAGAGGCCTAGCACACACAGCTTTTTTTCTTTTTTTTTCTTTCTTTTTTTTTTTGCTAGGCAATGGGGTTAAGTGACTTGCCCAGGGTCACACAGCTAGTAAGTGTCAAGTGTCTGAGACCAGATTTGAACTCAGGTCCTCCCGACTCAGGGCCGGTGCTCTATCCACTGCGCCACCTAACTGTCCCTTGTGATTCCTTTTTAAGTAGCTGGTTTGTGGTTTCAGTGACTTTCAGGATGAGGTGTAGAAAGACATGTTGGCTTCTTAGCAGTCAGTAACTAGTAGTGCTAGCTTTCTTTGCTCTGGGGAATGTAAATGAATTTCTGTTGTTTGCTATATAATATATATCCAGGAGAATGGCCCGGGATCGCAGACAAAGGACGTTCCTCAAAGAGGACATCAGCAACTACCAAGCCATAAGTTTACTTTCCCATTTCTATGGACACGTAGCTGGATTGGCATTCACAAAGTGCTATAATGATCAGGATTATTGTGCTGGTCAGATCCTCTATGAAATATTTATGGAAGGACAGGGGCAAGAATCTTTCAGGTTGAGAGGATATGGATGGGTTATCGCCCACAGCTCCTGCTAGAGCTGTAACTAGGGCATGGCAAGTGGGGCATTGTTCCAGGGTGCTACCACCTGCATATATTGGGGGATGGGGTCATCAGTATTTTCTACCTACAATGATCTGGAGACCTCTGTCCCTGTTCCTCATTCCTCAAGGTCTTCTGTCATCTGGATCAAGAATATATCAAAGGAACCAATGGAAAAAAAAATGTGAAGGAAGGTGGCTTACCAGTTCCAGATTTCCAACTTATGTTACAAAGCTATAATCATCAAAACAACCTGGTACTGCCTAAGAAATAGAGTGGTGGATCAATGGAGAAGATGAGGGACACAAGACACCACAGTAAATGTAGCAAGTGACTGTACTTGTATGTTCAGATCCAGTGCTGCTCCAGCGGCTTCCTCCTGGCCCCTGGTTTTGCCCCAGGTGAAAGAATTCAAAGGTATAATTCTGGATGCAATAAACTCTTAACTGCATTAGCTTAGACTATACGTATTAAAATAAAGTCTTACTGAATGTTAATCTGACCTTCCCAGAAGAAATGAAATTGTCTGAAGTTGAAAACATTTGATGTCAACAATTTGATGTGACATTAGGAAATAGGTTTCCCATGGTTTTTTTGTTTTTTAATTTCTTTCGTTAACTTCAACAAAACTTACAATGTCTTTATAGTTAAACTTTCTTCTGATTGTTATGACATCACCTCAGACTCCAGTCAGATTTTCCAACCAGACTAGCCATCTGCACACCTTTCCTCTGGTCGTTACACACACCTGGAATGCACTCCCATTCCACCTTTTGGAATTCTTGTTTTGTTCAAAACTCTGCTCAAGCGACAACTTAAACTGTCTTAGCAGACGGGCTAAACCAGGTTGAAGATAACTGGCAGACCTCAAACCCGTTGGTGAGTTGGCATGTGAAGACTTTCCCTGTTGGAATGGGTAGATGAGAACAGTTTGTTCCAAAGGCTGTGAAGATGGCTGAAGCAGGCACCGTGGAGCACTTAGAGCTTGGTTACTCATTGACGTCAAGGTCATCCACTGCATCCCAGGCCATCGGCAAGTTGTCCTGACTTTTGTCCCGCCACTGGACTTCAATGACTGGAGGAGAGAGTGAGGTTAATGACTTTGTGCCACTCTGCCTCACTTAAACCCAATTCACACGCAAGTCAAGACATCACCCACAACATCATTGGTCCTCTTTGAAAATGAAGGACAAACAACTTCCTACCACTGGAAACCCAGATTCCTTTTCCTGGTTTCTGAGGCCCTCGATTATCTGGACTCACCCTCTTTATTCATAATAATTACACGTTGATATTAAAACGTAAGGTTTACAAAGCCCTTTCCTCCCAACAATCCTGTGAGTGAGTTGGGGGCAAATACTAGCACTCTCATTTTGACGATGAGGAAATTGAGATTGTGCAGAGATAGGTTCTGACTGCATGTCTCATAGCTCTTGAAAGCTATTCATTTGACCAGTGTGTGGGGATAGCGGGTACTGTATCTGGGGGTGATTTTTCATTTTACAAGTAAGAATCCTAACTACCTTAGGACCATCCTAAACAGTAAGGGCTTTCTGAAAATTTGCTTCTTAGATAATTGGCCTGCCATAGCGGACAGGCATGCCAATTCCCAGTAACCCTGGAGGCTCAGGACATTGGACAAATGTCTATTCAAGGAAACTGACATTTCTGCATTGTCCATGAGCACATCTTTGGAGTAGGAAACATGAAAAACGCCCTTCACTTGGTCAACAAGGGGAATTCTTGTTCATAATTTCACCCTCTGGAGAGAAAATATTCCTAAGAATTTTCCAGTTCTGCCAAGCTGACCCCTAAGATGGGTGAATGAAAGGAATAAAGAGCCCTTTAAGACATATGGTTAACTTAGACATGTTTTTTCATATATCTCTATGTGCTATAATCTCAATAAAACCTGAACTATGGGCACATATGCAATATTTAATTAAAAATAGACTAGAATATGAAGGCAAGAGATTAATGTTTGTATGAAAATGAAATCAACAAAATATTAAACTATAATAATATGATAGATCATTGGATTTGTTGTGACAAGTTAACCAAAGAAGCCTTTTACTTCAAAGAACATTACAAGAAAATCTACAAATGGGAAACCCACTTTTATAGAGTAACTCATAGGCTAATAGATGTGGAGCAGGGGGAGGGTTTGGTGGTCAGGTGGTCCAACCCACTTATATTACAGATGAGGAAACTGAGGGCCAAAGGAATAATGGCCACTTGGTGAGTAATAGATCCCGAATCTTCTGCACCAGGATGAATAAGGGGATAATTACAAAAAGAAGTCTTTGCTTTATGTCACCCAAGAGTTTCTTTAAGTAGCGGGTTGTCTGGCAGATATAAAATAGGACTCAGTTGACCAAATAGCTAGGAAATGAGAAAAAAATTAGGTGAGTAAAAATGAATTTTAACATAATGATGAGCAATTAGTAGACATGCCTAACAAGCATAATATTCGCATAGGAAAATCCCATTTTTATAGAATTTGTCTGGGGCCCAGAGTCACTGAATTTTAAAAAGAAAATAGCCAGTTTCTTCTGGAGAATTGCTATAAAAGCCAGGTAAGTAGGAAGGAAATCTTTGAATTGGAATTCCATATTGGCTAGGAAAAGCTTGGCCATGTCCCTGGAGGCCTTTATAAAGCTAAGCTTACCAAGCCCTTGAGACAGTTGAAGAGATATTTTGAGACACAGTCAAAACATATCTATCAGGGAACAGAGCAGAGCTTGGACCAGCTCTCGGAGCCAATTGTTAAATTTTTAGGAATTTGGTGGGTTGGTTGTTAAACGCAGCTAATTCATAGCGCATTCAGCTCCTGCATCGGGAATGTTATTTGTTGCTCCAGAATTGTGTCAATTATAGCAAAGTCTATTTTCAATACATTATTGTCTGCTTGAAATGATTATGGCATTAATAATGAATATTTGAAAATGAATTTAATTGCATTTTGTTTTGACAGCGCTAATACAATGCTGGTAAGAAAGTCTTGAGTAGCTACAAAGTGGTTAGAAAATTTTCCTAAAATCCTCATTTGGTGCTTTTAAATCAATTATAATTACCACTTGGTTCAATATCTGAAATAAAACAAGTTAATCATTTAAAAAATTACTATATAAAACGTATTCTTTTTTGCCACCAGTCTAATACAGATCAGACTGATTGAGTTAGAATCTGTAATTAAAGAATCTGAAACTGAAGTAATCCAAATCGGTAAATTACTGGAATGGAGATGGGCAGCATGTAGTTCATGAGCTGCTATTGCCCTGCGTGTACCTCATTCTTCTCCTCGTTCTGCTTTCGTAAAGAGATTAGCTAACATTAATTTCTTGTAAGAACTTGTTGTAGTGATTGGCATTCTTGAAAAATTTTCATTACTTTCACCTGCTGCTGCATTGTACTCAGGATCAACTAACATCCACAAAGCTTGAAAAATTAATCAAACACGCCATAAGAGCTCTGGAAAACCTCAAGATTGCTACTAGAAAGCATGAGTCTCAGAGTGAAGATTTAAGTCAAGCAAGCTGAAAGAGATTGCATTTAATAAAATAATAAATTGAATGCTCTGCTTAAGAATGTATAACTAGAAAATATAATTTAATACATGAACTTGAGTCTTTTATCGAACAGAAACTACAATGAAAGCATTTTTAATTATTCTGATTTATTAGAATCCTCTACTTGGTCTTGAGCAGCTAGGTGATGCAGTGGATAGAGAGCCTGGAGTCAGGAAGACCTGAGTTCAAATCCAGCCTCAGACATTTACTAGCTGTGTGCCTCTAAGCAAATCACTTCACCCTGTTTGTTTCAGTTTCCTTGTCTATAAAATGAGCTGGAGAAGGGGAATGACAAACCAGTCCATTATCTTTGCCCAGAAAACCCCAAATGGGGTCATGACGAGTTGGACCCAACTGAACAACGATGACTCTGTTGCATTAAAATCTATTGGTCTATCTTGCAATCTGAATGGATCTTTTACCCTTGCATGATTTTGTAACATTATACATGGGTCATTTGAAAAAATATTGGGTCACTGAGTTGCACATATCTTCCAAATGTTGACCCATCTCATTATGCAATGTTACATTTGTTAATATCACCTCCAATCTCATCGGAAAAGTTTTTAAATATTACTTAAATAAATATTATATCATTAAAAAAAACTGAGACAAACAGAGGTTAAGTGACTTGCCCAGGGTCATAGAACCAGCAAGTGTCTGAGGCAGAATTTGACCTTAGGTCTTCCTGACTCCACGTTCAGCACTTGTGTTATGTTATACCTAGCTGCCTAGATTCTGAGAGGGTACATTCTTAATTTATGAAGGGGAAGAGAATTAACATTTCTATAGAACCTACTATGTGTACTTTGCTAAGTGCTTTGCAAATATTATGTCATTTGATCCTCACAATGACTCCTCAAGGTAAGTGCTATTAATACCCCCATTTTATAGTTGAGGAAACTGAGGCAAATAGAAATTAAGTGACTTGCCCAAGAAACTGTCAAGCTTATGGTGGAGGATATAAGTTTTCCAAAATTTGAATTTTCACTTGAAAGTTTGAATTTTGTCATTAGCAACAAATGACAGGTTCATTTTGTCCATTTTCAAGAAAATGTCCGCTGGACACCTGAGTCAGGAGAACCATAGTTTGTCTGTCAGTCATTCCTTCAAGTAAAAATGGTGTTCCATGAAAAAAAGTGACTCGTTCAGCTTGCAACTCCAACGTTCACAACAAATGCTTCTCTTCAATCAATCAATCAACATTTATTAAGTGCCTACTTATATAATTATGTATAATAAATCTATTATACTTAGTAAGCCAGTCACTGTACCAAGTGCTGGGGGTGCAAAGAAAGGCAAAAGGCAGTCCCTGCCCTCAAGGAGCTCACAATCTAACAGGGGAGACAAGAGTCAAACATATATATATATATATGAAACAAGCAATATTGAGGATAAATAGGAAATAATTCACAGAGGGAAAGCACTGGAATGAAGAGAGGCTCTCTGTAAGACACAAGATTTAAACTGGAACTTAAAAGAAGCCAGGGAAGTCTATTGGCAGAGATGAGGAGGCATGGGGGACAGCCAGAGAGGATGCCTGGAGTCTTCAGGACAACGGCTGTATTGGGCACACAGCAGATTTGCTTGATCATACTTACCATTTCATCACACAGAATATTAAAAAAATGTTTACTTGATGGTCACAATGTTAAGAATTTTAATTGCTTCATCAAGGACATTCGCAAGTAAAACCGGCCTTTTTTTTAAAAAACCATGAGAGCATGGCAGTGAGGAATACGATGTCTCCTAGCATAATTTGGTGCCATTCCTTTGATTCAAATGAAGGCACCAGCAGTCTTACCCATCATTACTTTTGTTCCAGGATAAACCATGAGGTTCAAAGAAGTTACTCAACCCTTTGAATATTTCAGCAACAGTTGTGTTTGTTGCCAAGCATTTCCATCAAAGAAGATCTTTGAGGATTAGTTGGACCAATACAAGCAAAGCAGCAAGTCTAGCTGGTTTGTGAACTAAAGGTCCCATTTTGCAGGTGAGATAGGAACACGGTCTTCATGTTTGCAGCTAATGGTCGAATTCCTGGGTCAGGTAGCCTCTGGAAAATGCCACTGTAAAATGACATTCGTGAGATAGTCGGCAGAAAGGGCAAATAACATCTTAGTGTCATTATGAAAATAATTCTGACTTCACAGATCCCCTGAAAGGGTCTCAGAGATTCTCAAGGGTCCCCAGACTATACTTTAATGTCTCTTGTGGCTTACATCTGTGATCCTGTGTGGGATGTGGAATAGAGATCCTGGGGAGAGAAGTGGCCTCCAACTCAGGAAGACCTGAGTTCAAGTTCTGCATTAAGCAGATGCATACCAACTGGATGACTGTGGTTAAGTCACCTCACCACTCCATGCCTAAGGGGCCTGGCCCTTCTCCTAGCAGCTCATGAGGCTGCACCAGGAAAGAACGGGCACAGCAGGGATAGAATCGACAGCAGAGCCACAAGCTTATTTCTTCCCATCCACTGGAGTGGGCCAAGTACTCCACTGGTGGTGTAGACGAGAAGACTGTGCTGCTGGCTCAGGGTGAGAGAGGGCCTGAGGTCTCTTCTATAACCTGGACACCTGGGAAGGAAAAAGGGCAAAATTGCCCCTCAGGGAACCTTTTGTTCACTCTCAGTAGCCAATTAAAAGTTAGTTTCTTCACCATGTGGCCAGTAGATCAGCTATAATCACAGCTGCACGTGTTCCAAAGTGGAGACCAGGGCTTTTGCATTATATAGCATCACATATTCTCCAGGACTCCACACATGTTTTGGCAGCTGGCCAGTCCCTGCTTACAGTGGTGTTATGTGACAAGCAGAAGATCAGAGACTTAAAACAGGAAGGGAGCTTAGATACCATCTAGTTCAGTCTCCTCATTTTAACAGATGAGGAAACTGAGGCCCACAGAGATTCGGTGAGTTGTCAAAAGTCACAGAGGTTGAAAGTCACAAAGGTGATATATGAACCTAGGTTAATAAATAGCTGATATTTCTATGGTGCTTTGAAGTTTGCAAAGTACTTTTTGAAACATTGTTTCATTTTAAGTCTTACAATTACACTGGGAGGTATATACTATAAGTATTATCTTCGCCTCCGTTTTACAGATGAGGAAACTGAGACCCTGAGAAGTTAATCGACTTGTCCACTTATAGATACTAAGTGTCAGAGCCAGGATTTGAATCCAGGTCTTCCTGAGTTCAAGTCCAGTCCTCTTTACTCTAACCTGCCTTCAGGAATGTTGATATATTGTTATTTAACAGAAATATCAGTGACGACAAAGGCTTCCATTCAAGTGAAATTTCTAAGTGAGTTATCTCAACTTAAGAAACAGAAAAATTCAACAATTATACATATATGTATGTGTGTGTATATATATATATATATATATATATATACTTACATGTACACACATGCTAAAATTTGACTCAATTCAAAGTTCTGGGTCATTTTGAAAGAATAGAAATAGAAGTTGGTGTTAAATCAATTCACACCTAAAAGCTTAGATTCCAGAGAAACTTTCTGCCTCTGCTAAGTATGTAATCAACTTTAAAGCAGACAGTACACCTCGAAGCTGTCTGGTGGACATGAAAAAAGAGAGATAATTACAGTGGCCCCATTCAAGGCATCAGGAATTTATACATCAGGAATTCCAGAAACCACAGCCGAAATTTTTCACAACCGAAGCTGGTCATCTCAAATGCACCCATAATCCTCACGCCTTCACCCCCTGCACATGCAAACGTAAAGGGGACACATTGGAATAGGATTGGGTGGGGGGCTCAACCAAGCCTGACCCAACCAGGAACCTCACTGCTGATGCTTTGCCTCCCTCGTTCCTGTACCTTTTCTAAGGGTCCCTTTAGCTGGGAAGGACAATACGTATTTAATGAGCTAATCTTTTCTTAGTGCCAAGTCATTAGCTGATATTAGGACTGTCGTGAGAAGGAAATGGCAAACCACTCCAGTATTTTTGGCAAGAAAACCCCTCGGACAGTATTGGCATGCTATGCTCACAGTATTGGCATGCTATGGTCCACGGGGTCACGCAGAGTCAGACTGGCTTGAGGACCATAAACTCTTTTGGGACCACTAGGGGGCACTGGTGCTTAATGAGTTCTGAGCAGGGGCAGGGTGAAGTGGGCTTGCAGAAAATCTGTTAGTAGGAAATCCAAATGTATGAAGTAGATCACAGGATTATAGCCACCACAGAAACTGTCTAGTCCAACCTCTTTTATTTTACAGATAAAGAAAGTGTAGACCCAGAAGCCAAAGTAACTCTTTCAAGGTCACACGGCAGTAAACATCAGGGGTAGGATTTGAACCCAGGTCCTCTGACCCCAAGTCCAGGCCTATTTCCACAGTACCACACTGCTGAACTTTCTTCAGAGCTAGGAAATAATTCTATATTCCCCCAAAGGATGATTTTTTAAAAAATCTGCCCTTCCTTATCCTATCTCCCCTCTCAAAATTTCATCCAAATGCAGCTATAATTTTAGTGTGATTTTGGCTCCTTTTCTCACATTACCCACAAGACATAGCAAAGTAGCTGAAGAAACCACAGTGGATACAGATTAGATTTTTTTTTTTTACAAAAATTAAAAGTTGCAGAAAGAACCCTGTTTTGTTATTATTGTATTCAATCTCTGATAGATATGAGAGGATAATTACAAATGGAAGTCTGGTTTACAAAAGAATTTACCTAAGTAGCATCTTTCCTAAGGCAGACCCAGTGGGACTCATGATTGATTTCATGGGATCATAGATTTAGGGCTAAAAGGGGCCTTAGAAATAAACTAGGTGCACCTAGTCATTTTACATACAGGGAAACTGAGGCACAGAGCATTACAGAGCTAAAGTTGTAAGGGAATTAAGAGGCCATAATTTAAATCCCATATTTTCTAGTTGAGGAAACTGAGGCCTAAAGGGATGAAATGACTTGCTCAAAGTCATAGAACTAGCAAATAGCAGGTTAGGGAAGTGAACCCAAATTCAATGACTCCAAATCCCGAGTTTTACAACCAGACTTGGAACAGAATTCAGCAACCATGTATTAAACATCTACTATGTATAAAGCACTGTGTATGTGTGTATATATGTGTGTAAGGTATGTATGTGTGTGTGTGTGTGTGTGTGTGTGTGTGTGTGTAAAGACAACTCAAAAACCAGTTCCTGACCTTAAGAAGATTATATTCTATTGGAGGGTTCCAGCATATAGAAAGATGAGTAAATATAAGATAATTTGAAAAGGAAATGAGCACTAAGAAGCAGGGGACAGGCTTCCTGGAGGAGGTGGCTCTTAAGTCAGTCCTGGAAGGTCAGGATTCTCGGAAGCAGAGTTGAAGAGAGCCTGAATCCCAGGTGTAGTGAAAGGCAGAGAGGCGAGAGATGGAGTCTTGAGCTTAGGGAACAGCAAGGAGTCCGTTGTGATTGATCTAGGAGTACAACGAGGTGGGAGTAATGTAAATAGGTCTGGAAAGGTAGCCTTGGTCTTACTCCCACTTGCATGTTCACAAACACGGAAATCCTTTTATCTGATCATAAACTATCACTTCATCTTTCCTTGACTCTTGTGACCCCTACCTCTATCATTTATCCTCATCACCACCTCCAAGCTTCTTCCATCCCTCAGTTCTTTCCCAGCCATCCCCTCTGCACTGGCTACATTCTTCTCCCTCCTCCCCCTTGATGCCTTGATGAACCAGTTCAACTTTACCCCGTCCTCGACTATTGAATCCCTTGCCCTCTTGTCCTATAGCCCATGATGCCATGCCAAGCCCCAACCTTGGATTATTCCAACCTTGAGAACTAGTTGTGTGCTATTTAACAGAGCAGGAGAAAGTACAGCACTGTGGTGACTGGACCCACTACAAATTTGTTACATAATCTTAACTGGGGCCTCACTTCAGGAAGTCACAATCTTTTTACACCTCCCTAAGGAGTGTGGTTCATTCTCACTCAGCACATTGGCTATTCCCAATCCTTTCGTCCTTCCTCAGGCCTCCCCGGGCACACCTTCCTCCGTCTTCCCCATCGATGGTCTTGCCTCATACTTCACTGAAAAAACTGAAGCCATTCACCGAGACTCTTCTCTTTTGCCCACGTCTTCATCTCACGTCCCTCAGATGTCTTGTCTTCCCCACCATCTCCTCCACTTGTGTCTTTCGTGAAGAGGTCGAGTTCCTCTTTGCCAAGGCAAACCCTTCTCCATGAATTCTTGATCCCATCCCTTCCTGTCTTGTCTAGCAGATTGCCCCTCCATCAGCCCCATTCCATCACCTACCTGTGGGCAGTTTCCACTGGCTGTCCCCCACACCATGAAGGTTCTCTCTCTTCACCTCTGCCTCCTGGCTTCCCTGGTTTTCTTCCAGTCTTGGCTAAAATTCCACCTTCTTCAGGAAGCCTTTTCCAGGGCCCCCTAATGCTAGGGCCTTGCCTGAGATTATCTTCAATTTAGTCTGTCTGTTATCTTGGTTCTCTGTAGTCATTTGCGTGCTGTCTCCCCTGTGAGACTATGACTTTGGGAAGAGCAGTGACTGCTTTTATCTTTCTATGTATCCCCAGCATTTAGTACAGTGCCATCTGGCCTCAGACAGTTCCTAGCTGAGTGACCCTGGGCAAGTCACTTGCCCCTGTTTGCCTCAGTTCCTCATCTGTAAAATGAGCTGGGGAAGGAAATGGCAAATCAGTCCAGCATCTTTACCAAGAAAACCCCAAATGGGGTCATGAAGAGTCAGACACAACTGAAATGAACAACCGTGAAAACAACAATAACAGTGCTTGTGGTCCTCTATCTCTGCCCCTTTTGTGACTGAACTCTCTGAGAAGGTCATCTCCAAACAGGGGCTTCCACTCCCTTTCCTCTCTCTCATTCTGGCTTTCTCTCTCTACAGAGTAGCTTCTGATCTCTTCATCAGCCACAGCTCTTCTCTCCACAGTAACTAGGGGTCTTCCAATGCAGACTCAGGCATTGGCTATCACTCCCTTCTCCTTCACACTCTTTTCCCCTAGACACTCCTTTCTCCTTCTTTCTGACTGCTCTTCCTCGGCCTCCTTTGCTGGCTCTTTATCCAGGCCCTCCAAGGGTGCTCCCCGGGGCTCTCCTCTCCTCTTTCTCCCTCTATTCTATTTCACTTGGCCCAAGGATTCAATGATCATCTCTAGGTTGACAGTTCTCAGATCTAACCTCTCTGATGACCTCCAGTCTTGGATCTCTGTGTATTGAACATCTTGAACTGGATTCCAACGTCTTCAGTATGTCCAACTCAGAGCTCTTTATCCCCCCCCCCCACACACCCTTCCTTTTTTCTAACTTCCTATTGCTATTGAGGGAACCACCACCCTCCTCAAAGTCACCCAGGTTCACATTCTAGAGGTCAGCCTCAACTCCTCTCATTCTGACCCCACCCCTCCAGATCCAATTAGATGCCAAATCCTGTCATTCCTACCTTCACACAGTCTCTTGTAAGTCTCTGTCCCCTTTCTCCACTCACAGGGCACCACCCTTTTGCAGGTCCTTATCACCTCATGCCTGCACCGTTCCAACAACCTGCTGGTTGGTCTCCCTGCCTCGAACCTCTCCCAACTCCAATCCAAAGTGATTTTCTTACAGCTTGACTGGTTCACCCTCCTGCTCAATAAACTCCATTGGCTCCCTATTACTCTTTGGTTCAAATGATAGTATTCTGTTTCCTATCTAAGGACCTTTTCCAGTCTTCTGACACCTCACTCTCCTTCACTCTTCCTTCATTTCAGCCACACTGCCCTACTGGCAGTGCCTCACACGGACACGCTATTTCCCCTGTCTATTACTTTATCCTGGCTGTTTCCCACACCTGGAATCCTTTCCCTTTTCTCCTCTGCTTCTTTGGCTTCCCTGGCTTTCTGCAGGAGGGCTTTTCTGGTCCCTTCCCCTCTCTCCCCCAGTGTTTTTCCTTTGGGATTAGTTCTTATTTACTCTGTATATAGCTTGTATAGACAGTTGCATATCTCTCCCGTTAGAATGTAAGCTTCTTGAGGGCAAGATTTTTTTTTTTTTTTTTTTTTGTGGCTTTATATCCTCAGATATAAAGAGACATGGTAAACACTTAAATGCTTGCTGATTGATTGACTAATAAAAGCCTGGACTGTAGAAGGAAAGGCCAAACACATATGCCTTCTTTTCGCCTTCCCAGGTGCCCTCTGCTCCGAGCTGCCAGTGTGAGCGGTACAATCACTTCTTTATAATTAAAGCTCACGCAGGGTCCTTGGCCACCGAAACCCTCGTCCAGATCCCCAGGGAAAGAGTTGCCTGGTTTGGGAAGCCGCGGCCGGGACGGGGCGCGCCTTGGGGAGATATGGCTATGGGGTAGCGGGGAGGCTACCTGTGCGATGGTCTCCTACTCAGGTATGAGTAGTCTAAGGCCAGCTGGACACCACGAGAAGCTCATGCCGCTCGACCGCCGAATCGCTCGGGGACCAGAGACGTCTAGGAATTGTCCGGCCAGCTCCCGGACACCTCGTCCCCTCAGCTGCAGGGACATGGGCACCGCTAGTGATTTGGCTCCTCTGGTTTTCTGAGGGCACCGGGATCTTGCCCTTGACCCCCTCCCTCCTTGCCCCCGAGTAGATTTCTGGGTTGACTTTTCCCACTATGGTACAAGGTGGGCGTAGGCTACGGGCGGCTGGCTTTTGTATCCCCTAGCACCGTGCCAGGCGCCGAGGGGCCACTGAAGTGCTGGTCGGCGTGAATCTACTGCCGGACAAGGGGCCTTTGTATCACCATTGCACTGGGCACGAATCGAGCAAGACCCTTGGACGGTCCTTGGGCACTCCTGAACTCTAGCCCGAAGACTAGCTCATCTCATCCCGTCGCTGGCGGGAAGGGAGTGGACAGCTCTTCTCCCCCTCTGGTGCCCACTCTCCACTTCGTCGCCCCCAGCTCGGACTCCCGGGTTCCTGACACAGTCCTGGGCTTCTCGCATTTTCCTGGGCCGAGGAGGAAGAGCGCAGAGGCGCGCGGGGTACCAGCCTCTCCCAAGGGCCCGCAGCCGGGACCGATCCCGCCTCCCCCTCCCAGGCCCCCCCACCCCCAACCAGTGACTTTTCTCTCCACCCCTGCCCCCACCTCTCCCGCCCCCAGCCGTTTGATGTGACAGATCCGCGGTCCAATCCCATCACCGGTCCCGGTTCCTGGCCCGGTTCCTGGCCCCCTCGGGGCCAAGGGTGGGGCCGGGGGGGGGGGGGGGGGGGGGGGGGGGCTGGGGCGGCGCGGGGGAGGGGAGGGCAGGGGAGGAGCAGGAGCCGGGCAGGGGCCGGGCTGGAGCCAGCGCGGTGGCTGAAAGCGGCGGCGCGGCGGCGGGTGGAGGCACAAGCAGCGGCGGCGGCGGAGGCAGCGGAGGCAGCGGAGGCAGCGGGGGCAGCGGAGGCAGCGGCGGCACAGGCGGCGGCAGCGGCGGCACAGGCGGCGGCACGGTGAGTTGTGCCGTGGTGAGTGCGCGGCTGGCCTGGGCCTCGCTCGGGAGCGGCGCCCGGACGGCCACGACCGGCGGAGCGGGTGCCCGGGTGCCGAGGTAGGCTCTAGCTAGCCCGCCTCGGGGCCGGGGGCTTCGGGGCGTTCGCGGGCTGGAGCGGGGACGGACTGCTTGGCGGCGGCGGCGGCGGCTGGAGAAGGCGCGGACAGGGAAGCCGCTCCGCCGCAGCTGGAGCCACTGCCGCAGTCCGGGGCTGCCCCGAACTCTTCGGGGTCGAGCCAGGCCGGCGGCGGGGGCGGCGGGCGGCTGGCGGCGGCTCCCTGCGCGCTGGGCTGGGCTGGGCTGGGCTGGGAGGCCGGCTCCGGGGCCTCTGAGTAAGCACTTTTGTGGCGGACGGTGGCGGGCGCCTCCTTTCCCTCCGGGCCGGCTCCCCGCCGCTCCCCTTCCTTTTCCCGCTCCGGCAGGGACTGAGAGTGGGGGGGCGGCGGGGAGATCGGGGGGCCTTTGGTGGACCCCCGCTCAGAGCCGTCCAACCTAGTGTAACCCCCAAACCAGCGCAGAGCCCCCCCCCAGCCCAGACTCCCCCCCTGTGCAGTTCTCCGCCCCAAGGCCAGCGGGTGGTGCTTCTGCATCCTCACTGGCAGCTACAGCTGGATCCAGGAGCTAGAGGCGCCGTGGGGGGCGGCGGGGAGATCGGGGGGCCTTTGGTGGACCCCCGCTCAGAGCCGTCCAACCTAGTGTAACCCCCAAACCAGCGCAGAGCCCCCCCCCAGCCCAGACTCCCCCCCTGTGCAGTTCTCCGCCCCAAGGCCAGCGGGTGGTGCTTCTGCATCCTCACTGGCAGCTACGGCTGGATCCAGGAGCTAGAGGCGCCGTGGGGGGCGTTGATAAACTTGCCCTGCTCTAGTTACCGGGCGCCGGAGGCGTTTCGGAGCCGATCTTTGGGTGCAGGGGAAGCAGCGCGGGGCCTTCTAAAAAGGAATTACACTCCCCGGGCTCATGGTCTGCGGACCGACTGACTTGGAAGCAAAATTTACTCCTCTGTCGCGCCGATCAAATACTCTCCAGTCTGAGAAACTTAACTCCGCCTTTTTAGCAGAGGATTGGGCTTAACGCCCAGCTCGAATACTTTATAGTGTGCCCTTTGCAAAGCCACTAGACCTTTCTGGGCCTCAGTTTCCTCTTCTGTAAAATGACTAGGAGGGTCTAGATGCCTTCTGCAGCCCCCCCCCCCCCCCCCCAGCTGTGACATTCTACGACCACCCTGTGATTCAGGGAATTTACCTTCAGCTTCTTTTGGTGATCTGAAGCAGTCTTGGTCCCAGACCCTCTCCAAATAAAAGCTTAAAATGATTAGAAATAAGACGATGAGCTTGAACGCTCGCGTCGGGTGGTGGCCATCCATGCCTCAGGCCTGCCTGTTCCTCTGTCTGCTCTTCAGCTTGGCTCGGCTTTTCATTGCCTTCCTTTTTATTTTTCCTCCTGCCTAGCCTTCCTTTTTCTGGAGTAGTGCCCTCTTCTCCTAATTAGGCTGTTTTCGTCTCTTCCTTAAATGCTAGATTTGAACTAGTTGCCCACAGGGAAGACTAAGAAAAAGAGGAATGGGAGCTTTTTTTTTTTTTGGCTTATGTATCCCGATTGATGTGGTTTTTTGGGAGGGGGGAGTTTGGGGTCTCCAAGTGGTCAGCTCTCGGTTCTAGGAGTTAATTTGAATCACAAAGTAGAAACAACACTCTAAAACAGTTTCCCCCAAATCCTAAAGGGGAAGAACGTGAATCTGCCCAATCACCTCGGCCCTAGCTCCAGTGTAGAGGGCCAGTATTCAGGAGACGCTGCCTTTTCCGAGCCAACCTGATCTTGCCCAGGTTACTTGGATGTTTTCAATTTCATTGCAACCTGGGAGTTTCATTAAAATTCTCTTGTAGTGGGTTTACACACGAGCAGGAGAATTCAAAGCGGAAAGGGAGCCTCGAGCGCCAAGCGCATCCCTTGAGCGTCAAATGTTACGTGGACAAAATCCTAAACCAGGCAGGGACAAGGAGGATGTGCTTTCAGTGACTGCCCTGGCTACGTTTGGAAGATAGGGGTTCACTCTGGAATGCTTTGGGTTTCCCCGGCTCACTGACTAGCTGTGCACCAGACCTGTCACAGTCACGTGGTATGAAAAGGGGACAAAAGGGATTAACCCTTACCTGGGTAACTGGAGGGTGACAACACTGTAGGACCCTCTTGTGGAAATGAGTTCATTCCAACCCGTCAAGTGCTCCGTGATCTATGCCGCACCTGAGAAAAGTCAAGAAAGGTAGGGAAGTGGATGGCTTGAAAAGGAAGACAGTCACCACCAGGGCTGGAGCTTTGTGGTAGGGAGCCACCTAGTTGGGTGAAACCAAATCAAATCTCCTGAGAGGACTCGCTCCCAAGTCAGTGACCGAGGTCTAATGAACCAATTCCCTCAATTCGAGAGTCATCCTGAGGCTGAGAGCTGTGAAAGGGACTTTGGAGGTCATCTTTGCCAGCTGCCTCAATGAGTATCTGAGGAAACTGAGGGGCTAAGGAATGGAGGCGAATCCTTGCACTTGGTTCTTTATTCCAGGAGACAGCTCAAAGTTCTAGAGCATTTTGAGCTTTGCTGAGCTCTTCCTAGCCCGACATGTTCTAAGCTGAGTCCCACAACAGCTCTGTGAGGTAGGGGCTCTGTTGCAAAGAGGTAAAAAGAGGCCGAGTGACTTGCCTAAGGTCAAGCTATGGACCAGAGGCAGCATATGCCAAAGTCACAGTAATAACAAGTAGTTTTAGAAAAGTTCACAGGGAGACCCTCTCAGAAGGTCACAAGTCCAATTACCACAGCTGTCACCAATGACACCCATAAGTGCTACCTAGAGAGACTCGGCAGGTCATCTCCTTTATGCCTTAGTTTTCCCATCTCTAAAATTGACACAGTCAACTGAATAATGCTTAGTCTATGTTAGACAATGGAAACTGAAGACTCCAATCTTTAGTCAGCTGTCATCATTGAATTTTTTTTTTTTGCTTTTTTTTTTTCTCTGGTGAGGCAATTGGGGTTAAGTGACTTGCCCAGGGTCACACAGTTATTAAGTGTCAGGTATCTAAGGCCAGATTTGAACTCAGGTCCTCCTGACTCCAGGGCCAGTGCTCTATCCACTTTGCCACCTAGCTGCCCCCATCATTGAATTTGCATGGATGGATGGGAATTCCTAGCTGGGCATAGAAAACTGGGCCAGAGTTCAATGCTACCTATACTGGGCCATAAAGGTGCTAGGTCACACATTTATCCTTTTCTAAAAAGGTTTAGAATTCAATCTTACGAAGTGTTTCTATTGCAGTAACATCATTATGTAGCACACTGTCAGAACCTGAAAGTTAAATTTAGCCCCAAGGTCCCAGGACCTGAACCCCTGTGGTTGGGTTACTAAAAAGAAGACGGGGTTGGCAATAATGCCCAAGTGCTAAAGCCACGATTTTTGTTGGCCTCAGTGTAGCTGAGAGGTCAACCCGTTGGCCTGTAGCCTGTCTCTGGGGCTGCTCCTTCTTAGCTCTTCCAGGAAGTTGCTGAGAGAATGTGCTTCTGAGCCTACATGATTGAACTCCACCATTGTATCTGAGCATGTATAAATCTGGGTGCAAAGCTGTTTTCTCTTTTCATTATTTGATACAGAAGCCAAACTTTGATTGTATCCAGACGATTTCAGAATTAACGTCTGCATCAAACATGTGGGGGAGAAAGGTAGTCTTCAGAAAGGAAGCTTAGAAACATTTGTTACTTTCACTAATGAAGAAGTCCTTTCTCTGGATGGGAGGAAATCCAGAAAAGGAAAGTGTGGGCTTGGCTTCTGGTGTCTGGAAGTTTGAAAGATGTGTCTGGTGGGAGTGCCGGGGTGTGGTGCCGTGCAGAGTCTTGGAGTTTGTTTCAACCTCGGCTATAGTGCTGGCTTGAGTGGTGCTTTTTGGGAAGTCCATGGCTCCAACTGAAGGTGGGTGACTTGTGGTTTTTGCCCAAGAATTGTTGCTTTGGAAAACAACAGCGACAACCAGTTCCTACTGTTTCTAGGTGTCTACTTTCCTTAATCTTTGGCTGCCTCCTAGAGAAAGGGATTTGAGAAGAGCGGCTGTCCTTTGAGTAGAAGGTGTCTTAGTGCAGGCTGTATTTGGAAATCATGCGTAAGAACCACCGTTTCCCTTCCCTTCCTTCTGGGCTCCACCCTCAACCTGATTTTCTTACAAGAACCTTTTGCCTTCACATTTACTAACTTTGCCTCTGAATTAAAAGAGTTTACAGAGACTTGCGGCTCCCCACACACTCTACTCACCCAGCCTTGTGGGAGTTAGGGTGCTGCACTCCTCTGTGATCTAGGAGAGCTTGGGGAAGAAATTTATTGTTTTTCTATTTTAACTTATGGTAATAAGGCTAAAGTGGCAGGTAGGTGTTGCAGTGGATAGAGCACAGGGCCTGGAGTCGGGAGGACTCAACTTCCTGAATTCACATCTGGCTTCAGACACTTCCTAGCTGTATGACCCTGGGCAAGTCGATTAAACTGACCTCATTTTGCCTCCGTTTCCTCATTTGTAAAATGAGCTGGAGAAGGAAATGACAAACCACTCCAGTATCTCTGCCACGAAAACCCCAAAAGGGGTTACAGAAGAGCGGACACACCCAACAACAATAAGGCTAAAGGTATGGATACTCCCTGAAATGAGCCAATTATTCAGGTCATTTGGTTACTGTAATAATTATGTAACAGGTACCTATCATTCTAGTGAAGCCTTAATTACTTTCCCGTGGACTGCTAGATTATTCTCCCCAAAGATTCTACAGGTTTGAAGTTCCATCAGCCATGATTGAATGTATCTGTTTCTCCACGGCCCCACCAACATTGAATTTTGTTACATTTAATTGTGGACTATGTGTCTTCTGAGGGCCAGACAATTCAGAGAGGTTCGTTACCAGGCTCTTTTTTGTCCATGCCGTCATGAGAACTTGGTCTACTGAGTTTGTTCGGGGATTTCAGTCTCTGTCAGTAGAGGCAATATTCACATTAGCAAAATAATGGAGGATCCTTGAATTAGCGAAAGAGCAGAGGACATAGCCTATGGCCTACTAAACCTCTTGACATTATGTAATAAACAGAGTCTTCTTTGATAAATTTAGGAAGTTTTCTTTGTGACCTGGAGGTAGTGCCATCTATTGGAAAAAGCAGTGCATGCAGAGTCAACTGAGATGTATTTGAAAGCCCTCTGCATGCTGTTCTGAAGGAGGCCATTGAAGCTGTCCGTGTTGCCATCTGGATTTTACATTTTAGAGAGCATGCCATCTGTTTTCTATCTCTCTTACAGACATGTTGAAAGGATAAATGAGATCTCTGCATGGCTTAGCTCCTCAGCAGACAGGTGCTATAGGAATCCAAAGTACGGTGAATCCAAAGTATATTTCATGGGCCACTGTTGGCATTGATACAAGGTTTCCAAAAGGTTCAGTAGATCATCATGCAGGACCAGCCAGAATTTGCCTTCTTTCTATTAGTTTTTCATATGCCTACATCTCTTCTGTCACTTCTCTGCTCAGGAACCGTCAGCAGCTTCCTACTGTGTAGCAAGTAAGATTCTGGGATTCGAGGCCTCCCCCAGTCTGGCTCCAGCCTACCTTGCCAGCCACGTCTCATATTCTAGACTCTGTCTTCTTGGCTCTGGCCAAACGAAGACAACTTTGGCCCTTGCATGTATATTGTACTGTTATGTCTCTTCTGTCTCACTCGTACTTGCTCTTCGCCGTTCCTGGAACCCGTTCTCAATGTCCTTCATCTGTTAGATTCCTACTCATCCTGTCAAGACCAGCTCCAATGCCACCTCCTCCACGCAGTCTTCACGGAAACCTGGCCTTCTGCAACCTACCCACTGCCCCCTTCCCCAACCAAATGGATGATTTTCCTCTTTCAGTATCCTGGAGCCCCTGCGAGGTGCTGTGTGTGCAGAAGAATGATCTTCTGGGATCTTATCCTCCATTCTAGGCTGTCTGCTTTTGGAGGGCATGGACTGGGCCAGAGCTAAGCCTCGTGTCTCCTCCAGTGCCTAGCACAGTGCTCTGGACGTAACAGGCTGCCTTCTCTCCAACTGCACATACGTGTCGTATAAAGTCATAGGTTACATTTAAGAAAATGTTAAAGGTGCTCTTTGGGGCAGCTAGGTGGCGCAGTGGATAGAGCATCGGCCCTGAAGTCAGGAGGACCTGAGTTCAAATCTGGCCTCAGACCAAACACTTAACACTTACTAGGCTGTGTGATCCTGGGCAAGTCACTTAACCCCAATTGCCTTAAAAAAAAAGAAAAAGTTAAAGGAGATACGTTGCCAGGGTTGTGTTTCTGATGGACACTCCTTTGCCACCCCTAGTGACTCACGCCTGCCCCTGCAGCAAGTGTTCTGTGCATTCTGTGAGTGTAATTGAGCTTGAATGGTTCACCCAGAACACCGTGTTGATACACGGGCACGGGAAGGACAGATAAACATGGAACTAATAGTATGCCATCAAGAAGGCAGAAGTGCAGGTGAAAACCCAAAGTGGACAGTTTTAGATGAGCTGATTTCCAAGGGCCCCTAGCTATTTAGGGAACCACAGTTCACTTTTAACATTTTTCATGTCTTAGCAAAGCTGGAGCATTGTCATTCCTTAACCAACTGTGATAGAGAGGCAGTAGGAGGTGGTGGGGGAAAAAACCCTGCACTGGCCATCAGGAGACAGAGAGACCTGGGTGCAAACCCTGCCTCCTGCCTTTACTAGTTGTGTGACCATGGACCAAGTAACTCAGTGTCTCAAAGCCGCAGCTTTTCCATCTACAAAGTGAGGCTAATCATACCCTTGCAGGATTGAAGTCCCAGGGGTTGCCAGGGTTTTGGCTGCTGGCTAGTCCTGTCATCCTCTTCAGACTCCAGGTTTACGAAACGCTGCCATGTGTATTATTGTGTTGGAGCTTCACAGCTCCTTGTTAAGGTAAGTCACACACACATATTATTCTCATTTTACAGATGAAGAAACTGAGTTCAGTGAGTTTAAGAGACTTGCTTCAGTAGCCAGGAAGTGGTGGAGAAAGGAAGCAAACCAAGGGGGTGTGACACCAAAGGCCCGCTTATCTTGGTTATTGCAATAGTCTCTAAATTGGTGTCCTGCTTTCAGCCTGTCTCGGCCAGTCCTTCGTGGACACCAGAGCCGCCCGTGTCCCTTCTCTGCTCAAGAAGTGTCTGTGGCCCCCTATCACCTGTCAGAGAAAGCCTCTCCCAGTCCAACCTGTCTTTCCAGTCGGATTTCATGTGATTCTCCTTCAGAGATTCTACTTTCCAGTCAACCTGGCCCAGATGACATTCTGTCCATCCCTTGCTTCTATGTCTGCTCCACAGGCTGGAATGCTTTCCCTCCTCACCCTCACCTCTTGGAATCCCTTCAAAGCTCAACTCAGCAGCTCCTCCTCCAGCTGTGCCTGGCACACGTCCAGCACCTGAAGCTCATCCACTGATTCACCCAGATGTTAGGCACCCCTCTCCCGTTTTACGTAGCGTTCATATAAGGGGAAGCCTTCCCTGCTCTCTGGAGAGTGTCAGCCCTTGGAGGGCAGGGGCCCTTCTTTGTATTCCTAGCATCTAGCCCAATGTCCTGGCACACAGGAGGTGTTTAAGAAATATTGAATTCTTCAAAATCTTTCAGTGGCACCACAGCTGCTCCAACCAACAAGTTAACCTGGGGGAAAGTCTATTGAGCAGTGACTGCTGGGTTTGGGAAAAGCTGCAGTTACTGCCTTTGATGTTATGCAAGACCTTGGCAGCGTTTAAAGTAGAAATTGCTACTCCTCACAATGACCCCAAATGAATGACCAATCCTCCAGAAATGTCTCCCTTAAAGAAGAGAGGGGAACTTTCTATACTCCTACTAAATTAAAATGGGTTTGAAAAAGTCAGCCTGCCAGAAATTGTTTCCATGCCTTGGATTTAGTTAGCAGGTGTGGAGGCAGGATGGAGTAGAATCTTACAGCATACAATCGTAGGAAATGCTATTCACAGTTGGCTTGTAGGGGGGGAGGAGAAAGGTAGTTTGTTTTTTTTTTAAATATGGTTTTTAAATATGGTTCCTTTTGGTCTACTGCAATTCTGCTTGGCTCATAGAGCGTGGTGCCTGCTTCGATGCAGGCACGCCATACTGGGCGGTCCTGTGCCAGTGTCTCTCATGGCTCACAATCAAATCCAAAGTTTTTCGGAGAGACCTTGAGAGTGTCCTTGTATCACTTCTTCTGATCTCCATGTGCGCGCTTGCCTTGTGTGAGTTTTCCACAAAGCAGTCTTTTAGGCAAACATACATTTTGCATTTGAACAACGTGACCAGTTATGCTCTCTGCAGTAGAGTTTGAATGCTTGGCAGTTCAGCTCGAGAGAGGACCTCAGTGCCCTTATCTTTTTTTTTTTTTTTTTTGGAGAGGCAATGGGGTGAAGTGACTTGCCCAGGGTCACACAGCTAGTAAGTGTCAAGTGTCTGAGGCTAGATTTGAACTCAGGTCTTCAAGTATCTGAGGCCAGATTTGAATTCAGGTCTTCCTGAATCCAGGGCCGGTGCTCTATCCACTGCGCCATCTAATTGCCCCCCCAGTATGTTATCTTGCCAGGTAATCTTCAGTATCTTCCTAAGAATTCAGATGGAAGTGATTCCGTTTCCTGACATAGCACTGGTAGATTGTCCAGGTTTCACAGGCAAACAACAGTGAGGTCAGCACAACAGCTCTGCAGACCTTCAGTTTGGTGGGCAGGCTAATACATCTTCTCTCCCACACCTTTTGGAGCCTCCCAAATACTGAGCTAGCTCTGCCAATGTGTGTATCAACCTCATCATCTACGTGGACATCCCTGGAAAGTATACTGCCAAGGTAAGTGAATTTATCCACAGCATTCGGAATTTCTCCATTTGTTGTACCTGATAGTTCCACATATGGATGGTGTGGTGCTGATTGGTGGAGAACCTCTGTTTTCTTGGTGTTAATCATCAGGCCAAAATGAGCACAAGTGGCAGAGAATCCATACTGTGTTGCATCTCGGCCTCAGAGACTGCATTGAGTGCACAATCACCTGTGAACAAAAAGTTGGGTACCAACTCTTCTTCCACTTTCATCTTGGTTTGTAGCCTTTTCAAGTTAAATAATTTACTATCATTGCTGTAGTTGACCTCGATGCTGTTTTCATCCTCATTGAAGGCATCTAGCAGCATTGCTGAAATTATTCAGGTAATATGTTAAGTTATTGAAGTAATATAATTAAAGAAGACCATTAGTAGTGGGGAAAAATGATGACCCTACATAGCTCATATGCCTGGGAAGCCCCTCTTAAATCAGGCTTAGGATAGGGCATACCGAACTTGGAAACTTTAGCTTTTTAGGTGAAATACCATCTTCTCGTACATTGACTGGCTTCCCTTCCCTGTACTGGCCAAGGCCATTCACTGGCCTCACTTGTGCCCCAGCTGCCAAGCTATCTTTGGCTTATATGACCATCTTTTGGCTAGATCTGGGAGCCATTTAATTTAATATCTCCTAGGATCATGGGATTTAGTGGTGACCTGGTAGAGATCACCTGATCCAATCTCCTCATTTCACAGAGAAGGGAACGGAATCCCTTTCTGAGTCACAGTCAGGCTTGCCGTCCTGATCTCTTCCACATCCAGGACTCTTTCCACTCTCCTGTGTGCTATCTCCATATTCCACTGGCTGCCCCTCTCTTGATGACTGATCATATTCATACATTTAAAGTTCCTTCTCTCTCTGCTTTTGTGTTTTTACCACTGGGAGATCAGTTCATTTCACCTTGGGCAATCTCTCCCATGATGACCTTCGCACTCTGGCCCAGTTACCTTGAGAAACCTTGCTCCTATTTCTCTCCCTTTCCTTTCTTTCCCTTCCCCCCCCCCTTTTCCCCCTCCTTTTTTGTAGTCTAGTTGGTTCTTGATGACTGTCTGACTGGGAGCCCATCAGGCATTTGGGGGCTAACTGGGGGCCTGGCCTCTATCAAGGATGTATCATTTTATTTTATTTTATTTTTGTAAATAGTATTTTATTTTTTTCCCAATTAGATGTAACAATAGTTTTCAACATTCATTTTTTATAAAATTTTGAGTTCCAAATTTTTTTCTCTCTCCTACCCTTTCCTCCTCCTTCCCCAAGCAATCTGATATAGGTTATACGTGTGCAATCATGGAAACATATTTCCCCATTAGGCAGGATGTATCATTTTAAAAGGATTATGTTATTCCCATTCCTAAGAACTGATTACTTTGAGGACTTTGTAAGTTGGAGACTCATTATATTGCCCTGCTACAAAGTAGAGGGGCAAACTTGCATTTTTACCAACTGCTTTTCAGCCTGCCAGGCTGAAAGAATAATGCTGCTGTTTGACTTTTCAAGACTTTGAAGGTTTTTATAGATGTAAAGCCAGAAGGGGCTTTAGGGGATGTCTGGGTCAACCCCCTCATTTTTCTGGAGAAGTGAGATGATGTGCTCAAGGTCACAGGGGTAGAGTCGGGCTTTGAACTCAGTTTCCTTTTCCAGTGTTTCTCCTTTACACCTTGCAGTGGGAATTTGGGATTTGAAGGTGTGTGCAGTGGGTGGAGATCAGAGGGGGTTTGGAGAAACAAACTGGTACTCTGAGGATAGAAACTTTCTGAAAGTTTGCAGCCTTCTTCCCAGATGGTAATAGCTGGACGGTCACAGTGATTGTTTCCTGGTTTACTGTGGCTGTGAACCACCAGAGCCACCCAAGTCAGGCCTAGCCCATAACCACACGCTTTGAAAAAGTCAAAAACAAAGCTTCAGGCTCCCAGAAGGAAGACTCAGGGCTTTATTTAACATCTAGGAGTGAGTGTTTTTAGTAGCTCATGGGCCCAAAGTTGATAGCTGCCGGAACTGCTCATTTTGCAGGTGGTTTTAAACACAGGTAAAATTTATATCCTCTGGTGTTTTCAAAGCCTGTGACCTTAGGGAAGTCACTTCTCTTTGGGCCTCAGTTTCCTCAGCTGTAAAATAACGTCAGTGAACACTGATGCTTTTTTATAGTTGGAAGATGAGACAGAATCTCCACGAGGTCATTCGGTCTGGTCCTGCCCAGACAGTTCTGATGTTGCTAGCCCAGAGCAGAGAGGAGAGCAGACTTAGCATCTCCTGAGCATATGCAGAAAAGCTCAAAGTGACCTAAGGCATCAGCTAATTCAAAGCTCTCATGTTAAAAGAAGAGGAAAAGTGACTCCTCCACTGGCCCTCAGGCAGTAAATAGCCGAATTCCACCCTCGGCCTTCTGATTCCAAATCTGGGCCTCTGGCCAGTCTGTACTGCTTCCTTGTTCATTCCTGCTCCAACAGACTCATTTCAAATTCCTTCTTAATTGTAGATAATACATTAGTAACATTTAAAGATTGGCATCTGTAAAAATACCAGTCAACCTACAAGTTTATAGACCATGTCCTTAAGTGAGAACATTCCAACTCTTGTGGCATATATATATACACATACCCTTTCCTCTGAGACAGAACAGTAAAGAGGAAGGAGTCCTGGAGTCAGGGGACCTCTCCCTCCGTGAAGCCTTGGGCAAGTGACTCCTATGTCTGGGCCTCCAATTGTTTGTTCAATCATTTCTCAGTCATATCCAAGTCTTTGTGACCCCATTTAGGGTTTTCTTGGCAGAAATACTGGCGTGGTTTGCCATTTCCTTCTCCAGTTCATTTTACAGTTGAGGAAACTGAGGCAGACAGGTTTAAGAGATTTGCTAGTCACACAGGTTTGCCAAATGCTTTACTTACATTTGGTCCTCTCCCCATCCCTGGGAGGCATTAGCCTCATTTTTAGGTGAGGAAACTGAGGCCACATAGCTAATCAATGTCAGAGGCAGGATTTGAATCCAGGTCTCCCCTGTCTCCCAGTTCAGCTACACCGTGGAAGGTCAAGTTGAGCAATAGTCAGTTAACATTTATTCAGTGCCTACTGTGTGCCAGGCCCTGGGGAAACAAAAAAGGACAGTCTCTGCCATCATGGAGTTTACAGTCTAAAGGGGGAAGCTAAAAAGGGGAGGGACCCTGAGAGTGCCTGGCCTATTCCCTGAAACGTCCGATTCCTCTATAAAGGGAGGCCTTGGGAAGAGTGCTTTGCCCCAGCCTCCAGTCAGAGTGCTGAGGTGTTGAGTGTCAAAGCTGAACCAGTTGGTGATGAGCTTATCCTGGGGAAGGCCAGGGGAGCTCCTGGAAATGAAGAGAGTGCCCTGAGTTACCCACTGTGCTGACGCACATTTTTTCCAGAAGCTTGTTGCTTTTCCTGGGAGCCCCAAATGTGTTACCAAAACCACTACTTAAAAAACAGCTTCCCCCGCCGCCTTCCCCATCACCATAGCTGGCCTTAAGACCACAGCTTCTGTGATAAAAATGGGTCCAGGTGATAATACAGCCAGTGGCATTTATGCAATGCTTTAAGGTTTGCTAAGCACTTTACAAGTATTTGTTCCTCACCAAAACTCCGGAGGCAGATGCTGTTGTTATCCACAGTCAGTCAGTCAACAAGTGTTGATTGGGCGCTTATTCTGGGCCAGGCACTGTGCTAAGCGATGGGGATACCAATATCCCCAAAAAGAAAGTGTCCCTGTCCTCAAGGAGCTTACCTTGGAATTGAGAAGACAACATGTAAAAGGAAGCAGAAACGGGGAGAGAGATGAAGGGGAAAGAAGAGAGATGGTCATGGGCAAATCTGGAGGAGAACTGAAGGGATGGCTAGAAACTCAGGCAGCCAGAGGTCAAGTGACTTGGCCAGGATCACACAGCTGGGGAGGGTTGGAGGCCTGATTTGAACTGGGCTCTTCTTGACTCCAGCTCCATTGTTCTATCAACTGTGCCAACCTTTGGAAGCATGTTTACGTTTGAATAATGCAAACTAGGTAAGGGAAACAAGATGGTAGCGTGGGGGAGCTTCCCTTCGTGCAGTTTCTAGCACCGGAGGCTTAGACCTGGGAGGGACCCGAGAGATCAGCTAGGTTGGGTCCTTCTTTTTATGGTCGAGGAAGTCAAATCCTAAGGAGAAGTGAATTAGGGCCAGAGCATTTCAGTGCTGGATGGCACCTTGGCCATCTGCAAGGTTAATCTAGTTGGGACCTGAGAAATAAGCTCAGCCTATCCCCTCATTTATTCCAATGAAAATAGATGGAGGCCTAGGGAAGTTCTTTAAGCTCAGAGCATTCCAGAGATGGAAGGGATGATAGAGGTCCAGAAAGGAGAAGCAACTTGCCCGGAGTCCCACAGCTAGTGATGGACAGTTTTTATAACAATATGATTTTTTTTAATATCACTGAATCCCCAAATGTGGATGTTTCCATGTGCAAAAAGTAGACTACCACTTCTGCATTTTTCTTAACATAGAGAGATACTTTTCTGCTTATATCTCATGTGGAGTAAGGCATGCTTTTATGGGTATACGTACTCAAATCTAAAGTAAGAGTAACTCAAATTTAAACGTTGTTATTAGCAATAATTATTGCATCTTTGAAAAAAGAGGCAAAGAATGACCTAATTGTACTTAAACTTTAAATGAAGGTCAGCAGACACCAGGGCCTTGGAAGAAAATAGCCCTTTGGCAAGGAAAGGAGCCACACCCCACTTAGTTTTGACAAAAATAAAATTCTTTCCAGCCGTAGCACATTGTGGATGGTGTGCACACCATGTCCTTCTCCAGGAGTTGGGTCAGCAGCTGTATGACCCGCAAAGGTTCCGCAGGCCATGGATGAGGCGCTCCTGGTCTCAGGGCTGCATTGAGTCAGATGTTCTCAGTGAGAACTGATTCATACTGGGAAATGGCAAGTAACTGCAGGTATGGCCGACACCGTCATTCTGGCCTTAAAGGGCAGGAGAAGTTGAATTGCGTGTTGCCACAGCCCTGTTTCCCCTGGGCATGTGGACATGGCACGGCCCCGGCAAGGCACAGCAGAGCTGGCTCTCATGCTTTTTGGAAGGAGTTGGTCCTTTTCCATTTAAAAACAAACCCCAAAACAAAAGGATTCCTGCCACGGACCCTGGAAGTATGTGTGGAGGGTCATGAGCTCGTCTAAGCAAGGCCTGCGAATGGGGTGAGCAGGAACATAGCCAGGAAAAACCTGAAGGTGGATGATGGCCAGACAGGAAGAACCAAGCAAGGTAAAGATGAACACTTGGAAAGACAATCTCATCAGCGTGTCAGTAACCCAAGCAGGGAGTGGAATAGTGACTCCCAATGGAGAAAGAGCTGAATTCACAAGGCTCCAGAAGCTATTGAGAAAGTCTGGAGTTTCTTTGTATTGTAGCTTTTAAATACTCTTACCTCTGCTCTGGGAAGGGGTACACATGACGGAGCTCTGCTCAGTGGGACTCCTGGATGGCTCTCTGTCCATCAGTCTCGAAGCCGCCGATGAAGCTGAGCCCCGCCGAAAGTCAGAGATTAGCTTTCTCCGAGAGCCACAATTGAGCCTTTCCACTTCCAGGGTTCAGTTTCAAAAGTCATAGGATCATAGATCTACTGTTGGAAAGAACCATAAAGACCATCTAGTCCAGCCCCCCTCCCCCCTCTGCCCCCCCTTACAGATGAAGAAACTGAGGCTGAGACTTAAGTGACTTAATTCAGTGTTCTTTCTATTGTACCACACTGCCGATATCGTACCACACAAGCTCTTGATCTTGCATCTTTTTCTAAGAGCCTGATGAATAATCTTCAGTTGGGAAGTAGGAAGTCTGTTGTCTATGAAAGAATATCCCAGGGGTCAATGTTCAACATCTAGAATGGAATGGGTGAAAAATACATATTGAATGAACCTCAAAGAAGGGAAGTTAATAAATGTTGGTGGTAGAAAGAGCTTGGAATGCAAAGCAAGTAATATTCCAACTTCCCACTATGTCCAGTGAGTCAAGGAGTATGAATGAAAGCACAACCCAAGCTGGAAAAATGGGGCCAAAATGGTTTTAGGGTAAGAAGGTCCTAGATGTTGATAGACCTTTTCCGAGTTGGAAAGGTTTTCAGAAGTTTCTAGATGCATTATGTCGAAATCTGGAGAGTCAGAAGCAGAGGTGGGAGACATCTAACATTGTCCAAAAAAAAAAAGGGAGAAATAAAATCAGCCCAGTATAATATGCCATTGTTCAGGCAGTGGGGGCTCTAAATAATCACGCCTTCCATTTCTAAATGTTCACATACAATCTTTTAAAAATACATTTTGGAATTTTTCCATGAGTTGTCTTCAAAACTTTGCGTCTTTTTTTGTGTGTTTTTAAAATGGATAATGTGGTAATATATTTTAAAAACCCCACCATATTTGGTTTTCTAGTTTTTACCTTTTCTAATTTTATTTATTCTGAACTTAAGAAATAAAACAAACATTTCCATAACATAGTAGAATAGAAAAAAAAGATGATTGTACATGAAACTGCAAATCCATTGTGTACGACTTGCCTTTCCTTTTAAATATATAATAAAGCCATGTAACTTAAAAAAATCTTCACTTTGTTGCTCTATTCCCTAGTATTCCTGATTTTCTCCTTTCCTAATGGAGTTTGGACTGGTGTCTCAGAATCCCAGCTTGGCTTTGCTATTTACTTACCTAGTGGTAAACTTGGGCAAATAACTGCACTGTGGGCCTCAGTTTCCTCATCTCTAAAATGAGAGGATAAAACTAAGTAATGGCAAAGGTAATTTCTAGTCTTAAATTTATGATCCTATGAGCCAATAACTGGTAGGCTCTAAGTGGAGGAGGGCAGTTAAGTGGCACAGTGGTTAGAGTGCCAGGCTTTGAGTCAGGAAAACCCGAATTCAAATTCAGCTTCAGACACATACTAACTGTGTGACCCTGGGCAAATCACTCCACCCTGTTGGCCTCAGTTTCCTCATCTGTAAAATGAGCTGGAGAAGGAAATGGCAACTCACTCCAGTATCTCTGCCAAGGAAACCCCAAATAGAGTCACAAAGAGTTGGATACGACTGAAAAATGACTGAACATATAACTGGAGGATGACGCTTTTCCTCATCTTCCAGAAGCATTTTGTAAATGGGAATTGTAATTCTTTAAGATATTAATTTTCAGGTATTTGCAGCCTCCTTGTCCTGTGTCGGGAGAGCGTAGCCTTCATTTAATTCTGAATTTGACTGTAGCATTTGTTTTTCTGAAGCGCCGCCATTACCAAAGGCACACTAACCTGTACTTTCTTGCAGAAGGCATATTTGAAATAATGAAAATACAAGCCACCACCTTTTGCTTGATCACGGATTCTGCCATGGTAGTTGCATTAAATAAATGTTTTTCCCCTAGGGTAACTGAAAAATTAATAATTATTTGCTATTTTAAAAAACCTCCTTTTTCATCAAGCCTCCTTTAAAAAATGAATTTCCATTAGATTTTAGTTTAAAGCTTCGAACCTGTCCTTGCTGCTTTGAAGGAAAGCGTTATTGACCCCTTTTGTTAAGGGAAACAAATGCATTTCCCACAGTAGCAAAATGAACTGATGACGTGGTATAAAATATGGCGATGGGATTTGGATGTCGTTTGTGGAGTGCAAACCCAAAAAATCACCAAAGGAAGCCAGTGAGCCCGTCGAGCTAAGAGGATCCTTTGCCAGCTGATAAGTCCCATGATGTATTTGCCTTTTCCAGCTCGAAGTCTAGTATCTTAGGATCTAAGAATGGAAGATAAAATGGCATGTGTATCTGCTTTTGTTGTGGGAAAAACTGGGCTAAGAGCACATCCCCTGCTTCTCTTCTTCCTGGGAGTTCAGTCTCTCCCACTTGGCAGTTTCTATTTCTAATGTTGCCGGAGCCCCAGACTTCAGGTTGTGGTTGTTAGGAGCCCACAAAACCTATGTGCTGTAATGGTTAAGTTTACCCAGGGCTGGGAGGATGCTCAGATCGGGGTGAAAAGAGTTCATGGGAGTATCGGTTCTCAAGTCTGAGGAACAGAGACTTGAAATCGAACCAATAGTGCAGATGCAGCTCGAGTCCATAGTTCACTCTGACCGAAATGTATGGATTTTGCCCTCTTGATGCCCCAGGGTTCTTAATCAGATTCATTGACACCAAGAACAACTAGGCTCTGGGACTGCTCTCTCCAAGTCTTGCTCAGCCCTTATAGCGCCTTTAGTGAGTCATGGAACTGTGGAAGCTGGCCCATGGCAGGCAGGCAACAGAGGAACTTCTTGGTGACTTTTGTGGACCTCTGAGCTCTTCCATGTGGGTCTTCCCTCCGATCTATGCCCTGCCAGCCTCTGTGTCTGGTGTCCACAGAAGGCAAGTCAGGTGAAAAGCCAGGCCTGCCAATTTCTTTCCATTTCTCTTTCCATTTCTCTTTCCATGTTGCTTGCATTTTTGATCCATGTAGGGGATTTTTAGAGTTATCAAACATGTCTTGGAGCAGTCAAATTCACACAAAAGAAACCTGCTGAGGGCTTCTGACCCTTTTTTTGTGGTTGAAAGCTAAGGGACATGGTTGAGAGAAACAGAGACAGAAACAGATCTATCTGCAAGATGGATCTCTGGGCTATAGGGGGATCATTGGTTGGAAAAAAATTTTTTTCTAGCTGCTAACAACAGCAACGGTGATCACAAAAACATTTTTGACCCCTGCTAGAGGTGATGACAATAGAATTACTGGGTAAGGATCCTGTCAAATGAAATCCCGACCAAGTAACTCCTTATATGTGAAAAGCAGAAGATTTGAGTTTTGTTCCTTGTTCCATCCACTTACTAGTTACGGGATCTTGAACAAGTTGCTTTACCTCTTTTTGTCTCAGTTTCTTCCTCTGTAAAATGGGATTTAGAATATTTGGACTACTTACCTCACCGTGCCGTTAGGAGTCTTGGATGAGATAATGTGTGGGAAGTAACTTGGTGATTGTAAAACATTGTATAAATGTGGACAGTTAAGAGGTTGGCTCATAGATACACAGTTGGAAGGGGTGTCAGGTGACTCCCTGATCTTTCCCTGATGAGAAATTGGTGGTTCAAGGGAAGTGAACTGACTTGTCCAAAGCATCTAGGAAAGGAGTGGCTGAGCAAAGATTCAAACCCCCAGGTCTTTTGAATACAAGGCCAACATTCTTTTCCACTACCCCAACACTACCCATTTCCATTTGAATTTCTCGGAAGCTAAAGCAGAAGAGGGATATCTGCATATGGAGTATAAGAAAACTCCAGATCCGACTTCAAAGAAATAAAGTCTGTTTATAAGATCTCAGCATATATAAATGCTGGTTCTGATTTGATCCTTTTCCTTTTTTTATTCCCAATTGGATCTTTAAGTGGGCATGTGAATAACAATTTTGAAGATCATAGTGTTTCCGTAACCATTCTTAGTCTTTAGCAAAGATGTGCATTGTGTGCTGGCTTCTGTGTTGGGCCAAACTGGAACAATTGCACATTATGTATGGGAAAAGGGAAACCATTGTCTGCTGAATCCTATTTTCTTCAGAGATCACAAGTGTCGAAATCTTACTAAAGAGAGAAGCTTGGGAACTAGATAGAATGCCAAGACCCTGTCCAGGAAGCTGACCTTGGGCTACGTCTTTCCAAGAGCAGGTAGTGAATGGGATTCCCTGGTTCTTGGTTGTCACAGTTCACAGACACAGCAGCACTCAGTTAAGTACACTGGATTTTCCAACAGGTGAAGCAGAAACAATTTGGAGACCATCAGCTTGAGCATCTCTATGCAAATTATTTCTCGATCTATTTATACAGCCCTAACCTCTCTCTTTACTTCGAGTCTTATATCACAGCCTGCCTGTCGGACATCTCAAATTCAACATGTCCAGAATAAAACTCACAATCTTGCCCTCCACCTCCTGCCCTTCTCCTCCCAGCTTTCCTATTGCCATCTTCCTGTCACCTGGGCTCACAGTTTCAGTGTCATCCTTGACTTCACCCCTCGTCTCACTCCTCATACCAGCCACATCTTGTTCCTTCTACCTTTACAACGTCTCCTCCACTCACACAGCCACCACCCTGGCTCAGGGCCTTGTCTCTTGTCTGGACTATTACAGTAGCTTTCCACTTGGTCCAAATCTCTCCCCATTACGATCCAACCTCCTCTCCTGCCAAAGTGATTTTCCTAAACTACAGGTCTGCTTTGTCACCCCCCCCCCCACCCAACACTCCTTCATAAACTCCAGTGCTTTCTAGTCTTCTTCCATCTTACTTCCTGCCATATACTGTGTGACCTGGTGACACCGGCCTTCTTGTTCTTAGAATACAAGAGTATCTCCTGCTGTCCCTCCTCATCTCTACCTCCTGGCTTCCCTGGCTTCTTCCAAATCTCTGCTAATCCAGGAGACAGATAGTTGGAAGGATGAGCGCAGGCAAGGCTGCTGCTAGCGGATACATCTTTCTTGGGCTCTGCTGGAGTTGTGAATGTGGCCACAGTTCATCATAGAGTCTTAGATTGAGACATCAGATTGTCCTTATTTGATGTGGGAGGAAACCGAGGCTGAGTTCTTTTTCAGAGAGAGATGTTGTTGTCGTCATTGCGGTCAGCGATGATGATGATGATGTTACGGCATTTTTTTGAACTTTTGGTCTGAAAGCTGTATGTTTGAGGTAGGAGAAGACGGGGGTGAGAGCCTTGTCACAACTACAGTCAGTGCCTGGTGCCTGCTTTGCAGGTTTGATTGCAAGGGCATATGATAGCTAGCCTTACTCTTGCGATTTGAAACCTGTATCCTTCAAGCCTCACTTGCTAGTACTGTAGCATGAGGTGGGAGCCATATGTTCCAATGAGAATGCTGGATTTGGAGTTAAAAGTCTTAGGTTGGAATCCCGACCCTGATAATTACTATCTGTGTGACCTTGAGTAAGTCACTTCCCTCCCAAAGCTGCAGTTTCCTTATTTACAAAATAAGGGGGTTGGACTTTTGTTGTTCTTTGTTGTTATTTCAGTTGTGTCTGATTCTCCATGACCTCCTTTGGGGTTTTCTTGGCAAAGATACTGGAGTGGTTTGCCATTTCTTTCTCCAGTTCTTTTTACAGATGAAGAAACTGAGGTCAACAAGGTTCAGTGACTTGCCCAGGGTCACACAGCTAGGAAATGTCTGAGGCCAGAATTGAACTCAGGAAGAGGAGTTTTCCTGACATTAGGCCCAGCACTCTATCTGCTAGAGCTGTGGTCATATGAAACCTGGCTGTGAGCATTCTTGCTTAGGGAAGGGCTGACTCGTTTCATCAGTGTAGGGCATGGCAAAGGCGAGTCAGCCTGAGCAACAGATATGGTTGGGCAAGAGGGCTGGGAGAATCCCTCTGCTCTCAGTTTTAGTGTCCTTGGACACTCACTACTTTCCCCGAAACTTCAGTTGGATAGGGAGAGAAGACATGTACAAGCATGGTGCCAATGGGAGTTGGCTGAGTGTGGAGGAGCAAGATGCTTGGGGAGGTGGCAAGTGATGCCCAGGGAAGAAAAGGTAGAAGCCTCTGGCTACGGTCTTGGAAATATTGGCCACTCCAAAGTGCAAAAGACCAAACAGAACCAGAATTCAAGTCCAGCTGGGCAGAGCCAGTTGCCTTGGACTGGCAAAGTTTGCGCATGAGGAATGGGAGACCAACCCAAGTGGGAGGGGGAAACAACATGCTCGGGCTGTTGGAATCGCTGCATTCAGAAATCCGCTCATGGGGTGGGGATTGGAGGCTTGGGCTGTCCATTTAAAAGTGTCTCTGTCCAAACAAATCATATCAACTATAAAAAATATTAGGAAATTTCAGAAGAGAGGAAAAAGGGAGGGAGGGAGAGACAGAGGGAGAGGAGAGGAGATCACTACCATGTCCAAATTGGCTTGAGTTTCACTCCCTCCCACCCCCCTCAAACTCCTTAGTGCAGCCAAAATGTGATTGGGTTAGATTTAACAAAATAAATTAAAATTTAACCCAACACAGATAATTTAATTCCTGATTTTGTAAGTCAGTGTGCTGCCCATAGTGATCCTTTTCTAGTTGAGTTTGACACCCCTGCTGTAGTAAATTGAGTACGGGGCCTGTAGTCAGGGAATACCTGAGTTCAAATTCTGTGTGATATACATACTAACTGTGTGTCCCTGGGCAAGTCACTTAACCTCTGTTGGTCTCAGTTTCCTCAACTATAAAATGGGGATGGTAATAGCACTTACCTCCCAGGGTTATCGTGAGGATCAAATGAGGTAATATTTGTAAAGTGCTTAGCACAGTACCTGGTGCATAGGCACAATAGAAGTGCTAGCCATTATTATTATCATCTTCATCTCCATTTTCTCTTTACCTTTTTTTAACAAAAATGCTGAGTTTGCAAACTCCAAATTAAATGAGCATTTCTGTACACATTATAGAACAGTAGGAAATGACTGGCCAAGAAGCTGTACGTTTCTAATATGTAGCATGTTTTTTTAAATCAATTTATTTTTTGTTTTCAATAATCACTTCCATAAGCTTTTGAATCTTAAATTTTCTCCCCCTTCCTTCTTACCTCCCTCCCCAAGACATCATGTAATCTGATACAGGCTATATATATACATTCCTATTAAACATATTTTCACATTAGTCATGTTCTAAGGAAGAATTAGAACCAACAGGAGAAACCACAAGAAAGAGGAAACAAAACAAAACAGAAGAAAATAAAAAAAGAACAAATAGTATGCTTCGATCTGCATTCAGACTCCAGAGTTCTTTCTCTGGATGTGGACGGCATTTTCCACCGTGAGACTTTTGGAGATGTCTTAGATCCTTGCACTGCTGAGAAGGGCCAAGTCATGTAGCATATTTTTTTTTTTTTTAAACTGTGTAACAGATTCAACATGTAGCTTTCAAACCTGTCTTGTTTATTTGTGATTACGTCTGGCCTCTCTCTGTGCATCTCTCTCTCCCTCTCCCTCCTCTCTCTCTCTCTCTCTCTCTCTCTCTCTCTCTCTCTCTTTCTTTCTCTCTCTTGGAAGGGAAAACTACCCTCTTCCTACCCCTTCTCTTTTCTACCTTTTCTCACCCCTCATTGAAAAAAACAAACCAATTCTTCTAACAAGCAGAATCAAGCAAAACCAATTCCTGCATTGGCCATGTCCAAAACTGTCTCGTTCTGCACCTCATTCTGCACCTTGAATTCCTTCCCCTCTTGTCAGCAGGTGGGTAGACTGCTTTATGGCTGCTCCACAGTACTTGAAGTAGGTCACTTTGGTCACTGAGTGGAAGATGAGGGATATCAAGGATGGTTCTATGGAAGAGCCGTGTCTTAAAGGAAGACCAGGATTGTGAAAGTTGATGAGGAGAGAGATTGTATTCCTGGAGCGGTAGGCTGCCTATACAAATTGCACAGTGGTGGGAGAGATGGCATGTTAAGTTTGGAGAACAGCAAGTCATCTGGTTTGGCTGGAATAGAGAGTGCCCAAATGGGAGTAATGTGAAAATAAGGTAGGGTGGAGTTGGATTGCCAGGTGGGGGAGTTTGTATTTTTTCCTGGACTTCCCAGAGGCAAAAGGAGTTGCTGAAGCTTTTTGAGCAGGTTATAATACGGTCTGACCTAGGCCTTCGAAGGTTTCTTTTGGCAGCTGGGTGATAGATCATTTGAGGTGAACCCAGGACCTACAAACTGAATTGAAAAGGGCCTTTGGAATCATCTAGTCCTTAGGAAGGCATTGAGGCATGGTGTGAAGCGCACTAAATGTAAATATAATACTCTGACCTGGGCTTGGTGGCCTTCTGTGAGTCACTTTTTCTCTCTGTACCTCAGTGTCCTCACCTGTCATGTGAGAGTAATGCTGTTTGTACTACCTACCTCACCAGGGTTGCTGTAAGGAATGAAATCAGGAAGTTGTGAGTTCAAATTTAGCTTCAGAAACTGGCTGTCTGACCTTGGGCAGTCACTTCACCTCTGCTTGCCTCAGTTTCTTCATCTTTAAAATGAGGAATAATAATAATAATAATAATGATACTAATAATAATAACACCTACTTCCCAGGTTGTTGTGAGGATCAAAGGAGATAGTAATTGTAAAGTACTTAGCACAATGCCTGGCATACAGTAGGTGCTATACAAATGTTGTTGTTATTATTATTATTATTAGCATGTCTCAATTCATGAGAGACAGTGTGGGGTAGCAGAGTCAGAAACACTTGGCATCCGATTCTCCCTTGTTACAGTTACTAGCTATGTGACCCTGGCCAAGTCTCTTGATTTGAGCCTCTGTTTTCTCATCTGTAAAATGGGAATAATAGCACCTTATCTCACAGGGTTGTTGTGAGGACCAAGTGATTTCATATGTTTCAAACTTTTCTAGAGTTTTGGCAAAATTTTTGGAGTAAGGGCCTCGAAAATGATCATTTTCTATGCCAATTGACATAACGTAAAGTTCATTAAAAGCAGCAACACATCAGATTTGGGGTGTTTTGGAGTTCCTTGTGTTTCAAGTGCTCTACAGATGTCTGCAGTTATTACTACTTATAATCCCTCATCTTGTGCTCTTTTCCCAACACCGTTTGCAAGAGTGACATTCATTTGTGGTGTGGTGGTAAGCGGTGGAATTTCCTTTGGGTGATGATGGCAGCACATTTTCAGAAGTATAATGGAAATTTATGGGAAAATATGATTCTACATGTACTCTAACTCACAGCATGGTATGGGGGAGAGACAACATTGGATTTGAGAGTCATAAGATTTGGGTTCAAATCTTAGCTATTACTTGTGACTCTTGGGGCCTTGGACAACTCACTTAATCTCTTTGGGCCTGATTTTATCCATCTATAAGATGGGAGGGAGTTAGACTAGATCTCTAAGCTTTAAATCCTATGATTTTATGAACTTTTCAGGAGAAGCTGTAAAGCAGAAATACAGGTAGCCTCTAATAAGGAGAAATGGGCAACATGTTAATGATATGTCTCATGTTATCACTTCCTCTAACTGCATTTCAAAGGGGGACATTTACTATATCGTCCTACCAACAGAGAAATAGCTCTTCGGTCACAAGGCAGGGAGGAAGGAGTTGTGAGGTTTGCTCTTGTAGAACTCAGTGTTACTTGGGAGGGTAATTACTATTACAAAGGCCAAGAAAGAAAGGGACTTGCCTCAGATTTCTTGGCCTGTTCACGGCAAATCTGGTAACATCATTTCGGCCTATCTTTTGACATTCCTTTGCTCTTACCACTGTTTTCCTTTCTCTGAAATGTGCTCCTTTATTTAAGTTTGGGATTGAGTAAATCATTCCAACTACCCATCTGCCTGGGCTTTGGCAACCAGCATTGGGCCGCCATCATGGTTGACCTCATAACAGAAATGGTTTTTCCTGCATTCTCAGAGCTTTTCCTTTCACAGCCCTGGGAAGTTGCTAGTACGGCTCTAGCTCGGGAAAGTGAAGGAGTCACATAACTAGTAAATGTTGGAACCAGGATTTTAATCCAAACCTCTCCTGGCTCAAAGTCCAAAATTTTCTCCATGATACCACTCACTGCATAACTTGAATTTTATGTTCTTTGTTCATTGATTTTTTTTTGGGGGGGGGGGGCTCTATAAAAAGAACTCTACGCTTCCAAGTTAGTCTTTTAAGGTTCTTGGAGAATGGATGAGGGAGGAGTGGGGATGGCTGCTAGTCATTGGGGTAGCGTAGACTGATTACTTTTGTGAGCAATAAATTCCCGTTAGATTGCTGAATGCACTTTTTAAAAACGTAAGAGACATGATATTGACTCTTCCCCCTTTACCATCTTCATTCTGCTAGTTAACAGAATCAAGAATCAGGTTCAGAATCAACCTGAAGTCAATTAGGCAAAGTCAATGACATTTGTGGGGCAGCTAGGTGGTGCCATAGTGCACAGAGCTCTGGGCCTAGAGTCAGGAAGACTCCTCTCCTCGAGTTCAAATCTGATCTCAGATACTTCCTTGCTGTGTGACCCTGGGCAAGTCACTGAACTCTATTTGCCTCAGTTTCCTCACCTGTAAAATGAGCCAGAGAAGGAAATGGCAAACCACTCCAGTATCGTAGCCCAGAAAGCCTCAAGTGGGGTTATGAAGAGTCAGACACAACCGAAATGACTGAACAACAACAAAAATGACACTTGAATTGATAATGATAAAAAATGGTACTTATGCTCTGAAGTTGACAGAGTACTTTACACTTATTTTCTCACTTGAACCCTACAACACCGCTATGGGTAGGTACTGCAGGTATCATTCCCATTTTATAGATGTGGGAAACTGAGGCTCAGAGAGGTCATTCTACGACTCCTGGAGCCCAGGGGCTTTTAGCTATTAGGTACCAGGGGTGGGATTTGAAGCTAAGTCTCTCCTGGCTCCAGTTCTAGCACTTTTCACATGCCATAGAAAAGGTAGTTGTAGAAGGCACCTCTAGGTTAGGTGACTAATAAATGATCAGAGGCAGGTTTTGAACTCGGGGCTTTTTCATTTCAAGGTTGCTACTCTATTTGCTGTGACACTGTCACAAGCCATTGTGGCTTGGAAACGACCTTGGCTGCCTTAGGTTTGGAGGAAGGAGATGGGAGTCTTTGGATTGCCTGAGGTTTTCCTCTTTTGGTCCTCTGCCAACCTCACCTTCCCCTGCACCCCTCTCTCCTCCCCCTCCCCCAGGTAACTTTGCTGTCAGTTTCTCCTTGACCTTCTGAGCTACTTTTCATTCATTTGCTAAACTGTTATTAAGCGTGGCCAGGTACCTCTCTCTGTGTGCCCAAGGGTGGGCTTTTCCAGGTGTGATTGCCTCTGCAATCTGCAGATTGCTGGGAGGTTGTGGAGGCTTTTTCCTCTGGAGCTTGTAGAACACATAATAGGCCGTCCTTGGGGGAGACAGATGCCTTAATTCTTAGTTTTCCTCATTGGACTAAGCCCTGACTCAAAGGAGATGACATGATGGTTCCTGTCATGGAACAGGATGGGTTGTGGTGGGAAGAGGATGTCAGGCCATGCCCATATATGCCCATGAAGCTTGCTCTTTGCCTTTTATAGAGGAGTCATTCGTTCAAGGCGTGCAAAATGCCCATGAGCTCCTGCCTCCTCCTGCTTTCTTTCCTTTCAAAGTGCCACTAGAATGATTGGCAACTTACCAAGCTCTGTTTGGCTGCAGGAATACCCTTGGGAACCGTGTGTGTGTGTGTGTGTGTGTGTGTGTGTGTGTGTGTGTGTGTGTGTGTGTGTGTGTAAATATATCTGTAGGCTGCAAGCTCTTGGAGGGCAGGGATTTTGTCTTAAATACCTTTGTATTTTCCTACAATGTCCTGCCTGACACAGCTTGTTGAATGAATGAATTTTCAAATCAGTAAACTTTTACTTCCCAAAATACCGTGTTATCTTGGCCAATACCTTAATTTTCAACTTTTGAAAAAGGGGATCATAGTGTCACAGATATATGTATAGCTGGAAGGGACCTCGTAGACCTTTATGTAAATTGTATTTATGTAAATATTTAATTTATGTAAATTTTTTTATTTCAAAAAAATAAATTGACTTCCCCAAGTGCACACAGGCAATGACAGAAGCAGTATTTGAATCTTTAAAAGTATACTCTTTTCCCTGCATCTCACATTATCTCTCCAAAAAGTCCCATTATCATATGGAAATAGGACATTTCTCTAAAAATTCATTGGAAAAGAAAAAAAAATTACTGAATATCTGAGAAATAATTTTAGATATAAAATACCTTTTTTTTTTTTTAAAAAAAAAAAGTTGATTGGGGCAGCTAGGTGGCACAGTGGATAGAGCTCTGGCCTTGGGGTCGGGAGGACTTGAGTTCAAATCTGGCCTCAGACACTTGACACTAGCTGTGTGACCCTGGGCAAGTCACTTAACCCTGATTGCCTCACCAAAACAAAACAAAATAAATAAAAAAGTTGACTGTACTTTTAACTGCATGACCCAAACCTGAGTTATAATTACAATTATGATATTATTATTATTACTATTATCCTCCTTCCTCATTATTGTTATTATACCTATCTTTTGCTTACTTGAATCCTACCTATTCTTAAAAAAAAATTCTTTTCTCTCCTTCCTCTCCCCAGTTCAGAAATAAAGAAAAACAAAACCCTTGTAACAGATAGGCATAGTCAAGCAAAACAAAGCAAATATCCGCCAAATAAAACAAATTGCTGCATTTGTGGTGTGGAAAAAATGTGTTATTCCGCACCCTGAGGCTGTCACCTCTCCTCTGTTAGGAGAGGATAAGGTGTAGGGTGCTTCGTAATTGGTCCTCTGGAATGGTTGGTCATTGTCAATCAGAGTTCTTAAGTCTTTCAAAGTTGTCTTTACAATGTTATTATTGTATACATTGTTCTCCTGGTTCTGTTTATTTCACTCTGTATCAGTTCATACAAGTCTTTCCAGACTTTTCTGAAACTGTCCCTTTTGTCATTTATTATGGCACAATAGTATTCCCTTACATTCATATAGAAAACTTGTTCAACCACCCCCCAATAGATTGGCACCCCCTTGATTTCTAGTTCTTTGCTACTACAAAAAATAAGCTGCTATAAATATTTTTGTACATATGGATTCTTTTCTTTTTTCTTTGGTCACTTTTTGGTATATCACTGAGTCAAAGGGTAGGTATGATGAGTTTAGTAACTTTTAGAGGAGAGTTTCAAATTGTTATTCAGTGTGGCTGGACCATTTCACAGTTCCACCAAGAGTTCATTAATGTGTCTCTTTTCCCATAACCCCTCCAACATTTTTCATTTTCCTTTTTTTTCTTTCCTTTTTTTTTTGTCAACTTTATATCTGATGGGTGTCAGGTAGGGTTAGGATTCCTGCATTTCTCTAATCGTAAGCAATTTGGGAAAAAAAAATTTTTTTTTTTTTACATGGCTGATGATAGCTTGGATTTCATTTCAAAACTTCTTGTTCATGTTCTTTGACTATCCATAGGGGAATGACTCTTATTCTTATGAATTTGAAGCAGTTCTTATATCTTCAAAGTCTATGAACCTTACTATCCCTTGTTTGGTAATGGAGGCATTCCCCTATCCATTGATTTAGAAAGGAATTTCTTTCTTGCCCCTCTAATTTGTTGAGGATATTAACACTTACGTCCAAGTCACCAATGCGTTTCGAACATATCTTGGTACTGTGGTATGAGATGTTGGGTTAACATGGTTTCAGCCAGACTGCCATCCAGTTTTCCCAGCAGCTTTTGTCAAATAATGAGTTCTTAACCTCAATAAGTGGGCTCTTTGGGCTAATCCACCATTAGGCTTCTGTGTTTATTTATGTTGTGTAATTAAACCATTCCAGTGATCCACTTCTCTCTTAACTGTTTTGTAGCATAGGTGGAAATCTGGTACTGCTAGGCCCCTTTCCTTCCCACTCATTATTTCCCTTGCGATTCCTGATCTTTTGTTCTTCCAGATGAATTTTACTATTTTTTTTTCGAGGTCTGTAAAATAATCCTTTGGTAAGGGAGTATTGCCATTTTTATTATATTGGTTTATCCCACCCATGAGCACTTAATAGCGCTCCAGTTATTTAGGTATGCATTTCTGTTAGGTGGGTTTTGTAGTTGTGTTCACATAGTTTCAGTGTATGTCTTGGTAGGTAGACATCTAAGTATTTTATAGGTTTTGTACTTTATTTAAGCAGCTAGGTGGCTCAGTGGATAGAGCACTGGGTCTGGAGTCAGGAAGACCTGAGTTCAAATTTGGCCTCAGATACTTACTAGCTTTGTGAGCCTAGGCAAGTCAGTTAACCCTATTTGCCTCGGTTTCCTCATCTGTAAAATGAGTTGGAGGAGGAAATCGCAAACCGCTCCAGTATCTTTGCCAAGAAAATCCCAAGAGAACAAGGAGTCAGACACGAATGAAAAAACTGAACAACAATAAATCCTCCTCCTATGGCTCTCCCCTTCCACCACCCTAAGAAACTTGCCTCAATCTCTCCTTGTTTACTAGCTGCTTCCCCCCCCCCCCCCCCCCCCCCCCCCACTCAGAAAATGCTCACTTGATCCACCCATCCCCGTTAAGTAAAGTCGTCCTTCTCCCTGTTCTGGCTAAACTCCTAGAGACCGTTCATGTTCAGAAAATTGAGGCTCAGAAACATGGGTACTTGATCAAAGTCACACAGCTAGGAACTGGCAGACATTGGTCTGGGTGCAAGTCTCACTGATTTCAAGTTCAGAACTCAGATTTTGACCATGCTGTGAGGCATGGTGGAAGGAGCACTGGATTTGGAGCTTAAAGTTTGATCAGGATTCATTTCTGTTCTGTCCGTGGCTCCGAGTGACCTTGGATCACTCTCTGAGCCTTGACTGCCTCATCTAGTAAGGTGATTTTAAAGGTCTCCTCCCACTCTAGATTATATGAATTAGACAAAGGACAAAAATGTCCTCAGAATAGAAGTTTATTAAATTTGGCATTTCCTTGCTCTGTGGCCAGATTTTGTGCTTGGACCCAAATGGAAATAAGTGAGTCAATTAATTCTACTCCTCTTAGATGACCCCTTCTCTTCTAGTGGTTTAAATTATGTCAGCATATAATCTATTACTCAATGTTTTGTACCTCTGAAGTCACATGATTCAAGAGGAAAGTGCTATTCTCTGGCAGGTCAGAAACCTAATGGATTGTACCTTTGTTGGCATTTTGATAGACAATAAGCACTTGGCATTGGGGACCCTTAAATACAGTTTCCATGTCCCCTGTGTCATTTTAGGTCATGTGGTAGACTTGGAGAATACTTACTCTGAACTCCTTACCTCTTATTTCTACTTCTGGAGTCCAAAAGTAGGCAGTCCATCAGTTGAGGTATGACAATTCTATCAGAAAAAAAAGTATTTTGAATGTCCCAGAGTTCCCTCTGGCATTTCACTTTGATTGGAATTGTTTTGTGCACTACTTTGGTGTCTATTGAATGTAGTCGATTTCTTTGTTTTCACACTTTGCGGGGGGGGGGGGGGTGCGTTTAACACTGTCACGTGATATCAGGGATGCCACAGTACTACTATGGTAGCTCTCAGAAAGAGATTGGTCAAGTTCTCTTCTGTGATGGAAGAAGGAGGATCTAAATTATCCCGGGGGTATGATAGGGGAGGCCTCTGCTATATGTCTCACCTCATATAGAGGGGCTAGTAGAGATTGTACCATGCACATCCCTAAAAGTTGAAACAAACTTTGAAAGTACCATGCATGGTACACTTCACATGAAACCCTCATGGAGTTCTGTCTCTTTCCTTCCTCCCTCTCCCCATTTTGTCTTTTTTTTTTTTTTGTGTAGCTGTACTTTATGGTTACCTTTTTTAAGTATAAACAATTGTAGCACTATACGATCACAATTCTTTAGCCAGTCTTGGAATGCAGCTCTAAGACTTAAGAGTTTTTCATTTCCTCCTCCGCCTACTTCTGGCTTATACTTCAGTGTTCCTATCAAATGCTGTTACTCATAGATTGCTCTAATGCTACCTGTCCCCCTCCCCCCAAGTACACATTTAGAAATTTTAAAGAAGGTTCCAGAAGAACAAAGGTTGGGAGGCACAGATGTGTCAAACAGCTTTCCAAAGAAGAGAAAGGGGTGCATTTGAGGAGGAAAAATTTGTCCCTGGATCTTAAATGAGTGCTTTAGATTAAATGAACACATTTAGTAATGGAAGGGTGGGGTGGGAGGGGATATAGTCATTAGAAAAGTCTGTGGAGACTTAGGACTTCTCCCTAAGCAGACTAACCTATTACTCCCACTCTGAGATGCTACTGGTGGCCCTAGGGAGCTGTCCAACTGAAGCTCATTTAGGTGAATTTAGTTATCAGCATCTCACCTGGGCATAACATCACATAGCAACCCCCAGGATGTTGAGTGCTGCAAATGATCTTGGACTCTGGGATTTGAGTTCTCTTTGCTTTCCTGGTATCTGAATCTTTGACCTGCCTTAGAACATATACATCTCTTCACTTGTACCTCTGACAATGTGATTTTCTGGTTCTCTGATTCGGACCCTGGCTTCCGTCACTAGCCTCTCTGCTTGTACCTTTTGTGCTATGGGGGACCCAACTCCCTGGTGACCTTCATCCTCATTTCTGGGTTGGGTCAAGAAGAACAAGACAGTGGGACATGAGGTCACTTGTACAAAATCAGTTTAAAAATCTTGAACAAACCAATCACCACAATGAGTTGGAAAGCCAACTATAAGGCTAGAACTTTCCTGTTATAAGTTATCTAAGAAGTAAGAGAAGATGCAAAGGAAAATAACATTGTAAATATAGTTAATGGAAAACATGCCACATAATAAATAAATGGTAAAAAAAAAAGATGAACAGATAGTTTTCAAGAGGAAACATGAATTCTTACTCTTCACTTAGAAACTTAACTTTAAAGATACGCAAATTAAAACCTAGGTACAACTTCACAAGCATCACACTGGCAAAACCAAATAGAAGCAATGAAATTCACTCCTGGCAGGCAGAGTTATGGAGAAAACATTGATGGTCATTGCTGGTCAAATTACAAACTTGTAGACATTTTTTGGAGAGCAACTTAGCAGTGGGCAGAAAAAATTACCCCCCCTCCCCACTCATGCCTTTGGACCAAATAATTCCATTATTGGGAAATAAACCCGGAAAAGATTTTTTTAAAGTGAACAAAAAAGAGCCATGTGTTCAGAGATTTTCAGAACTGCATTACTGGACCATCAAAAAACCCCAAAATAAAGCAAAACACAAAACCACCCCCCCCCCCAAAAAGGGAAGGAACTGAAATTTCCAATGGCAGAGGGGAATGGTTGAATAAATTGTGGCATGTTCATTTGATACTGCAATGCAATTAAGAACAAGTATGAGAACTACAAAGAATTCTGAAAAACTAAGGCACAGTGAACAGAGGGGAATGAGCAGACAAAATCTAGACTACCCGTATCTCTAAGAGGGGAAAAAATGCATACATGGATGAGGAGGAACAGATGAACAATCCTCCCAGAATTGAGACTAATTGAAAAGTTACATTTTGTATGCTGAAATGGATTAATTTAAACTAAGCTGCAGGGAGGGAACAGATCCATAGACTTGCTGCTTCTTCTTGGGCAGATTCCTTGACTTGCTTCACCAGCAGCTGGGGAGGAGCTGATTCAGATTGGCTTCTTTCCACTCAGGAGGCTTAGCTAATCAGATTAGCTTCTTCATCCTCAACATCCTCAGGGTTGTTGCTGTCGTTCTGGTCATCTGGGAAGGAAAAAAAATTCCAAGAATGACTTACTTAAGATTGGGGAGGGAATCACAAAGACTAGCTTCTCTGGGGACCAAAGATCAAAGCACTTCCTGACAGAGAAGGGATGGATTAAAAATGCAGAATGAGACATCTATTTTTGGACATAGCGCATGATAGGAATTCACTTCACTTGACTATGGATATTATTGAGGGTTTTCTTTTTGTTCACTTGGGGGTGAGAAACAGGGAGAAAAAATAAATGCTTGTTAATGAGAAACATAATAAAATTAATTTAAAAAAAAGACTAGCTTCTTTCAGGACAAGGGGCGGGGTGAGTGGGAGCTGGAGTTACTTACCATCTGGCTCCTGGGAAGGAACAGCTTCAGTGGCAGGCATCTCTGGCATCGGGGATGAAGAAAACTCGAACACTTGCTTCTCTGGGACCTGGGAAGGAAGCGATACCCCCCCTGGCATCTTCTGTTCCCCAGAAGGATAATGGACCTGGAAAATAAAAGGCTCAGCAACTGGCTTTTCCCCTGGGAGAGAAGATTTAGAGATTAGCTTCTTCTGGTCCTGATATTCACAAAATATCTTCTTTTGGACTGAAAAAGATTCACAGAATGGCTTCTGAATCTGGGAATAAGAACATTCAGAGACTGGCTTTTTCCCTACTGATGAAGGTGATCCAGGGGGTAGGATCTGGGGGCCTGGTGAAAAAGAGTCATCTGTTGACTGGTCTTCAAACAGAAAATCAAGAGACTTGTGAGGTGTCACTATCTCTGCCTGGGAACTAGAAAACTCAGAGGCTAGCTGTCCCACTTGAGAAGCTGTCTCAGGTATTACCACTGTGTAGACTTCTGAAGAAAAAAATTCCTGGTCTGAACTGTCCTCAAGCAGGAAATCGAGAAACTTGTGGCATGGCTTCTTCCCAGACAGAGGAGACTCAGAGGGTAGCATCTCTTGGACTTGGTTAGAAGACTCCCCAGCTGACTCTTCATGAGACACGAAATCGAGACACTTATAGTTCGGTGGTGACTGCATGGTGGGAGGAGAAGCAGCAAAGAATGACTTTTTTCCCAGTGGAGAAGATTCAGAGACTTCTGAAACGTTGTATAGTACTGCAGTAAAATCACAGGTTTCCTCATCTAGTTTTAGGAAACTGGTAGATGAGGGTCCTGGCCATGGCTGTCCCTGGAGAGGAGACTCAGAAACTGGTTTCTTTCCTGCTGAAGGAGAAGATTCAGAGATTTCACCGTCATGGACTTGAGAAGAAGGCTCAGAGGCTAACTGGTCCTCTGACAGGCAATCAAACCACTTTTGGGATGGCGATGTCAGTATCCTTGAAGAAGAAAATTCATATAATGGCTTCTTTCCTACTGAAGAAGGAGAGTCAGAGACTACTCCTTTGGGGATCTGGGAAGAAAACTCACAGGTTGACTTGTCTTCAGACTGGAAGTCAAGAGACTTGCGAGGTGGTGGCATCTGCTCTGTGGGAGAAAATTCATAAACTGGTATCTTTTCCACTGGAGAAGATTCAGGGGATACCGCCTTGTGGACACCTGAAGGGGAAGCCTCCAAGGCTGAACCATCCTCGAACTGGTAATCCAAAGACTTGTGATGTGGTGTCTTATTTACGGGAGAAGGACAAATCTCAGAGGGTGGCTTCTTTCCTGTTGGAGAAGAACTGTCTGGTAGTAGTGTTTGGTGGACTGGTGGAGGTGGTTCCCAGATAGGCTTGCCCTTAAACAGTAATTCTAGACGAAGGCTGTATGATGCCTGCACTGTAGGAGAAAGTTCACAAATTGGCTGCATTTTCAACAGGGAAGGGGAGAGATGTGACTTTTCTACCTGGCTAGACGACACACAGGGTGACTGGTCTTCAAACGGGAAATCCAGAGACTTGTGGTGTGGTGTTTTTACCAGACGAGAGGATTGAGAACGAGAAAACTCATAGTCTGGCTTCTTTCCCAACACAGGAAACTCAAAGAGTTGTGTCCATTGGACTTGGCTAGATGACGACACACCAGCTGGGTTGTCGTCATCGTCGTCATCGTCGTCATCATCAAACAGGAAAGCAAAAGATTGGCTGTATGTTATCTCTTCTGTGGTAGAGAACTCAGAGCCTGGTTTCTTTCCCTGGAGAGAAGACTCAGAGAGTACTGTCTCCTGGAATAGGTCAAAAGAAAACTTACTAGCTGAGTCATCATCAAATAGGCACGGAGACTGGTGGTAGGGTGCCTTTGATTTAGGAGAAGGCGTAGAACCTGGATTCTTTCCCAATAGATAAGACTCAGAGAGTAGTGACCCTTGTACCTGGCTAGAAGAAGCCTCATCAGCTGACTTGTTATCAAACAGGGGATCCAGAGACTGGTGGTGTGGTGTCTGAGCTGCAGGAGAAAATTCATAAATTGGCATCTTACTGAACAGGGGAGGGGTCTGTGAGAGTCGTGACTCTTGGGTTTGGCTAGAAGAAGATGGACCAGCTGACTTATCAGCAAATAGGAAATCAGGAGACTTAGGGTATGATGCCTGAGCTGCAGGAGAAAATTCATAAACTGGCATCTTACTGAACAGGGAAGGGGTCTGTGAGAGTCGTGACCCTTGTACCTGGCTAGAAGATAGGCAGGGAGACTGGTCCTCAAACAGCAAATCCAGAGACTTTTGGGTTGGTGTTTTTCCTGGAGAAGAACACTGATAACCCGGCTTCTTTCCCAACAGGTGAGGACATTCAGGAACAACTGTGTTGTGGGCCGGTGAAGGAAAGGCCTCCAAGATTGACTTATCCTCAAGCTGAGAATCAGGAGACACGCAGGGAGCCTGCTCTGGAGAAGAAAACTGATAGAATGGCTTATTTCTTGCTGGAGAAGGAAATTGGGAGTCTGGTGTCTCCTCGGTTTTGTGAGAAAACAAGGAAGAAGAACTCCAAAGTGGAGAATCAAAAACTAGCTTCTTAGGAGGTGGTGGGCCTTCCCCTTCGATTTCTACATTAACCTTCATCTTTCTTCCTGCCTTCTGCGCGCGCAGGGTTTTGCGAAGCTTGTCAGGGATTCTGACCTTAGGGGTACTTGGCTGGGTTGGCCCGATGATGTCTTGAGAAAGTTCGCTAGGGCCCTCGTCAGGGTCTTGGATTGCCTCAGAAAAGGCTGCTGCTTCACCTGAGGCCGGGGCCCATGAGGGAAATGCTATTGGGCGTCTTTTGGGGGGTGGGGTACCTGTCAGGATGTCACTACCGCTGCAGCCTTCATCAGAAATGTCCTCGAAATCAGCCATGACGAGGCCGTTCTCACACAGCCCTCACTGTCACGTGATCTCGAAGACTCTTGCGAGATCTCGCGCCCTCTAGCAGGCCCCGCCCCAGCTCTCGCGCAGGCTGCCCAGCGCCCAAGCAGGCCCTGAATCGGCACCGGCTGGAAGGCCACCCTCTGAGACTGGAGGCCGTTGGTGCCCTCAGGCCAGCCAAGCCTCTGAGGTGAGTTTGGGCTCTGGCCCCCGGGCTCTCAGCAGGTGGCGATTCTGAGGCCCTGGGGAGAGTTGGAGCCCTGAGCTAAACTCCTGAGGCAGAGCTCGCCTGGACGAAGTCTACCTCGTTCGGAGTCTGCTCTCGGTGTGGCGCGTGGTCTCGTTCTCGTTCTCGCACTTAGTCTCGTTCTCGTTCTCTCACTCGATCTCGTTCTCGGGCTCAGTGTTATTCTCGCTGTCGTCATCTCGCGCAGCTGCCCCAACCCTTTCTGCTTGTGGGGCACCCGGCTGTGCTGGCCAGCTCAGTTTGTGTGGCATGTTGCTATGCCAGCCCGCCCTCCTTCCACACACAGAGACCCCTGCATTATCTTTCCCTTCTTCAAGTGACTTTAGGTAGAGGGAAGAAAAGTGGGCTGAGCCTTTTGCCTAGAATTGAGTATAGGGCAATACCCAGAAAGGTCTATTTGGTGACTACTTTATTCATATTAATCAGATTTTTGTCATGTATTAAAGTGCTGAAGGTTCCTCCCACGTGTGTGGGGGGCACATAAGATCATAAGATCATAGGTTTTAAAGTGGAAAAGACCTTAGGAATCATCTAACCCTCTCATTTGACAGATGGGAAAACTTGATATTAAGAGGGGGAAATGACTTGGCTAAGGTCATACATTGTAAGCATTTGAACCCAGGTCTCATGGGATCAGATATTTATAATCTAGAGATCATTTCCTTCATCCCCTTAATTTTATAGTGGGGAACGCTGAGTCCTGAGAAGTTAGTGACATGCCCTAGGTCTGGGATATGTAAAGCCTTGTCTCATGGGAACAAAAATCAATACCTAGACATTAGAGCTCATCTAGTTTAACTACTTTATATTACAGAGGAAGAAACTGAGGTGGGGGTGGGGCGGGAGGGGAATGACAACTACAGTTACACGGCTGATAAAAATCAGTGCAAGCACTTGAAACCTGGTCTCTTAGGATTCCAAGCTGGAAAGGACCCTGGAAGTCATGTGGGATAGCCCCCTGTATTTGATAGAGGTGGTAATTGAAGCCCAGAGAGGGGAAAAGGGATCTGCCCAACCAAGGTCATCTAGCCAGTCAGCTGCAGGTTGAGGATTTGAACCCCGGGCCTTCTGACTTCAAATTCTTTCTACCACGCCACGGCCTTGTTGCCCCTTGGCTCTTGCCAACATTACATTTTTTTGAGGACACTTGAAATAATGTTTTATTTTTGGAGCTTGAAAAACTCTATGGAGTGACTCATTAGCATAAACTTAAAAAAACAAACCAGAGGCTCTGGTATATTAAAATACAGGGTAGAAGGCTAAGATGTTAGACTTTTGTGCTTGGACTGTAATCACCCGTCAGGGTGTGTTCTCATAATTGTGGTTTAGTTTTGTTCAGATAATAAGAACACAAAACAGATTTGATATTTTCTAAGGGTGTCTGTACTCCAGAAGGGTGTGTTATGATTCATAAAGTGGTGAAAGCTATCTATAATTGTGTCTCCTTCCCCTCTCCTTACCCCACGCCCTGCCCAAATGAATCCTGGCCCCTTCACCTCCACCGACCAATCCAATTTTCAGCTCAAGGTTGGTGACCTTTAATTTCAGCTTGGCAGATGGGATGTGACAACTTCTTTCATGAAGACTCAGGCTCTGGGCTGTGTCTGAGTTGGGTGTGCCCCCCAGTTGAAAAGGCTTGGTTGGGCCTACTTTGCTTACTGGACTTTGGGAGGGAGACAGCAGGGAAGTAAGTGGGGGGGGGGGCACAAAGGAGAGAAGGAGAAGATGAATTGTTACCCATTTTGATAGTTACTTAAGTTGGCCTTGGGTGTCAAGGGAAACCAGGTCAGCATAGGGAACTGTCTTCCTATCTCCTCACCATTATTGGGAAACCAGTTCAGAAGACATCTCCTGGGGCAATGGGGTCAGAAGGTCAGCCTAGGACTGAATTGAATGCGAAGGATCAGATTTTGTTCCCCTTGTGCATCAGAAGGATACTCGCTCCAAAGCCCTCTTGCCTCATGAAGATCACGGATTTCCAGCTGGAGGGGACCTCAGAAGTCATTCTAATCCAGTGATGTAGAACCCAAATAGAAATGGATCCCTGCCAGCTGCATATTGACTTAGAAAACCACACATTAGCTTTATCTATGTGGATGGTATTTTATTTGTTAAACGTTTCCCATTAACTTTTGAATCTGGTTCCGCCCTGGGTGTCTTGCCTGAGTTTGCCACCTGATCCAATCCAACTCTCCCATTTCATTTATTTGGGTTCCTTTTAAAAACTTCTGACCTCAGCAAACATCAGGTAGAAAGAGTGCTTCCATCTACTTTGTGAAATAGAAGAAGAGGGTCATACATGAGAATCTCTATCCTGTACAGCTTACTTTTAAAAGAATATATAAATTCAGCATGTCACTTTCGAAGCTATCCTTCTTGTCTGTGATTCGTTCTGTTTTCTTTGCATTTAAAAAAATGCTTCAATGATTCTTTTTCTTTTTGGTGTGAAGGGCAACCCTCTCCCTAGCTACCTTCTCCTTCTCAACTCCTCCCCCCCCAATTTGGAAAGCAAAACAAAGCCCTTGCATCAAACACAGGGAGTCAAGCAAGACAAATTCTCACATCGGCTGTGTTGGGAAATGTGTGTACTTCTGGGTCTGTCTACTTCACACTGGAGCATTTTGAGGAATCTTTCCGGGTTTCTCTGAAACTGTCCCATTCATGATTTCTTACTAAGTACTAAGTAATTACATTCCTGTATCATAATTTGTTTAGCTATTCTCCCGTTTGTGGACACTCCCTTAATTTCTAGTTTTTTGCTGTAACAAAAAGATCTTTTTTTATTAGAGGCACAGAGAGGGATCATAGATTTTTGAGCTATATCTAGTCTATCCTCATTTGATAGAGGAGGAAACTGAGGCCCCGGAAGGGCGAGTGATACAGTCAACATCCTACTTTGGCATTTCGGTTCAAGAATCATTTCTTAATCCTCATCTCTGTGTGAGGCCCTGGGCTCCAGAAACAAGAAGGCCGCTGGAGGATTGATTTCCCTGTTATATTTTATCATCCATGTCCTTGACAAATGCCCAGGGGCACAACACCTGATACTCCCTTTATGTCATCCATAGCTCTTGAGTGGCTCAGAAAACTGGAAGAGCTTTTATATCCTCAGTGATGGAGCAGTTGAAGCCAACAGCAGTGTTTCTGGTCCCCAAATGGATTCATTGAAAGTTCAAGAGGAGTTTTTTGGGTTTTGTTTTGTTTAAAGTTCAATTTTATTTTCACTACCAAATTCTCTCCCTCTCCCACCCATTGAGAAGGCAAGAAAAACAAAGCCCGCTATAAATCTGTATAGTCATGCAAAACAAATTCCCCCAAAAGAGAAGAAAATTGGCTTTATTCTGTCCAGGGAGTCTGGGAAGTATGGTTGGACAAGCTAAAATAGCCAGCAATCCCTCTCATTTTGGCGCGTTAAGCTTTTGGAAGACCTTCACGGATGGAAGAAGAACAAGGGTTTAGAGCTAGAAGGAGGAGAAGGGAACAGGAACTGTGTGCCTACTATGTGCCAGGCACTGTGCCAAGCCCATTACAAAGCTTCCCCTGAACCACCATGGGAGGTAGGTACTGGTATCATCCCTATTTGACAGGTGAGGAAACTGAGGTAGACAGAGGTGAAGTGACTTATCCAGAGTTACACAGTAATTAAAAGTGTCTGAGGTCACATTTGACCTCAGGTGTTCCTGACTCCAGGCCTAGCTTTCTACCTGTGGCACCACCTACTGATGCAAAAACATGTAGCCCAATTCCTTCATTATACTATAATGAGGGGGAAGAGCTGGGGTTTGGAATCCTAGGCCTTTTGATTCCAAACTCAGGGTTCTTTCCATTACCCCACACTGTCTCTGGTAGGAGGCAAACAGGGTGAAGTGACTTGCCCAGGGTCACACAGCTAGTGTCTGAGGTCAAATTTCAACTCAGGTCTTCCCGACTGCCAGCCCAGCACTCTATCCACTCAGCCACCTAGCTGCCCAATCTGCATTTATGTTGTAATTTAAAGTTTACAAAACACTTTACGTAGGAAATATTATCTCATTTGAATCCCCACCTGTCAGGAACCACAGGTGGTAGCCCCATTTTACCAACAAAAAAACTAAGGCTGGCTTGCCCCGGCAGGGGTCACACTGCTAGTTAGTGAACCTAGGTCCTCCAGCCTCCATGTCTGGTCCCTTAGTCATTCTGCCTTTGGGAGCTTGGTGCTATGGATGCCACATCGAGCTGCCCCGTTCTTTTCTAATATGGTGTTGGCCCCCAGTTGTGACCTTGCTTTTTTCTTGATCAGTAGTAGGCCAACCAGTCTGATCTTGCTGGGCCATGCAGTCTCTGGGGTGCTGCTGGCTCTTGGTTTCATTCAGCCCTTCCTATGGTAATTTTTGGAGGAGGAGAATGAAACACCCTCAGGTGTGAAGGTGAACTCATTTCAGTACATTAGCTCAAGATTTTTTTTCCTCCAAGTACCATTCAGAGCTTTTTTTTAGAAGGAAGGTCAAAGTTTACTTAGCAAATGTGGAAAGTATTTAAGACTAATTGACTGTGAGTTAAAAATGAGGTACTGGGAAATAGGGCTTTGATACTGTTTAGTCCAGTGGATTACTCTAGCTTCAGTTTAGAGAATTTTCAGTAAGACACAGACCCCCTCCCCCGCCAGGGGCAGTATGGTTCAGGGGAAACTAGGCCTGACACCACCTGGGCCTTTCGGCTCCCTCCTGTGTGGGACCTTATGGTCTCCAAGGTCCCTGCTCCCCTGAATCGATGATTGCCAGAAATGCGGCTCTCTATGCCATAGTATGTCTACTCAATGAATCCAAAAGCATGGTTTACGTGCTTACTGTGTACTAGGCTCTGTGATGAGTGCTGGGGATACCCAGAAAGTCCCTGCCTTCAAGGAACTCCTGTTCTAATGGGAGGATACAACATCTAAATAGCTTGGCACATATAAAGATATAACTTATAAATAACCAGGCCCAGAAAAGCCCAGAATAGATGAGAGTTTATCTCAGGGGGGAAGGTGGGGTCATGACGAGTACAGACCAGGAAAGGTCTCCTAAAGAAGGTGAGATTTGAGCTAAGGCAGAAGTGGGGCAGCTAGGTGGTGCTGCAGTAGATAGAGCACTGAACTGGGAGTCAGGAAGACCTGAGTTCCAATCTGGCCTCAGACACTAGCTGTGTGACCCTGGGCAAGTCACTTCACCCTGTTTGCCTCAGTTTCCACATCTGTAAAAGGAGCTGGAGAAGGAAATGGCAAATCACTCTAGTATCTTTGAATGCCTATAAAGAAAGAGCTTTCTATTTGATCCTGGAGGTTAGAGGGAGCCCCTGGAGGGTGTGTAGTGGTGGTGGTGGTGGTGGTGGTGGTGGTAGGGTCCTGCCCTGCATTTTGGTGTAATCACTTTGGCAGCTGTGTGGAGGATGAATTGGAGTGGGGAGAGACTGGAGGCAGTGAGGCCAATTAGGAGGCTAGTAGAATATTTGAAGTAGGGGCTTGATGAGCTAAGGTGGTGGTTGTGTGATAGTGAGTGGGGAGCTATAGGGAAGGCAGAAATAGCATGATTTGGCAGCTGACTGGGGCCATGGGTGCTGTGAGGATTAGGGTTAGGGATGGCAGAGCCAGAATGGCCGAGCCAGAATGGCCCCCAGCACTGTTGACTTCCAGTCTAACATTCCCACTGCCACCTTGACTCTGGCAGTGAGTATTTCATGGGGGTAAGAGGAAATGATTTGTCTCCTCTGAACTTTCATACCATCTTTTAAAAACAATTTTCTATTTTGTGTTATTCATACAACTTGTTTGGGCATGAAGTAGTTCTCAATTAACACTCAGCTTTAGCCCCTCCCTCCTCACTTCCTCCACAAGCAGCCAAGCCGTCACGTATGGGCATTAAGAGAGTGCAAGGAGTCCAGAATGACATTTGGGTCATGTCCCGGGTGACTGTGAGGATGGTAATCGGGAAAGCAGGAAAAGGGCCAGCATTTGGGGGTTGGGGAATGAGCTCAATTCTGGACATGATGCATTTGAGATGCTTAAAATACATCTACTTTGAGAAGTCCAAAAGGCAGGTGAAGTCAGGAAAGAGATCAGGGCAAGATGTAAAAGTCATGGGAGCTGCTGAGAACATGAAGAACGGACTGAGTGAAAAGAGAAGGGGGCCTAGGACAGGGCTTTGAGGGACAGCCACAGTTAAGGGGCAGGGCACAGATGAAGCATCAGTCCAGAAGACTGAGGAGGAGAGGAAGGATCAGTGTCAGGATAACTTAGGAAAGAGCAAAGGGACAAAAGGTGGACAAGAGTCCAAAGCTGTGGCAGAGAGGTTTGATAAAGGGCCATCGGATTTTCCCATTACAAGATCACTGGTCACTTTGGAGATAGCAGTTTCAGATGAATGATGAGGTTCAGGAGTCAGGTTGCAGAGGGTGTAGCCTGAGGAAGAAGCCATCCAAGGGAGAAGAGTTTAGGATGCTAGCTAGCAGGAAAGCACAGGTCAAGTGGGGGGCGGTCTTTAAGGGTGAGGGGGGCTTGGACCTGTTCGCAGATACCCAGGTAAGAAAGCCAGTGGAGAGGGAGAAATTAGGGACAACATGTGGATGATGGTGGGGACAGGCTGCTGGAGAAAAGTGCAGGTGATGGGATCCTAGTAAATGCAGAGCGGTTGGCCTTGGCAAGGGGTGGGATTATCTTTCCAACTGAGACCAGAGTGAAGGAGGAGATAGTGACATCTAGAAAACATCTGAGTGATGGAGGAGGAGGAGGACGACAGAAGAAGAGGGAACTCTCAGCTGGGAGGGTCAGGGAGCTGGGAGCCGCTCTCAGATAGTGGTGTGACCCTACTTGGCACAGGTTAGGTGATTTTTTCTCCTGGTCCATTCAGGATGCCCTAAAAAGGAGTGAAGGAGGTAAATGGTGGACGTGATCCAGACTTGGGTTTGACAAGATATGCTCGGTAACAAGCTAGGGATTAGAGAGGAGAGGATGCTGTGGAATTAAATTGGTTCTGATGGAGAAACGTAAAACCATAGACTCTAGAAGACTCCCAGGAAACAGCTAGGAAACTCTTGTCTGATTGATAATGTAAGAATTTCTTCCTTCTGACCCAGTTGTTTTTAATGCTGTTTGGAAAAGTGTTTTCTAAATGGCAACCACAATCGTCAATCGCATCATCTTTGTTTAATGCATAGGAAGAGAGAGGCCAGGGAATTTTCCTTAAAATGGAGGATTCCAAGATTTGCTACAGGAATAAAGTGATTCCCAGCCCTTGCTGGCCAGTGGAGAAAAAGAGATGAAGTAGGACCATCGAGTGTCTGAGCATGAGGTCGCGGACTTGGAGTCAGATCCCACCCCTGATAATTACTGCTGGAGTGACTCTGGGCAAATCACTTGACCCCTCTGAGCCTCAGTTTCCTCATGCATGAAACAGGCAGAGTAGTAGCACCTACCTCACAAGTTTGTTGTGAAGCTCTTACATGAGAGAATGTCTGTTAAGCCCTTCGCAGACCTTAGGAGGTTGAGAGAGTTAATCCATCTTTCTAAAAATCATGCGCTTTAGCTTAGGGATGACATGTATTTCATCTGAAAAAAAAAAAAACCCAAAAACATTAACCTTGGTAATGTTTCATATCAGTTCAGCTCTACAAGCCTTTATTAACTGCCTTCCAAGTGCAAGAAACTAGCTGTGCCAATGGGGTAAAAGGGACGAATCTATCCAGGCCCAGGTTTAAGTATAAACTGCATTTTATTTGACATTGAGCTGAGCTCCTAGGACAGGCTGCAAACAGCTCTAAGAGCATTCTGAGTATCTTGCAAGTCTGAAGCAAGCAAAGGAGGAAATATATTCTTTCAGTCCTTTCCTAAGTGAGGAATGTGGGACCCTAGTCCGGCCTTAATAGTAGGCTGGTTCCTAGTTCTTTCTGTTCCAAGTATGCTTTTTAATGCTTTATTTCCATTGGTAGATCCATTGGCAAATTTTTTTGGGGGGGGGAAGGAGGGGCCAGTGTGTGGAAACTCCAAAAATGCAGATAAGCAAATCTCCAACTAAGCGTCGGGCATTGTGTAGACGATTGGCTGGACTTGGGTATGATATGAATTCAGATATTGCCTCCAACACTTGCTAGTTGTGTGATCCTGGCCCAGTCACCTCATCTCCTTGGGTCTCAGTTTCCTGATCTGTTGGTTGGACTCAGTGGTCTCTAAAGTCTGTCTTAGCTTTGATGCTGTGATCTAATGCTATGAAACCTCAAAGAATTGCCAGTGGATGCTGATTTAGGATCGTAGAGTGAGAGTGATATTCATAGAAAGTTCAGGTGAGGCATTAGGTGGCCATTGAATGATGTGGAGCAGGTGTATCAAACCCAAACAGAACAGGGTCACTAAGCCGTGAATTTATTAACATTATCTATGTTCTATTGTCTTTTCATTTATTTTGTTAAATATTTCCCAGTTACATCTTAATCTGGTTGGGGCCCGTGTTTGACAATCTCTGATGTGGAGGGTTCAACGGTACCAGCTCATACCTGGATTATTCTGACCTTCTCTGCTGGGCAGAGCTGATGGGCATCACACAGGCATGCAGAGAAAGTCCATTCCGGAGTCACGGTGTCTAGCCTGACTGCAGTAAGGCCGTCCCTCTATTGCTCCCTTTCCCTGCTCAGCAGTCCCATGTGTCTCCTTCATTTTGTGGTCAGACTCCTTGAGAAGGCTATCTCCAGTAGGTGTCTTCACTTCCTTTTCTCCCACTTACTTCTCAGCCCTCTGACCTCATCACTCTCCAAAGATCTCTCTTCTCTGAGATTTCTTGGCTCTCCTGGTTCTCCTCCTACTTGTCTGACCGCTTCTCAGGTGCCTTTGCAGGATCTTCTTCCAGGTCCCACCCAGTAACGTGGGTGTGCCCCAAGGCTCTGTTCTCTTCCCTCTCTTGGTGACCTCATCGGATCCCATGAGCTCAGGAGACTCTCTGTGCAGATTCCTCATAGATTTACATAGCCAGCCTCAGTCTCTCCCTTAAGCCTTTGTCCCACATTCCCATTCACACATTAGTCATTTTAAACTGGGTGTCCCAGAAACTTTGCAAATGCCTCATTCCCCACACTGAACCCCTTCTCTCCTGCCCAGCCCTCCTCCTCATGGCTCTCAGGTTGACACCCTTTGCGTCATCCTTCACCCCTCGCCTGGCATCTCACCAGTTGCCAAAGCTCGGGTCATCTCTGCCAACAGCCCCTTCTGTCCTCTCACACAGGTTCTCCTTACCTGTGGCCTAGATCATTGCAGTGGCCTCCTGTTTGTTCTCCATAAGCTGCCAAAGGAATTCTCCTCCCAGGTCTGCCAGTTTCACTGTCTTAATCAAATCTAATGGGCCCCTATTGCCTCTACAATTCACCATCAACATCTCTGCGGAGCTTTTCAAGCCCTTCACCATGTGGCCCTAACCTCTCTCACCAGTGCTAGGGGACATTACTCCCCCTCCTATACTTTGTAGTCTAGCTGAACTGATTGATGTTTCTGTTCCTTCATCTCCCATCACCATGCCTTTGCACCTCATGCCTGGAATACACTCCATCACCTCCACCTTTTCCTTCAAGATGCAGCTCCAGTATCTCTATGTGAAACCTTTGCTGACTTTCCCCCGCCCCAGCTGCTAGGGCCCTCTCTCCATCCCCAAGTACCAACACATCTCTGTCTGTAGGTATTCTCTTCCTATTTCTCCTCTATATACTTACATATGTCTTTGTTGTTTCCCAGCTAGAACACAAGCTAAGCTCCTTGTGGGAAGACATGTTTGTATGCCTAGCGTCTGGCACCCAGGGTCTGGCACCCAGCAGACCCTTCACTCTGCTTGCTGATTGGTTAATGCAGACAATAACCTCAAGAAAAACTATCTGTTTTGTGGGGCTCCTGAACCCTTATGTGGTTAGTTGGGAAGGGGACAGGCCCATAGCAGGGACGAAGGAGCCAATAATCATATGAATGACTGGCATTTATGTAGCACATTAAGGTTTGCATTTATCTCATTTTACCCTCACAACAATCCTATTATTATCCCCATTTTGCATATGAGGAAATTGAGGCAGACAGAGGTGAAGTGACTTGCCCAGGGCCACAGGGTCAGTACTGAGGCTGGGTTTGAAGTCAGGGCTTGCTGACCCTAGTCCAGAGCTTCATCCACTGTACCACCTAGCTTCCCGAGATCAGCTAGTTCTACTCTTTCATTTTGAAGTGAGGAAACTGAGGCCAGAAGAAGGAAGTGACATGGCTGAGCCCTTACAGTGAACCAGTGGCAGTGCTCAACCCCAGAGGGCGGCGTCAGGAGCAATGGGCAGAAATTGCAGATGGAAGCTTGACAGAGACAAAGACTTCCTTACAGAGAGAGCTGTCCAAAAGTGGAAGGGCCTTCCATGGGCAGTAGCAGCTTCTCCCTTGTTAGAGGAGTTCAAGCAAAGGCTGCTAGATGACCACTTTTCAGGCCTGGTATAGAGGAGCCCCTTATTCGGGTACAGGTCGGGAAACATTTTGGTGCAGTAGAAAGATTGCTGAATATGGAGTCACAGGACCTGGGTTGGGCTCCTTCCTACGTCTTGTACTTACTATTTGTCTGACCTTTGGGCAGGTCACATAACTACTCTGAACCTCGGTCTCTTCCTCCGTAAAAAGAGAGGTTGGATTAACTGACATCAGAGAATCTGTGAGCCGGGATCACATACATAGCACATACTCAGCTATTCGTGTGCTATTGTAGATTTGGACATTTTCTGGCACAGGGTCTCCTCCCAGTGTGCTGGAGGCCTTTCTCAATTTTTCCTGACGTGAGAACACTCTGGCTGTCCATCCATCACCTCCTGCCACATTCTCTTCCTTTCATATACTTCTTTGATAGCTCCCTTTACTCCTGTTTTTCATAGCGCTTCATTGACTATGTGTTGCAGCCCGTGCACACCCACTGTGTGCCCCTCCATTGCCCTGTGATAATCATTTTGAATTCTTAGGACATTATTGTCATCTGTGTCTTGCCATTGGTGGAAGGTTAGTGTTGAAAAGATGGGCCTTTGTTTCCTGGGAGCTTGGGGTCAGTAAGAGAGCTTTGCAATTTCCCAGCCTGCTCCCCTCTCCTGTTCTACTCTGGGCCCATTCATTTTCTATTGGTACTCTCTGTTCCAAGATGTGTACTGTCGCACAGATTCTATAGGATGTCCATCCAAATGGATGTTGAAATCTGGACAGTGGCCATTTTTCTTCCATTTTTCTGTATCCAGAATGGTCAGGCCAAATGTCTGTTCAGTCATTAAGCCAATCTCTTTTGAGTGGTTGCAGCTGTCTTCCAGGAGCCTCTCCTAAGAGCATAACGTCCTCTGCATATATATCTCGGTACCATCCCCAGAAAAGCCCTCTTCAGCATCCACTCGGTGCTGGCAAACCCCTTTGGTGGGCATGCATCTCCTGCTTTTGATGGCCAGGCCATCTCCTGGCCTTTTGTGGCCGCAAGGTCCTCGAAGGGGGTTATTTTTGTTAGGTCTTTGAAGGAGTCTTGAATGGTTTTGACTTATGTATGGGAAACACCTCACTGTGTTGTAAAAAGAAGCAAAACACAATGGGTAACGATGCGATCCCTTTCAAATATTGCTTGGTTCCTCCTAATACTCTCACCTCATTGAGGATGCCCTTGATTCATGTAGAAGATGACTTGAATAAAGATTTGGTAGAGTTGGCATGTAACGTAGCTCAGTAGTTGTTGATGTGTCTTGCAGTCCTCCTTTTCAAGTGCAGCTAGTGACCTGATGGCCTGAATGCCGGGGAAGACTCATCTTCCTGAGTTCAAATCCCAACTCAGGCACTTCTTAGCTATGTGACCCGGGGCAAGTCACTTCAACCTGACTGCCTCAGTTTCCTCCTCTGTGAGAGGAGCTGGAGAAGGAGAGGGCAAACCACTCCATTATCTCTGCCAAGAAAACCCCAAGTGGGGTCACCAAGAGTCGGACGCGACTGAAAAGGACTGGACGACGTCAACAAGAGCGTGATGTCGGTTTCATTCCCTTCCTCAGCTGTTTTGCCCCCTGGTCTCTCACGACTCTCACAACCCTGTCTCCTCCAGCTTGGATCTCCTCCACGTGCACACGGCCCGCTCCAGCTGCTTTTCTCATTTGTGCTCTTTGGGGCCGTGTCATGGTTAAATGTGGTGGTTCCACTGGCTTTGATGGTGAAACAGTGCGATTTCCATAGCTTTTCCGTTTGTTTTGTCTGTTCTCCTTCTGGTTTTGTCCTTAACGTCCGTGGAATGACTTTCGTTAGTTGGATCTCTTGTCAGTCTTTCTTTAACCCGGTGTGACCTTCCAAGTAAATGGAAATAAAGCAGAGAAGAGCATGGGGTAAAGGGCAGCTATATAGACAATACTGTTATACCGAAGCCGTCGATGAAAAACAACCAACCAAGTCAAGTGCTGTCCCCTCTGTAAATCATTCCTGGCCCAGGGCGGCTCTACACCATCTTGCATCCTGAAAAGGTTGGAGGAAGGAGTAGTGTGGGTTCACAACACCCTGTTTTCTGCTTTGTCTTGTGCTGACACCTTCCTGAAAAAGAAGCCCATAGTGCACGCAGTGGCATTTGGGGCCTTGTTCTCTTGCTCTGATTTCTAGGCCCACAAATCACTGGAAGTCAAGAGTCAGGAGGGCCTCCTCCAGCTCCTTTTTAAGATCAACCATTGGGCCCCTACATGACTCTCCTGCCAAGATCATTTCCTCCTTGAAGAATCCTAAAATCACATGTTTAGTGCCGGGCCTGTGGAGGTCATCTCCCTGCTCTCCCCCAGTGAGAACGAGATCTCCGTGAGAACTTGCCCTACCTCGGTTTTCTTAGCATAGCAGTTGGCACAGGGTATGTGCTTAATAAATGCTTTTTCATTCATTCATCTTGTCCAACCTTGTCATGTTAGAAATGAGGAAACTGAGGCTCAGGGAGCTTGAGCAGCTAACTCAAGGTCTTATGGGTGGTGGCAGAACCAGGGTTTGAATGGAGGCCCCATGACCCTCAAACCAGCACTGGTGGGGTGGGTGTGGAGAAGCGTGAATCACAAAGTTGTTTTCTTTGACGGCCCAGGGATTAGATTTCCATTTCCTGTCAGTTGTTAGCAGTGATCAAGTGGGGAGAGGTTCTTCGTGGTCCTTAGTAGTTGAAGACATGGAATTAAGCAATACTAAAAATGTGGTGCATGAGGCACTCAGTGAATCATAGCATTAGTGGAGATGGCTGCATTTTGGGGGATAATGACTGACATTCCCATAGGCTTTAACATTTACATGATGCTTTATGCCTCACCACAATTCTCTGAGGGGAGGTATCCTTTGGCAGATAAGGAAGCTACCTGCCCAGCGTAACATGGCTAATGTCAGAGGTAGGATCTGAATTTATGTCTACCCAATGCTGGGGCCAGCATTCCATCTGCCCCATCACTCTGCTTCTTATTAGAATCTGCTGCACAGGCTGATCTTAGTCTCATTGTGCCTCTGAGCTCTCGCTTGTTTCAGTGAAGGTTATGTAGGAACAAGACTTAAATGAATCTAAACTACTTGAAACTTTTGTTTTTCAGAGCTTATGTTTCTGTGCTTTCAACAAACACTGGTTAAGTGCTTTCTGTATGCTAGACTGTGTGTTGGGCACTGGGGATACCAGTAGAAACAACACAGAACCTACTGGGGGTGCGGTGCAAGTGATACAAAAAAAAATTAAAGGGAGGGAAGTGATGTTTACCTAAGGGAATCAGGGAAGGCTTCATGGAGAAGGGAGCCCCTGAAAGTAGACTTGAAAGAAAGGAGGGACTTTGACAAATGGAGTCAGTGGGTAGGTGTTCTGCCCATTTCAAGCCTGGGGAATGACATGAGCAGAGTGATAGAGTTGGGCGAGAGGAGCAAAGGCACTGAGACAGGAAAGGACAGGAGGAGGAGAGGCAATGGAGACGACCTCCATTTGGCTAGAACGTAGGGCACGTGTAGGGGAGCCCCACTGTGGAGCACCTTGAAGTCCAGGATCAGGGGTTAAGACAATTCAGGAAGCCATGGGGAGCCATTAAAGGATTGGGAGGATCTAGGAAAATTACCAGGGCAACTGTGTGAAAAGTGGATTAGAGAAGGTACAGAATGGTGGCATGAAGGCCAGTTATTACAGTAGTTTTAGCAATAGAGTTTGAACTGCAGTGGTTTCCTAGAAGCACAGAATTACAAAACTTGAGCGTTGGAAGGGGATCTCAGTCAGCCATGTAGTCCAGCCTCCTCATGTGACAGAGGGGGAAACTGAGACCAAACTCACAAATCGGGTCATAGATTTAGAGCTTGAAGGACCTCAGAAGCCAGGTAGTTCAGCTTGCTCATTTTTCAGACATTTAGACCAGAGAGGGAAAATGACCAGGGACTTGACCCCAAGTCTTCTAAACTCCAAAGCCTGGATTCTTCCCACTGCCTTTTAGACATAGAGTTTGAGAAGAACATCCACATGGAGACACTTAATAAACAGTTGGAAATCTGGCTAGGAGGTTGGGCAAGAGATTGGCATCCCTATCTGACCTGGTTAGCAGCCACCCCTCGCAAATACTGCTGTAGACTGCCCGGGGTGGGTGAGGCAGGATGCTAGAGCTACGTGTGGACAGTGGGGATGTCCTGGGTTGCTGTCTTCCCCCGGAGCGGCTGACAGCCTTTTTGGACACCTTTGTGACCTCCGTGGGGTGGGGAGTCTTGGAGAGAGAGGCCCGAGATTTGTTCTTCCTAACAGAGCAGCAGCTTTGCTTTGCTTTTCACTTCTGGTCAGGAAATAAGTGGATCTATTGCCCAGTTGATGACGTGGGTTCTGCCAGCCCAGGGTCTGGAATGAGCCTCCATTGCCATCTGGCCATAACACCCTGCCTCTTGTCCTGTGGTCGCTTCCCCCAAATAGAACGTCAGAAACGAAGCACTGGAGTGAATTTTTAATTTTCCAAGTTTGACCTTGGGCAAGTCACCTTTTTACGTCTGGGCCTCATTTTCCTACTCTGTAAAACTGGGGGGTTGGACAGACCTTCAAGGCCTCTTCCGGCTTTGAATCTCTTACTGAGTTTCTGAGCATCTAGAGTGTGCCAGATTTGGAGTCAGAGGAGGCAAGTTCAAATCCAGCCTCTGTCATTTATTTAGTTGTGTGACCTTGGGCAAATCCCTTCCCCTTTTAGAGCCTCAGTTTCCTCATACGTAAAATGAAGGGCTATGATTTTACTCCCTGACCACGAGATACTGATCATTCAGCTGGGCACATCATAATGGTCACTCCCTCCCCGCTTCCTGCCACCCCTCCACCAACCCAGCCAACCCCAGCCAACCCCACCGCCACAAAGGAAAAACCTAAGCCGAACCTCTCCAAAACTGTGTTCTAGGATTTGAGTTCCGCTTTCAGGGAGGGTAGAAAGGTGCATGTTCCTCAGGAGGGATTTGTGCTCTGGGTGTATGAAAGGCAAGCTAGCCTGCCAGTGGTTTCTTAACTGCTCTATTGTTAGGCAAGCCAAAGCCTGTCATTAGGGATGACTTCATAGCCAAACCATTCCTCTTGGGTGACGCCCTGAAGTTGTGCCCACTTGTCCGCCATAGCCTTTCCTGAAAAGTAAACAAACACACTTTCTGTTTGCTTTGGGACTCTTCTCTTATTGCATGTCTTTTTCCTTCCCCTGTCTGTAAGTTGTCTAGGAAGGTGATTTTTTCCCCCCTTGTTTTCTCTTTATTCCCCCCTCTTGCTTTTTGACATGGAGAGGAGAGGGAGGGGGGGGGGGTGTGTGTGGCGGGGGGGTGTAGCAGGGTTCCTGGTCTGTCTTTTAGCCTCCGGTTAGAGATGACTTCTACATCCCTGGGATCTGAGATCCACAGCTGCAAAGAATCTCTGGAGATCTTTTAGTCTGAGTCCCTGACAGGCTTCTGAGCCTCTGAGAGATGAGGAAACTGAGGCCCAGAGAAGGGAGATGCCTTGGCCCAAGTCATGGAGGGAAGTCTCTTGCTGCCCTTGGTCTTTCCCCCCCTGGGTATCTACGTGCAGTTTGGGCTTTTGTCAAGCACTGTCCTGGTTCTTCCTTCCCAATGTCTAACTCGTCCCTCGGGTCAGTCCTGGGGGGTGGACTGGGCCATGGGGAGACCTTTCTCCTCCCCTCTTCCTGACCTTATTGTGGTCTCCAGCCATCCTGGGAGGCAGATGCAGTCGACCATTAACATTGAACTCCCAGCTTACAGGGAGGAATCTGAGGTGGAGAGAGATTCTGATTTGGCCGCCGTCATCATCCAGGCACACAGAGTTTGTTGAAGGATTGGAAGGCGGGTCATCTACACAGTTCAGTGGAGAAAAGGCTGGATTTGTAGTCAGAGGCCTTGGGTTCAAATGCTAGCCCTGCTGCTTACTGCCTCGGGCCAAGTCCCGTCCCTGTCTCAGGGCCTCTGACCTTGGGACTCACTTGCTGAGCTGTGTGTTGTCTAAGATCTGGGCTCTGCTGTGTAGCCCATCACTGCCCTGTCTTTTGGTAAAGTGGGGAGAACATTGGACTTGGAATCAGGATAGTCTTGGGTTTGAATCCTACCTCAGACACTTACTAATTGTGGGACAACTCGACAAGGCAGAGGATCAGAGGATGGCCCTTAGAGGCCATTGAATCCAACCCCATTATTTTACAGATGAGGATACTGAGTCCCACAGAGGTTGAGTGACGTGCCTAGCTGGAGGCACTTAAGTGGTGCAGTGGATAGAGAGCTGGGTCTGGAGTCAGACACTTCTTAGCTGTGTGATCTCGGGCAAGTGACTTAATCTCTGCCTCAGTTTCCTCAACTATAAAATGGGGATGATAATAGCACCTACTTCCCAGAGTTGTTGGGAGGTCCTTTCTTTTTTCTTGCCCAGGATCACACAGCTTACTAGTGGCTGAGGCTGGATTTGAGCCCAGGTCTTCCTGCCTCTCAGGCCAGCATGTTCTCTTTGCTACTCCAAGCTGCTCTTCTCACCTGAGTAACAGAGATAATAATTACTGGGAGCATTTGTAAACTCTACCGTACCACACCAATCTCAGCTAAGATTCTTATTTCAGTGACAGAGGAAATGTGGGCTCAGGAGTTGGAAGGTCTGGGTTCAAGTCCCTGAACTAGCAGCTGGCAGCATTCTGTGTGACCTCAAGTGACTCCCAGGAGCCCTTTGATCACAACTCCAGCGGTAAAGTGTGCCTGTGACCATTAGCGCTTCCTCACTCCGTGGGCTTTGTCGGGAAAGGTAGTATCCAATTGGAATCCCAAGTGTTACAGCAAGAGAAAAAGAGGCTTTGGGGTTTTGTTTTGTTGTGTTTTTTTCTGGGGAAAAAACAGAACTTGTTTGGTGTTTCCCTCCACAGGGATTCGGGCTGTGTTTAGGGGTCGGAGATACAATCGTGGTTCCTAGTTTGGTTGGAAGAATTCTAACAGTCATTTGACGTAGGGGAGCTTGATGAGGCTCAGTGCTGAGCAGTCTGGGCTCTCCCTTAAGGTGCAGAGTGAACAGTTACAAAGCCCTTGTTGACTGAATGGCCCTGGCTCTCCCCCCCACCCTTGGGGGGGAGCCCTTGTAAAACAGGAGGGGTTTGGACTCCTAAGGCCCTTGCTGTCTGTCAGTCTGGGATTTTACCTCCTGCCACTGTGGTGGGGGTGGGGTGGGGAGAGGAGGGCCATACAGGGCACAAGCAACCCGGCTTCCCAGACACCTGACCGCAGAAACAGCCGGGCTGACCCTGTGGTTCCTAAGGTCAGAAGGCTTCTTGGCCAGTGCTGTATGGATGGATATGGTGGCACTTGAGCCCCTCCCTCTTAGTACTTCTCTTTCTTTACCTTTTAGGTCCTGGGATTACCCTGAAGGCTTACCCATCTGGTGCTCATCTGCTTCTAGAGCAAAGAGGTATGCACTTTTTCAGAGGGTCAAGAATCTGGGGTTGGCATCTCTCTGATTTGGATTTTAGTAGCTGAGGCCCAGAGAGGTCGGCTCTCACAGGATCATAGGCCCTTCCAAATGGAGGCCCAGAGAAGCTGTGTGTGATGTCTATGGTCACACAGTTCTTATTTTGAATGTTAGAGGCAGGCCTTGAGGCCTGACTCTGAAGCCAGCAGCCTGTTCCCTCATAACCAAGTTTCATCATCTTATGTGTGTGTGGCCCTGCCATTATTTAACTAGCTGTGAGGCCTCTCTGGTTGTGGGCTGTCTTTTCTCCAAGGCTTTGTCGAGGGAAATGCCTTTTCTGACCTTCCTGGAGGGGCTTGCTGGCTTTTTCCTTGTAACCCTAGCACTTAGTACAGAGCTCAGCCTCAAGCCAGTAAGCACTTCCTATGTGAGCATACATGAGCACTGACTGACCCAGGTGGGCGCCTCATGGAATGGGGCCTCAAGGGATTGGGCCTCCATCATAGCCCATCAAATTCCACATAATGCCTCATCAGGGGCTTCCTACAGAGGCTGAATCCTCAGTACAGCTGCATGTCACAGGTCCAATTGTCCAAAATAGCAGAGAACAAGGGAATGGTGGTGCCCTTTGTACTACTGGGGTGAGAGACGGTTCTCTCGGTCTAATTACAGTCTATAGTGTGATGATGGCCACTGTGATTATGGGAAATTAGGGAGTCTCCGAAGGTGGGGTGAGGAGAGCCTCACCATCTGTCTTGGGGAAGACATTGTCTGGAGGCACTGGGCCCCGTCACTGTGGGGCTGCAGCCTAACACTTTAAAGTATTTATTATCTCAATGTTGACTTACTTTTGATGCAAATTTAAGCCAAGTGACAGGTTAGGCGACGTGCCTGAAAACCTCCCCCACTTTCTAGTTGTCCCACTTCTGCAGGCCTTTGGAATGCTAATGCCATTTTCAGATGTAGCAAGGGCCAGAGTGAGGAAGGCACACTGTGTTCGCTCTCAGCATCTGTGGAAGGAAGGAACTGGGCCGGTAGTGGCCCTGAAGTAGCCCAAGTCCCTAGGCTGCAGCTCACCTGGTCCCTTCCACTGAGGATCTCCTGGCTCTGGAGGCAGCACAGGGCAGAGCACTCGCCCTCAAAGGGCACTTTTCTCACATCCTGGCAACTTCTGCTGTTCAGAGGAGAAAAAGTGGTAAAGCCTTCAGGCTCTAAGGCCAGCGCTGCGCATGCTCAGAGTCTGCTTTTGGGCCCCAGATGGAGAGGCGCAGTGCTCCCCACCCCCCCAACACACACACACACACACACACACACACACACACGCACGCACACAACTACTGCTGCACACTGGGAGCTGCCTGGGGCACTTAGCTACATGGCAGGGGCAGAACCCAGGCCTCCCTGATGCCAGGAACATCCAGCTGGTGTCACTGCCAGGTTGCTTCTCAGAGCCTTTTGGTCAGAGGCCCATAGATTCAGAATTGAAAGGGATGGGGGGGGGGAAGGGAGGAATATTGACTTAGGAAACAAAAAAAAAAATCACATTATCCAGGTTCACATTGCTGATCTAAGCTACCTACCCCTTGAGTATTACAGCTTCAGAACCAGAAAGTGGCAGAGGGACTTGCCCAGGACCATTCAGGGAGTAACCAGCTGGGTTCCCAGGACTCCCAATTTCCGACTCTTTCTACTGATCTCTGCTTTTGTGTTTCAGTTGAACAAATCTGGTTTGCACAGGATTGTTTGTGTGCTGTCCCCCCCATTAGACTGGGAACCCCTCAAAAGGAGGGAACAGTATCTGTCTGTCTGTATTTGTATCCCCAGCACTTAGTGCAGTGCCTGGCACCTACCTGGGCACTTAGTAATCTTTGTTGACTTGACTTAAATTAGCCCAGTTGTCTAAAGACCAGGTTTCCATTTCAGGCTTATCTCTGGTATCACAGAACCCCTTCACCCTCTGGCCAGGGAGGATGCCAAGAGTAGGGTCCAGTTTGGACGGAGTGGGGCCTTGAAGGAAGGAGGTGTAGGTGTAGGGGTGTGTGTGTGTGTGTGTGTGTGAGAGAGAGAGAGAGAGAGAGAGAGAGAGCACAATTAGGGTTAGAGAGAGAGAGAGAAAGGAGGGGGAGAGGGGGGGGGGGGGAGGGGGGGGGGGGGGGGGGGGGGGGGGGGGAGGGGGGGGGGGGGCTAGGAGGCTTCTCACTGCATTCCAAAGCCAACGAGCAATGACTTGTCTATTGTCACCCCTTTCCCCACCCCACCCCCATTAGTAAGCCATCGAGAGTTGGCAGTATTCTATTAGAAAGGGAATATTTTGAAGGTGAACAATTGAATATGGCTCAGTGGAACAAATGAGATCATAATGCATGAGTCACTCTGGCACATGTAACTAAGCATAAAGATTAGGGGCTAGTGCTTACCTCTTCTTCCTGGCATTGCTGGGTACCTCTGTCCTGTCTATTATTTTTAACCAATGAATGCTGGCCTTACCCTTTGCAGAAAATAGCTTTCTGGGAGAGCTGTGGAACACTGTCATGGCCCCTTTATCCACGAAGGCCCTTCCCCCTCCCCCATTGGCACTGTTGTCCTTGTGAAGACGATGACCTTTTATCCTGATGGAAGTGTTAATATTTTGCCATAAGATTCAGACTCTGTGTGTGTGTGTGTGTGTGTGTGTGTGTGTGTGTGTGTGTGAGAGAGAGAGAGAGAGAGAGAGAGAGAGAGAGAGAGAGAGAGAGAGAACGAACAAGCTTCATCTGTGGCCACTTGAGAGGCCGGTTGGTGTAGTCCAGTGAGGGTTCTGGGGGAAGGAGATGCTAAGACAGAATCCCTGCCTTCAGAGAACGTACCATTTGGCATGGCATATATTTGTTGTCGTTCAGTCATTTCAGTTGTGTCCTACTCTTTGTGACCCCATTTGGGATTTTCTTGGCAAAGATACTGGAGTGGTTTGCCATTTCCTTCTCCAGCTCATTTTATAGCCAAGGAAATTGAGGCAGGGTGAAGTGACTTGCCCAGGGTCACATAGCTAGGAAGTGTCTGAGGCCAGATTGTAACTTGGGAAAATGAGTCTTCCTGACTCTGGGCCTGGCACTCTATCCACTGTGCCATCTAGCTGCCCCCTTCCCCCTTTGGCATATATACAGATACATCAGGAGGCTGAATGGTATAACTCCCATCTGTATTCCAGCCCCTGGTACAATGTCTTGCTCAGAGCAGATGCTTATTAAATAGCATTTTTAAGGTTACAAAGTGCTTTCCTCCATCTGAGATAGATAGTGCAAGTATTTTCGCCATTTTATAGGTGAGGAGATTTAAAGCTGTCACAGCTCAGTCAGGGCTGGCACTAGGCTGGAGGAAAGCCAGCTTTTCCTTGCAGTTTGCCCCTCTTTGTGTGATGCCACACTCCCTCTCACCAAATGTTAACGGGGCCTGATAGGCACATGATGGCCTCAGTGAAGGCACCCTGGAACAGGTTGCAATTGAACAGGGCTGAAATGTGGTGTGAGAGGGAGGTTCGAGGGCCAGTCTGGCCTCTGACCCTTACCAGCTTTGGGGTCATGGCCTAGTCACTTGACTTTTGGGATAATAATCCTTATAAAACAGACATCACAGGCTTGTGGTGATAAGAGCTGCTGGCCAAACCTCCGTGTTACAGGAACCCGAGCTGCTATGTGATAAAAAACAAAGCCCAAAGCAAACCAAGCTGACAAACGACTGATTGTGGAACTTTGTGATTTCTCTGCAGATTCTTCCTTGGTTGATGAGATGGCTAGTTCCACACAACAGATTTCCAAAGATGAGCTTGAAGAACTGAGGGAGGCCTTTGCAAAAGTTGGTGAGTTATTCTGGGAAATATGGTTTAGTATTGACCCAGCTGGGCCAGCAGGGCTCCTTAAGGTAACTCAACCACAAAGGATTTTGCACAAGTCTGGGGGCATTGTCCCTTCCTTCTTGCCCCCCCCCCCCAAACTCCGCTGTCTCTCGGAGTCTTATTGTTTCTCTCTGTGTTCCCCTTCTCTCCACTTCCAGAACCGTAGTTCATCCTAGTTCAGACCCTGACCACCTCTCTTGCGCTATTGCAGTAGACTTCCAAGCGGCCTCCATTTTCTCTTTCCAATCCGTCTTTCACGCAGCTGCCAGATTAATCCTGCTAAGGCACAATGGAGAGAACACAGTAATAGCATCTACCTCCTAGGGATATAAAGTACCAGGAACTATGCTAAGTGCTTTATAGTTATCTCATTTGATTCTCACGACAATCCTACAAGGTAGGTGTCTTTATGATCACCATTTTACAGATGAGGAAACTGAGTCAAACAGGTTCAATTATTTGCCCAGGGTCACACACCTAGTAACTATCTGAAGCTGGAAGTGAATTCTGGTCTTCCTCACTGCAGGTCTGAGCTCTGTGTGCTGCTTCTAGCCTTTAGTTCTAGTGGCATCCTTTGCAAAGAAGGAGCAGCAGGGCACCACTGGAGTGGCCAGTGACCCTCCCAGCTCTTTTCTCTTTTTTCGGAAGCTGAGGCTTTTTTCGTCAAATGATTAGCTTAGCATCAGGCACCCTTCTAAGAGGTTCTGAAGCTCCACTGGGCCAAAGGCTTCCCCTCATCTTGAATTGCTATGGAAAGAGAGCAGAGAAATACGGAGTAGCAAGCCTGTCTTTCGTCCTTCCCTCACTCTCTTAACCGTTAGAATGGTTTCCAGGTTGCCGTGACTACTCACTTCTTCCTGTCCCAGCCTCTTTACAGGCTGCTCTATCTGGAATTGAGGGAGCCTTTTCATTGTATCACAGGAAGCAGACCGAGGCCGGAAGGGTGAGAATGGTCCCTTCAGGTCTGCCAAATGCTCTGTGTACACTACCTAATTTGAGTCTACTAACAACCCTGTGCGGTAAGGGCTATTGTTATCCCAGCCTCCGAGGTTAAGTGACTTTGACAAAGTCACGCAGCCGTCAAGTTGGTAGATGAAACATATGAAATATTAGTTTTTCCAGTAAAAGAGCTCATCACAAAGGCCTCAAGGACAGAAATGGGCCTTCCCTGTTATCTTCAGCCTTTAGAGACATGCCAGGCAATGGGGCTTAAGGAAAACCTTTGGGACTCCAAAGTTGATTGAGAACTCATGAAGTACCATCTTGGGTGAGATTTTGTAAATAAAACAGATAGTGAGTCAGAGCCAGGGGGATCTGCATGCCCAACCCTGTTAGACTGGGTGCTCCCTTCAAGTACAGAGTGAACAGGTACAAAGCGCTTGACTGAGTGACCCTGGCTCCCCACCTCTTGGCGGGGGGGGGTTTGGACTCCTAAGGCCCTTGCTGTCTGTCAGTCTGGGATGAATAGCTCCTTGCCATCCTGGGCAGCTCTAAGTGATGGCTTTCTTCTAGATTTCTCTTATTGGGACCTCATGATCAATTTCCAACTCAGCTGGTGGCTTAACTCCTCAGGTCATCTCTTTGAAGGCAGAGGCCGGGTTTCCTCTTGTTTTGCATTGCCACTCTAGTTAGCGCAAGGCTAGCTCCAGAGGAGGTGCACAGGGGACCCTCACTCGACTTAACTCCAAGGGAGTTAAATGTTCTTAGAACTTGACCTAGGATAGTCTAGGTGAGGTCTGTCAACTGGGCCTTTGATAAATTTGACCAGTAGCATCTTTAGATTGTCAGGGAATTGTGGCCTTGTGGAACGCACTATAAAAGGCAGGCAGCCTTTGGCACAACTTGAGGGATTTGGGCCCATCCTTACAGCGTACTCACTGCCTCTTGGTGGCCCCAAAGAAGTTAGACTGGCGTCAGAGATGGGATGGGAAACCCTTAAAGTTCAAAACTCAAATTTCTTTTCCTGACCAGGATGCTCATTTTTTTTTAATTCTCTGTGGGGAAGGATAGGATGGAACATGGAAATGGCTGTTCTCCCTTTCCTTTATGAGAAAAAGATCATACTTTTTGTTCTTCTATTTCTCCACTAGGACAGCTATGGCATTGAACAAAAATCTCACTGTGAGATTAAAAAATGTTTTTACTGCCTAGTAATAGGCCATGCTCAATTGGTTAATCAACCTAACATGGGTATCCTTTTTAAAAAAAAAAAGTTTTTAATCAAGAACCTGACATTGACCATCCATATGGTCAATTAAATTTGCTTAGGAACCAGTGGGAAGAGCAGGGGCTGGGTTTGAACCCCTTACTACCTCTGTAGTCATTTTACTACCCTGCGCCTCAGTTTCTTCCTCTGAAAAATGGGGAGGGGACTTCTGCTGCCAAGATGGCAGAGAGAGGAAGGAGCCCTCTGAAGCTTTCCCAGAGTCCCCTCAGAATTGATCTAGGAGCAGGGAGGCAGCTTAACAGTATGGCAGGAGAGAGGTGGGAGGTGTCAGGTGGGAGGGAGCTAGGTCCAAGAGCAGCAGCAGCCTCACAGCAGGGGGCCCTGCAGCGAGGCTCCAAGCCTGGCGGCAGTCCACCAGCAAGGCTCTGCCCTCCTGCAGACCAGCAGCCCTCTAGGCGAGCGAGCAGTCTGGACAGAGCAGCAAGGCCCTGACGCGGTGACAGAGGGATAGAGTTTGGAGCTCAAAGGAAAATGGTAAACACAGAAATGGGGGCAGGGCGTGTTTGCCAGACACGTTCTAAAGTTCCTTCCATTCCCATTCTTCCTTTCGATGTGCAAAAGTGTCAGGACACAAACGACGTCAGTCATTTCTTTGTCGTGACGTCCCTGCCCTTCGTGCCGTTACCCCATCTCACCACCGGAGTCTGTCTTCACTAGGAATCAACCTTGCCTTGGATTGAAGGTTTTTGTTGGATTTCTGGGCCTAGCGGAAAGCCGTGAACAGGACTTCCTCTCGTCCACCCCAGTGAGAGCTCAGGTTCTTCTCTTTAGTCTCTCAGTAGCTGCCCCATCAAGCTTCCTCGTTATTTGGACTAGACCCAGGATCTCATCGACATAGTAAACTCTGGGTAAAGAAACTGACCTCTCCCAATGCAGACGGGCCACTGGTCTGCAATGGAGTCTTAAAGATTTGCCTCTTGAACTTGGGACTTTTTGACTTGGGGGCCAGGTCTTTCTCCATGCTGTCTGTCAGCTTTCCGTCTCTACTTAATGAACATCTTCCTCCAGAAAGGCAGCGAGCACATTGTGATGCAGGGGCACACAGTCCAAGCAGACTAGCTCCTGGTTGGGAAACATTCATTTGGATTTTTTTTTTTTTTTAGTGAGGCAATCGGGGTTAAGTGACTTGCCTAAGGTCACACAGCTAGTACGTGTCAAGTGTTTGGTCTGAGGCCGGATTTGAACTCGGGTCCTTCTGACTTCAGGGCCAGTGCTCTATCCACTGTACCACCTAGCTGCCCCCATTTGGGTTTTCTGAGTCAGGATGTGACATGGTGTCTATCTGAGTTGGACAACACTGTGTAATAGAGACCTGGGCCTCAGTTTCCCCAACATGTGAAGCAAAAGGGTGGGACTAGATGGTCCCTAAGGTACTTTCTGGCACTGACATTCTCTCATCTTAAATAACCTGTTACACATCACACTGCGTGGAAATCAATCAACATATTCAATCCCAAAGGTTTTCCTTATGGGGGAATGGTTATTCTGGGCAGATCTCTGCATACCCTGGGCCTATAGTCATAGGACTCTTTCATTAGCCGGGGCCAGTGTCCTGCCAGGTGATTGGAAATAAATCTCCTTAGTCAGGTGGCAGAGTCCTTTGGGGAGGTAATGGGTGGTGCCCCTCCCATTCACTCCTAGGCTTTTGTGTCTGGGTTTGGGGGAAGAAGGGAGGCCCTCAGACTCAGCCCCTCTGAGCATATGGACTGCCTGCTTGTCTACTGGCATTTAGCCTTCTGCTCTGGCCTGATCTTTAGCTGCACCTGAATCCGGCGTTTGGGGGGACTCCAGCACAGGACTCAGTGTTCCTGCAGGAGGCTCTTGTCTGACCTCAGCTGGGAATTATTAAGCTGCCCCTTCTGTTTGTTGGAGTGGGCTCCCTCAAGCAGAGGCGGGGACTGTGCAAAGCCAAAAACTCGGGTCCAGCTAAGCATCTGGAGGTACTTAACCACTGCCTTTCCCGAAGCCTCGTGCTCAAGGAAGGCTTGGCTCATTTTGCTGGCTGGGGAGATGGAGGGCACACTGTTCTGCTGCACAGTCATCATTTGGCAAAATCTTTTAAACCAGTGACCCCTGTGCTCCTCCTGGGAAATCCAGGAGCTCCGGGGGCTGTTCAGTCAGCTTGGCACCTCCCCCACATACTTTTTCAAGCTCAGTCCATAAGAAATCAGAGCAAGAAATGCTGGTAGAAGCGAACAAGGCCTGAGGTATTTCTGTATTTCATTGTTCTGAGGCGCCCTCCTTCCCCTAACTTCCTCACCTATTCCCGTTCTTGCCATTAGATGTATCTAAGGCAGACTCGGGCCCTTCTCTTGTCCCTGAGTCCCCCATTTTTTCCAGGGCTTCCCTGGCCCGCCTGCGCCCCCTGGCCCTGAGCAGTGGCAGGCAGCCGCTAGAATTTAAGCTGCTGGAGTTCTGTCCCTGCTTTCTCCAGACAAGTACTTAAAATAGCTTCAATTACAGGATGCAAGGGGAGGGAGGGAAAAAAAACACACCATTTCCTTTTAAGGCTCCAAACTGCGGGCAAGGACATGGCTGGATATTCGGCTTATTTACTTGAAAGTTGCTTGTGGGGTGTTGGGGAGTCAACTGGTATTTAAACAATTACTTTGAATAAAGGGCATAATGAGATTTACTTGGAAACAAAAAGCAGATGTAAAAATGCAGCTGTTTCTAGGAGGGAAAAGGAAAGGCAGGAAAAAAGGAGGAGTTGGTTGAGAAAAGCTTGGCCTCTGGATAAATGCAGAAGTGAGAGCCACGGCCACAAGGACTCGATCACGGGAGTATTGGAAGTCTCTTGCTCGCCCTGAATTGGGAAAGAGTGATGGTGCCTCATTTACTTTTGGGAGGATTGAGAAAAAATCAGAAGGGTTTTTTTTTTTTCTCATGCAAACGCGACTGTCTAAAGATGGTGACCTTAGTGCCAGGGAACTCTCCTCTTTTCCTAGGGGCCATGTTTTGGTCCCCAGACAAGGCCTGTCTTTGTCCCCCTGCACTTCTGTGGGCTCTATCCCCATAGGGCACAGGGATTCCAAGGGCCATCTAGTCTGGCCTTCATTTTTTTTTTTTTTTTTGCTAGGCAATGGGGTTAAGTGACTTGCCTAGGGTCACATAGCTAGTAAGTGTTATGTGTCTGAGGCCAGATTTGAACTCAGGTCCTCCTGAGTCCAGGGCTGGTGCTGTATCCACTGCACCATCTAGGTGCCCCCTGGCCTTCATTTTAAAGAGGAGAGATCTGAGGACAAAGGGCAAGGGCTAGTCAGTGGTAGTCAGAATTGGAACCCAGGCCTGCTGACTCCAGATCTTGTTCTTTTGCCCGTTAGGCTGCCTCTCAGGCAGTTGGATACTTACCTTGCCATTTTGACACTACGGTGGTCCAGATGACAAGCCTTACACTGCCATAGGTCCCCTCTTGGTAGAGTGTCAACAGCATTGTGCAGAGGTTGGGAGAGCACCAGAAAGGTACCAAAGAGAGAAGAGGAACCTTGCCACCATGATTAGAGCCTTCTTTGCCAGTCAATGAAGCATTCCTCACCCTTTTCCATTTCAGAGGCTCATGGGATCATAGGGTAGGAAAAGACCTTAGGGAAGGAAGACAGGTAGGGCCAGAGAGTCAGAGCTAGTCCAGCTCTTCTCATTTTACAGAGGGGGAAACTGAGGCCAAAGAGCTCAAGGGATTTGTCTAAAGTCACACTCATAGTAGGTGATCGAGTCTGGATTAGAACCCGCGACCTTGACTTAGGTCCACCACTTTCCCCTCCGCAGCATGACGCCTCCTTTGCACGTTCCAAGCGTTCAGGGCTTGTTTGATCCCTTAGTAACGTCGGATCCATCAGAACCTGGCCATGGGCTTGCTTCCTTAATGCTAGCTTTGGTGATCAGGTGGACGCTTCTAGGGCTCTTTCCTTGTCTTTTCACCATAGATTGGGCCTCTGCCACAGTCTGGGGTGAAGGGGGATGCTGGGTGGTGTTTCTAGAAAGGAAGTACTTTGCCAGCTGTTTTTTTTTTTAAAGTTAATTGTTAGCCATTTTGCAGCCTCCTTCTGCTTCTTCTTTGAAATTGAAACCATTTCCTCCCCAAAATAGATGATTGGGAGCTCCAGGGAAGGCTTGATTGCTGCTTCAGAAGGCCAGTTAGGAGCTGGAGGCTTTCAGGCCTAGATGGGTGTGACAGGCATGAACAGCCACCAGTAGCAGCACCTTGGAAATGGCCAAGCGTTACTGAAGCCCAGAATGGAACACATAGCGGTGTTCTGCTCTGCCCAGGAAAGACGTGGGAATCAGGGGCCCTTCCTTTCCAGGGTTGGCTGAGGTTTGGGGAGACCAGTGCCTTTCTAGAAGCTGAGGTGAGCTAATGAAGGGATCTAACCTCTAGGGTAAACTTTAGATAGTAAAGCTGATAAATCTCTTCCTGGAGGGGCCGAACACAAGCTCTCCTTCTACAGGAAGTAAAGCTTTCTGAGACCAATTCCAGCTAGGACCTTGATGAGCATTTGCTTGACCAAATGATGCAGTCATTCCCGGGGGTGGGACCATATTGGTTTGTGGGAATCCAATGAGATCATACTTGTAAAAAGTGCTTAGCACAGTGCCTGGCACATGGTGGGTCACTATAGAAATGCTTCTCCCTTCCTCTGGGAATGGGGGTGTGTGTGTGTGCTCTTGGTATTACTTTGGTCCTTTGATGAGGTGGCGCTCTCAGAACTGCAGAGAAATGAGAAGTGTGGTTGGCTGCGTGCTCATCCCCCCTCCCCTTTTAGTAACCCACTTTACCATTAGAGACTAGTTGCTGACCTGCACCACATCAGGAGTTCCCTCTGCCAAAGAAATCAGAGGTAGGGACCAAAAAAAAAAAAAACCGAACCAAAAACCATTGGGGGAGCAGGGAACTGGGTCCAGGAAGATTGGTTGGGGTCACTGTGCTAATATGTTACATTTCTCTCCTGCTTTCCCTGCAACCCTAGGGGAATCAGGGGACTTAAAGATCATCTAGGCCTACTGCCTCCATTTGCAGATGGGGAAATTGAGGCTCAGAGAGGAGGGACTCGTACAGAGTCCCAGAGGTAGTAAGGGGCCCAGGCTAGGACTTGGCTTAAAGTCCTTTGATAGGAGAATGAGTGCTCTTTCCAAAGAAACTTGCCAAGGGGTAGTGCATGTTTTATCCCCATTTTACCAAGGAGGAAACTGAGTCAGAGAGGGGAAGCACCTTTTCCAAGGTCACACAGCCAGTCAGTGCCATGCATAGTTGGAGGTCGAACCCAGTTCTTCTGCCTCTGAGTCCCTTGTGTTGCACTGTACTTTAGTTTAGTAGTTAATCACTCTTGGCCACAG
>NW_020955172.1:192007-418169 GCF_900497805.2 Vombatus ursinus
TGTCAACCAGCTAGGGCTAGGTGCTGCAAGGCATGAATTTGTAATCTATTGCTCCAATTATGGCACGCACCTGGAGGGCAGCCCATTTTGCCACTGAATCAGTACATTCTTGTTGACAGACACTGAGAATGGATAACGAACTTGGGCCCACAACAGAATTAGGCGAAGTTGCATAATGTCTTCTCCAATCTCAAACTACCGTGAAAGCCAATCTCTTTAATATGAGTATTTCTCAGTCTTCTCCCCATGCCATGATATGATTGTAAGATGGGAAAAACAAGCATCTCAGAAGAATCCAAATGACACATACGTTACCTAGCAATAACTTGGGCCCAAGAAGTGGGCTAACCGATGTTATCAAGCATGTGTGACTAGAAGAGGAGATCATGGGATAGACAGATCTAGATTTGCACCCCAGTGCCCATGAAGCAGAAAGTGTGGCCTCCAGTGTTTGGTGGGGGGACCAGGGGACTCAATTCAATTGACTTCCCGGATGACCAGGCAAGAATAATTCAGGATGAGAAGGTGTGGATGGGTTAGGTCGTGCAGTGGTAGAGGGAATGCTCATACCCATGAGGGCATGGGTGCATCAAAGTGTTCTGACACAGTCCCTGCCATAAAGGAACTCTACAGCTAAAAACACTACTCTTGGTGGGGGAAAGTGAGAAAGGCCCTATGCTGTTGTCTTGTTAATTATTCACTAAGGTCTTTAAGTTTTACCAGATTTTGTTTGTCAATAGTGTTTCCCCCACCGCACCCTCTAAGGAAAGAACAGTCTTTCCTCCATGCCCAGCTTTGTATTTCACCTTCCCTAGGCCTTGGCACCCTTGCCAATGCCCAGCACATCAGGAAACCTAGAACAAGAGAATGGCTCCAGGGTGAATTTGGGGAGGAGGTGGGGTGTGTTGAACATGATACCAGTATCTCAGTATCCAAAGGATTTTTGCCTTTCCTGATGAAATACCCACATGTGTTATAATTAGAATGGTTTATTTCTTGCCATTTTATACTGAAATACTGAATTTGCCACCATTTTCATCTCCATCTCCAGTTCTTTTCAAAGTCCTTGGTTTAGAATTCTGTGGCAATGAGTAAGTTGGACAGTTTGGAGTGCTTGCTTGCATGTGTGATGCCCACACCGCATCCCCCTCATAACTGCACGTTTAATTAGGAGATGAACGCTGTTCTGAACACTGCCCAGCTAGAACTGCATTTTGTGCTTTAATGAGAAAACATTCCAACCCCCAAGTTTATCTAGCAAGAACACATCTCTAGCAGGAAGCTTTTCATGGTGTGCTTGTTTTGTTAATGAGGAAAGGATGAAAATGTCCTCGAGTGACCCAGGGAATTCTTGCAAAATGTGCCTCTTTCTACCTTTAAACATTCAGTGAAAAGCCTTTGAGAAATGAGAAGGTGTAGGCGTGTGGCTTTTGACCATGGCATCAAGGATGTTTTGGGTTTTTACCTGATGAGAAATTTTCAGATTCACATCATAAAATATTAGTCCTGAAAGAGACTTTTGATAACACAGAGTTGAAAAATAAATGACTTGCTCAAGGTCATACAGCTGGCTGTAAACCCAGGGCTCCTGTCCCTCACGTCCAGCACCTTATTTCCCTGGTAGTCAAAATCTTTGAAACAGGGAGCACAGTAAAATGGAATCCTTAGCTTGGGACAAACCAGAGACGAGAGACGACCTGGGGCCGATGACCCCCCTCCATCAGTCTCTAGGTGGCACTTTACCTTCTGAGGAATACCAAGGATATTATTCCTCTGGTTCATTAGCATCATGAATTGGTAATGCACAGACTGACGAGAGTGTTAATTTATCGAGAAAGGGAATCGCTGCCTAGGGGATGTTAATCATAAACCAAGTTACAAACAGTGTTAGTGTTTGGCTCAGTGGTGCATAAGAGGACATGTGGGAGGGGGAAGGGAGAGAATTCAGGCACCCAAACTTAGGAGTTTACAAAGTATCTTAGTACTTAAACAATTGTGCTGTGAATTAAATGTCACATTTTTAGTCAGAGCATCTGTGGAGAGGCATCATGGTCCAGTGGGAAGCTTACCTTTGGCCCTCACTACTTGCCTCACCTTAGGCAGGGGACTTTGCCCTTTTGGGGTGCCTCATCTGCCAACTGAGGGGAGAGAAAGATAACTAGGTGATCTTTGAGGTCCCTTGAAGTTCGAAGTCAGTGGTCCGACAAGGTTTCCTAATAACTTGGGGTTCAGGACTTTGTTTTTAAAAAAGTATTTTGATAATTATATTTCAGTATGATTTGGTTTCCTTTGTAATCCCATATATTTTGTCTTTCATTCTTTTTTTTTTTTTTGAGGCAATGGGGTTAAGTGACTTGCCCAAGGTCACAAAGCTAATAAGTGACAAAGCCAGATTTGAACTCAGGTCTTTCTGATTCCAGGGCCAGTGCTCTATCCACTGTGCCACCTAACTGCCCCCATATTTGGTCTTTCAAAATATGATTCTGAGAAGGGGTCCAGAGACTTCAGAGCCCTTGCCAAAGGGGCCACCATACAAACAAGGTTGTGAAACCAACATGCTTAGAACAGGAGAGTTGGAAATGGTCAGTAATAGAGTCATGGATTTTGAGTTGGAGGGGACCTCAGATCTTGTAGGCCAATCTCCTCAGTCTTGCCCCAAAAAACAGAGGGAGGGAAAGGGAATAGTTTGGGAACAAACTCCAAATCTGAGAAGATAAATAATAATTGTTGGCAATTTTTCATGACCCTTCAAGGTTACCCATTTTGGGATTGATTTGGAATGAGCCTCAGGCCTCAGCTGAATTGCTTCTGGGGTCAGAGGGCTGAGTTTGGCTGATGTTGTTTCTATGAGTGAGAGGAGAGGAGATTTTAAAAAGTAAGAAAACCTTATCTGTTCCCTAAAATGAGTTAGGAGATTGGGGAGAAGGAAGCGCAGTGCAGCCTGGTGGCTGGAGCAAGAGGTGAAATAGAAGCTCTTGGCCAATAAAGCAAGGCCCATCCATCTCATAGGAAGAAAAGCCAGCGAGCCGGGCCTCTCCATCCCCAGTTCGGTTTGCAGAGATTTAGTGAGCAGACTCCAACACTGTAAGCAGTGGGCCTTGTCCTTCCCATGCATAGGAGGTCATCTTTGATTTTAGAACTCATGTAGACCACGCTCACCTTTAACATGCTGTCTGTCTCATCTTCTCAAGCAATTTGTGCACAACTAGAAGGTAAGATTGGAACGTAACGGAGCAGAGGATTTTCAGTGATAAACACACATCATTAATGCTTTTTTTTTTTTTAATCTAAAGGCTAGAGGAAGGGAACCTGGAAATGAAACTTGCAGCCTGCCAGTGATACCTGGCTTTATTATCTCTAATAAAGAAGGTCATACCATCTTTGCAAAGGCCTTGAAATGTGTCAGGTCTACAGTTCTTCCCATTTTTGAGCCATGGGGCATTTTGCAAGATCTGTTTAAACCTGGATGGCAGATCATGGAGTGCTCATTCCAAAGTCATTCTAGTGGCTCACTGTATTTCCTGGCAATTCAAGACGGGTCAATTTTTCCAGAACATATATGCAATTGCTTTGTAGACTGGGATTGCTATAATCACCTAATTTCTCAAGAATCATTGATCTTGAAGGCAAAATCAGTAGTTAAATAACAAGAAAAGAAAATTATTTTGATGCAAAATTCCAGGTTCCTGAAAGATGACCACAAAACTAATCTGAAGTTTGTTTTTTACAACTGGTATTGGGTTTTTCTGGTAAGCAGGAACAGTGCCATTCCCATGATTTGGAACTTGGCTGCTTTGATAGAAGGTACCTCTTTAGACTGTAATTAACCTGAAAGTGTGGAAGTGAATTTCTCTAAATTTCAATGTAGGCCAGTCAGTATACCTTTCATTAGGCTGAGCAAGATTGTTACCTTCTGGCTAACGCAAGAACAGGGACCCTAAGACTCCAAAGCAGCGCAGCTGGAATCAGTTACTGTGCAGCTTTTTAAAAATTATTACTAAGTCATATTGGGCAGATAGATGGCTCAGTGGATAGAACTCTGGGCCTGGAATCAGGAAGACCCGAGTTCCAATCTAGCCTCAGACACTTAGTAGCTGTGTGACCTTGGGCAAGGAGGAAAGTCACTGATTGTCCGATATGGTAAGATGAGGCCAACTGCTTTATCATATCTAGTCTTTGGTCAGAGGACTTATCCCAGGTCTCATCCTAGACTCACCTAGAAAAGTCATGCTTGGACGAGAGAAAAGATGCTTTCAGGTGGTTCTCCAAAGCTTCTCAGGGGAAAGGAAGATACCAGTGGCATCCAGGAAATGTGTTTTGCAGTTACTGAGCACCACCATCTGGAAGAGTTTTTCCTCTTATGTTCACCAAGTGGAACAGCGAGTTTTCATGGTTGGGCTAGCCCTGAATGGGCTGCTCAGATGTTTCTAGAGATAGGCACCCCATTTGAAGGCCTGTTGCTCAAGAGCAGTGCAGATGCCACAGTGAGCTCATGCATGGGGAATGCACAGGGAGCCAGTTTAGGGGCTAGGCCCTGCCAGGGGTCAGTGAATTGAGACATTGCTTTAGACCATCCACTCAGCCAGGTCTCTGGCTTACACTGACTCTGTCGATGACATACAGAGTATGGAATTTGTCTTTGTTAGAACCTGCTTGCTAAGAATGAGCCAAGCTGACAGTATTTCCATCTGCTCTTTCTCTGGTCATGATGAGAGATAGAGAAAGAGAAGAGAGAGACAGGCTCGGGGTGAACAATGACCAGAGAACACTTCCCCTCCCAAACCTTTCCACGACTTGAGGTGTCCTTCTCCACAACAGCATGCTGCTGCTCAGCTGTAGACAGCTGTTTCTTACCTTTTTGGGTCTACACCATTAGAGCTTCTTGCTTATCGTATCTTTTTTTTTTTTTTTGCAGAGGAACAGGGGGCACTTAGGAAAAGGAAAACCTTGGTTCCTTTTCCTCTTGGTCACCACTGGGCACAGTCACCTGCTTTGGGGTAGTTCAGCTTCGAGGGCATCTGGTGCATGGCTTTTGACCAGTGTGGCATTTTAAAAAGACCAGATTATCTGTAACCATCATTGAGACCTGGGGATGAAGTTGTATTACTATACCAGGAAACTATTGTCGAAAGTGTCCTCTTCAAAAATATTTGCTAGCTAAGAAAATATGTCTGAACTTCCAGATTTTCCAAGAGGTCAAAAGTAGTGACATCGCTAAAACCTTCCGAAAGGCCATCAACAGGAAAGAAGGCATCTGTGCACTGGGCGGAACATCAGAATTGTCCAGTGAAGGGACCCAGCATTCGTATTCAGGTAATGGCCTAGGCTCCCTGAGGAAGAAGGCTGGTACTGCAGGGAAGGGCCCAGTGTACCAGCCATGGAGGCTGGTATCTTGTAAAGCTTGAACCACAGGATTCCCCAATCTGGGTGAGAATAAGCAATGTCCTCAGAGAGTCCTACGGTAAACTTTTTTTTTTACTTAAATGCTGATTTTTGCTTTAAGTGACCCAAGCCCCATCCCAGAATTCTCTTGGCTAGATTTGTGTAGCTCCTGTGACGAGTAAATCTCAATTAGCCAAGTATTGTCCTGGGTTTTCTGGGGGTACAAAAGAGGAAGCCCCATGATGGCACCAGGCAGAAGGAGTATCTCTAACTCAACTAACCCCTTATTGCCTCACTCATTTTAGAGGAAGAAAAATATGCTTTTGTGAACTGGATAAACAAGGCCTTGGAAAATGATCCTGATTGCAGGCATGTGATCCCAATGAACCCAAACACAGATGACCTTTTCAAAGCTGTTGGAGATGGAATTGTACTTTGGTAAGATAGCAATTTAATTGGATTTTAATCCGATTTCCATAAATAGATTTCCTAGATTGTTTCACGGAAACAGGTTTTGTAGTGCATATTAAAATATATTGGGAAAGTTTGTAAGTAAGTATGAAATACAGGAATCATGTGATTGGCAAGATGGCCGACTATTTGTTATTGGAAATTTCTTAAACCGCCAAACTTCATAAAAGGAATTACATGCCAGATCACTCAGTCAATAAACATTTATTAAACTCCTACTGTGTGCCAGGCACTGTGCTAAGCGTTAGGGATACAAAAAGAGGCAAAAGACAGTTGATGCCCTCAAGGAGCTCACGATCTAAGGTGGGGGATAAGCAAATAACTATGTTCAAACAAGCTATGTACAGGATACAGAGGAAATGATTATGAGAGGCGAAGAAAGTTTTCCTGGAGAAGGTGGGATTTTTATTTGGGATTTGAAGGAAACCAGGAGGTGGAGATGAGGAAGGAGAGCATTGCAGCCAGGGAAGACATGAAGGAAAATGCCTGGAGTCTAGAGATGGAGGGCTTTATTTGTGGACTGGCAGGGAGGCCAGCATTACTGGATCAAAGAGTATGTATTTGGGAGTAAGGTGTGAGGCAGGGGATGAGATTGGGAAGGGCTTTGAGAGTTGACAATGTCACCTAGCTTGGGAGTCTGGAGGAACTCCAGACTAATAGTAAAGTTAGGAGGGGCAGAGAGGGCTTGGGAGAAAAGAGAAGGAATTCTGTTTTTTACATATTTAGCTTAAGATCCAGAGTGATATGTCTGAAAGGCAGTTGGAGATGGGAAACTGGAGGTCAGCAGAGAGTCTGAGGAAGCAAAGGTCAATTTGAGAATCATCAGCATAGAGATGGTCATTAAATCCATGGGAGCTGAGATCGCCAAGTAAAATAGTATAGTGGAAGAAGAGAAGAGGAGGCAGGACAGAGCCCCGAGGGACACACACCTCCAGTTCCAGGGTGTGATGTGAAGGAGGATTGAGCAAAGCAGACAGAGAAGGAGCGGTCAGAGAGGGAGGAGGGGAGCCAGGAGACAGAGGGGTGTCCTGGAAACCTAGAGAGAAGAGAGGACCAAAGGGGAGGGAGTGAACCACAATGTCAAAGGCTGCAGAGAAGGGGGAGGTCAGGGAGACTGAAGACTGAGAAAAGGCCACTGGATTTGGCAACTAAGAGGTCATGGGTCACTTTGAAGAGAACAGTTTTGGTGAAATGATGAAGTTGGAAGCCAGATTGTAAGGGGTTAAGAAGACAGTGAGAGGAGGGAAAGTCTTCCAGTTAGTGGAGCACCTAGTGAAAAGCACCTAGTGGAGACCAACTATAGTGTAACTGAGACTGAGTCTACTGGACAAGATGAGATATCTCAGGTTAAAAACCCTGATTGAGTAACATCAGAGAACGTGAAAAGCTTCAGACTCCAGCTCTGTATCTAGGGCACCGGCTTACCTCCTGATGGACCTGTGGGGCAGTGACTCAGCCTGAGGCCTCCTCCCTGGGTAGCAGACACTCACTGTGCCCAGCCATGGAAGGAGAGGGAGCTAGAGGAAGAGAACACGGGCAGCATGGAGCACAGCACATAGCCCATAGGACCGAGGACAAAAAGCTTCTGCTCAAGGGAAAAGGGGGCCAGGCCTCTCTCTACCTTCTGAGTTTACCCTGGGCAAAGATCTGGGGCAGATGCCCAACATGTAAGGCTGCAACGTTTCTTATGTTGTCTGACTTCGTTGATGTGTTAGGTAGCTTTGCTGACCTGCTTTTTCCCCCCTTTCCTTTGTATTTTGGTTGCAGTTTCTTGAAGGGACGTTTAGAACAGAAGGTGATGTCAAAATGAAACTCCAAAAAAGACATTATTGAAGAGGTTAGAGGGAAAGAGAGAAGGAAGACCGCCTGCTATATGCTAACTGAGAACTGAGTCAAAAATAATAGATAAATAGGCAGATGAAGGAAAGAGAAGAGAACAATGTAAAGAAATCCCGAGATCGTAGAGTCAGGCAGAGAAATGAGAAGGGGCGAGGAAAGTATGGAAGTAGACTAACCCCTAAGTGTAATAAGCAAAACCAATCCGAGGGACGCTCGTTCGTTCGTTCACTGTTTGTCCTTGGTTCTCAAAGAGGACCATGACATCAGGGAGGTGATGAGTTGCAGGTGAATCGGATTTAAGTGAGGCAGGGCTGTGCAGGGTCACCAGCCTCACTCTCCTCTGGAGCCATCTGGGTCCAGTGGCCAGATATAGATCAGGATGACTGCAGATGTACCCCCCATCCCCCCCCCAATGTACTGACTGAAAAGAGAAGGGGAATAATGACATCTGGAATAATCAGTGGGTCAAAGAACAGTTCAGAGAAACACTAACTCCAGGAAAGAATGCTAACAATGAGACTGCATGCCAACATTTTTGCGATGTAGAGAAAGCAGTCTTCAGGAGAAAAATGACTTCTCTCCAGATGTACATTGAGAGAAAAATGAGAGTTAATGAAGGGAACATGCAATAGGAAAACTAGAAACTTGATATAAGCACAAAAGAGGAAATCTAAAATTAGAGGAGAAATCAGCCAATGGAACAGAGACTAAAGAAAGCTAAAAATTAAAGTTGGTTCTCCGGAAAGACTAAAGATTGCCATATCTGATCCAAAGGACGGAGGAACAGAAAGCTACTGAGATGATCCGACGTACTAGCCATAGTTACATACTAGCAAAACCAAGATTTGAAAACAACTTAATATACACAAAAATGGGAATCTAACATAAAATTCCCACAGAGCACAAAATAGAGATCTTGAACTATCCAGTCCCAGAAAATGAGATTCACCAAGCCGTAAGGGAACCCACCAAGGCAAAATAGCTCTGGTCTAGACATTTTAGGGTATTTTCTATGAGATATTTAAAGAACAAGTAGTGTTGCCGGTAGTATACAAATTATTCTCAAAAACTGAAAAAGAAAACCCTCTTGCCAAGGCCTCTTATGAGACAAATAGAATCAGAATGCCTCGACAAGGGTAAGAGAAAGCAAAGAGAACTGCAGACCTGATGAAGACTGAAATAAAGTCCAAGCAAAAAGGCTGCAGAAACATTCCCAAAAGAGAATTTACCGTGACCAAGTGGGATTGTTTTTTAAACCAGGGATGCCGTAATGGCTTTTCCATTAGGAAAATAATCCACGTGAAAATTTGGACTAAAATCTGCCTCCAGCCACTTCATCTTACCAGGAGATGCCAGAAAAACAAACAAAACTTGTGACAAGGCACGAGAGTTATGCTAAAAAACCCAACAAAGCACAGACGGAGAAGGGCCATTTTTTAAATGGAAAGATATAAAGGTTTTATGTTTATCTTTATATCTTTAACATTAAGAATAAAAGGGTTCTACCTAAAACCAGGCTAGGAAATATGAAAGCTTCCCCAATAAATACACAAAGAAGCCTTGTCTTCTCACTCTTATTTGGCATAGGTCTAGAAATGCTAGTGATAACAATGATGAGAGAGAAATTAAAGGCATAAACATTAGGAAAGAAGAGACAAGTGACTGTGATATGATAGTTTACACAGAAAGCCCCAGAGGGGTAGCAAAGAATTTGAAATAATTAATAGCTTAACATAATGAAATACAAAATAATTGTCCAATGGTTGGTAACCTTTCCTATGTGGCAATAACAACATCCTGGTGAAAGTAAGAGAAAGGGAAATCCCAATAAAATGATTAAATGCTTTCACTAAGTTGTAGGCTCTCCTACTGAGACACATTTCAAGACATAAATAAAACTACAAAATGTTCTTTAAAAAAGAAAGAATGACAAATATTTGGAAGGATATTTATTGTTTATGATTAAACCAAGCCATTTTAACAAAAATAGTACCAAAATTGCCCTACAGGTTTAATTCTATAGCAATCAAAGTACCAAGAGAAAATTTCCTTCAGGTTAGGTATGTTTTCGGAAATGAATGTGATCTAAAGCCAAGAGACTTAGATAAAATCTGACCAAATTAAAAAAAAAATAAGCATGGAAAACAGTTCAATTAAATCCCACACTTAAGTGCACATTTCTGTTGGGGAGAGAAAGATGAGGAGATATATGTGTGAATTTTCAGCAGGGTGCTGTGGGAAGATCCAGGGAGGGTGGTAAGTTAGGGAACAATTCACATAGTCGTACAAAGCCACCATACCCAAATGGGCAATGAGAGTAACACATAGGAAAGAATCCTTCTTTCCTACGTGTCTGTCGATGAGTTTGATTGTGGATAGTCAGTTCTTTGTCAGCTTTAGGCATAGGCTCTAGAAGAGCCCCAAAGCACCGCCAGGGCCAGTACAGATAGATGTGCAGTATTGTTGATTCCAGCCAATGTGGTTAGACTCATTGATCTGAGTAGAATCAGGGGTGGGGAACCTGTGGCCTCGAGGCCACATGTGGCCTTGTAGGTCCTCCGGTGCGGCCTTTTGACTGAGTCCAAGTTTTGCAGAACAAACCCTTTTGTTAAGGGGATTTGTTCTGTCAAGAATACACGTGGCCTTGAGGCGGAGGGTTCCCCACCCCGATTAGTAGATTGTTACCTCCTTGAAGGCAGGACTGGGTTTTTTGTTTTGTGTTAGTATCCCTAGTGCCTGGCATACCTTGTATATTGTATGTATTTAAGAAATGTTGGTTTCAATCAAATAAGTGGCATTTTATTTTTCAGGCTATATAAGCAACAACTTATATTATTTAGGAATACCTGCCAACTATTAATGCAATGTGATCTCAATTTTAATTTTTTTTTCAGTAAAATGATCAACCTTTCAGTTCCAGACACAATTGATGAGAGGGCAATCAACAAGAAGAAACTTACACCCTTTATCATTCAGGTAACGATTTCATCATCTTCACCAGGGTCAGGCAGTGGGAGGTTAAATTAATTGTTCAAATATCAGGTCATACTTCTGACATAAGATCTTAGAACTCCTGATGTCAAACTAGAAGGGACCAGGCAGAGCGATCTTCTAGTCCAACTACCACTCATTTTCATAGGTGGGCACTGGGGCCTAGCACGCCTCTCTACTCACTACGTGATGCAGGTGGTAACAAGAAGCAGAGCTGGGATTGAAACTCAGATGCTTTAATTGCAAATCCATCACACTCCCCATTGCCCTTGCCCCTCTCCACCCTGGGGTTCCAGTTAATCTACCCGGCTGGAGAATTAGGTTGTTTGGCCTAGAAGTCAGAGACTCATCCTTGGTGTCCAGAATACCTGGGTTGAATCCCACCTCAGACACATAGCAGCCAGGAGCATGGCATTTGAGCTGCCAGTGTCCCATGGCACCTCCCTATGACTACCAAGTTTACAGTTAGTTAACTTGTCAATCTATGTTAGGGGTTGGAGCATCCACACTGGGAGAATCAAATCTCAGCTCTAGTTTAAAAAAGAAAAGAAAGCACCAAAGCAAGCCATCTATACGATGCCAGTTAGCATGGCAGAGCATCTCTTGGCATGATAGAAAGGCTTCAATTTTCTGAAAGTCCTCTTCGGCTCATGCATTGGTAGAATAGGGCAAGAGGAAGGAACCAGAGTCCCTAGCATTAAGGATCAGAGAGACGATCTGGTCCAGTTGAGTCCCAACGGAGTGAGACAGCTCTCCAGAGATGACATAGTGAGTTCAACAAGGGTCTGGGACAAGATGAGAGCATTTTTGAAGCCACATTTCTTTCTGAGGATTTTCTCCTTGGACTATTAAATGTACTCACATCATCACAACAGCAAGGGCTGGTTTTTAATAACTCTCTTGATTCTGGGATAGCAGCTGTAACAATAAGGTGGAGATTCATTTTGTCCTTGAGTACTTTCCTCCCTTCATTTTCCACCCCTGGTTGGTATGCCACTGATGCAGGTTGTGGTCTGTAGGGATGTCAGGAAGTGAATCGGGGCCACCATTGAGCTCGGTGGATGCTATTTGCAGGGCCTGGACAAGTAGCAGCTACTCAGAAAGAAATTCCAAAATGTCCTTTGGCTATTTCTTTTGCAGGAGAACTTAAACTTGGCATTGAATTCGGCCTCTGCCATCGGGTGCCACGTGGTCAACATCGGGGCTGAGGACTTACGGGCTGGAAAGCCTCACCTGGTTCTGGGGCTGCTTTGGCAGATCATTAAGATTGGATTGTTTGCCGATATTGAGCTCAGCAGAAATGAAGGTAATGGTCCCCAGCTCAGGCCCTTCGGAGGCACGTGTTAGATGTTGAGTGCTTCAGAAAGTAGCTGGGCTTGTCGATGAGAATCTGCTCTCTGGCCAGGTCCCTGGCTGCTAGTCTAGCATCACAAAATTAGGAGGCTTCTGCCTACTCCTAATAAGGGCCTGCATCCCCTAGACATTAGGGCCTCTGAACATTGGAGTTGCATTCAGATCAAGAGGAACTGGGTTCATATCCCAGCTTCGCCACCTCCTTTCTGTGTGACCTCTACCTCCATACAAACGGGGGGTGGGGGTGGATCAGGTGACCGCTAAGGTCCCTTGGAGCTTGATTGGGTAGCACTGGGAGGCAAGGCACCTCACCCAGAAGCCTTCCTTAACTGGCAGTACCCTTTTCACTGGTGCTTGGCTTGCTCTCTTGCTACCAACATGTGCTAAGAAGGGGGTCAATTTTGCCTTCAGAAACTGCCCCCTGGCTTTCTAGGGGCATTAACTTAGGTGGAAAGAGATTTGAGTCTTTCGAGTGCAGACTCACCAAAGAGCACTGTGGGTCTTTCTTGAGGTTATGACTCCCAAGTCATCTTTGTTCTTTGGGTGAAGATGCTATATTTAGCTCTTTTGCTATCTACATTCTGTCGACTGAAAAGTACCAGGGAAATTGGGTCAGCCAGTAAAGAGTTAGAGACATGAAGCCAGCAGCTCTGGAAGCTGGCCAGCCATCATGGTACAGGGGCATGTGTGACCCAACTTCTAGGGCAGGTTAAGGCCTAGACTGTGATTGATGGGTATACTGGTGCTCTGTCCTGTAGCCTTAGCGGCCTTGCTCCGAGATGGTGAGACCTTAGAGGACCTCATGAAGCTATCCCCAGAAGAACTTCTGCTGCGATGGGCCAACTTTCATTTGGAAAACTCAGGCTGGCACAAAATCAACAACCTGAGCTCTGATGTCAAGGTAATTGCCTTCGAAAGCCTAGCTCAGGCTGACCAGGAAAAGGGCAACAGACTTGAGCTAAGATTGCCAAGGACCTCAGGGTCCCGAGGACCGATGGCAGGAGGAAGGTGGGGCTCGAGAAGGCAGCCAAACAGTCTGCCATTTTTATGATGCGAGAAGATCAGCGTGTGTTAACAGTGATGACTTTTTTGCCTCCCGAGGGCTGAGTCAGGAGAGCAGTGGGATGGCAGAGCTGTAACCAGGGTGGGGTAACTAGGGTACTGTCTTAGCTGTCAACCTCAGGCAAGTATATTTCCTTACTTAATCATTCTGGAGACCACTGGCTGTCTGCCTTACAATCTTTCTGTTACCCATGCAGCCTCAGTAAGGACAAAGCAGCAGGGTAGTGGGTCAGCAGAGGGATCTGGAGAAGGGGCCCAAGCCATCCCCTCCCCCCCTCAAAGAGGTTAAGGTACTTGCCCAGGGCCACATTGCTTGAGGGGCACGATTTTAATTTAAGCCTCTAGGGGTAGACATCTCTTCCACCAACTTTTGTTTCTAGGTGTCTAGTCAGTGGGCCCCAGACCCTCCCCTAGCTCAGCTCCTTTGGATTTCACTTTCTGCTCAGCATTCCCTGCTACAGTGGTTAGGGGCAGTGCTTAGAAGCCGCCCAGCAGAGACATTAATCCCATTCTCTAGCCACCTGCTTCCTTTGACCCCTCAGGGAGACGGGAGATAATCCCTGTGGCAAATGCCTGGGGCCTTCCAGCAGCTGCCTGCCTGCCTTGACTCCAGTCCTCAGCTGCTGGGGCTGATCCCCGGCCAGCTGTCCCGAGGGCCTGACATAAAAGCAATCCAATCCTTGCGGGGTAGTCTGTGGGCTGGGTGAGGGGAGCCCAGTGGGGCTCAGCTCCTTGGGAATGCCTTTGCATCTCTGCTCCTGAAAAGTTGGATTTGGGAACTCAAAACAAGGGCAACATACCTCAGTGCTCCCCTGGGGGATCCTTTTGTAAAGCAAGTGGCCCTTCGATGACATCCAGTGTGCTCTTCTAGGGTGGCTGCTTTGGAGGTCCATCTTTTCTCTCGGCAGGCTTTCATCAAGCCTACAGGCTCCCTCCAGGTTGGGAAGACTGCTCCCTTCCCAATGGGTTGGCAGCTGTAGCTGATGATTGGGTTCTTTGTTCTCTGGCCATGCCTCTGGAGGTGGCAGTTGTGATGATGAGGACCTCAAAAGATCAGGCAGGGGTGGGGATGGCCCAGGGCAGTTGTGAGGCCAGGCCTATGCCACTGCCATGCTCCGGCAATGGCCCAGTTCTGCTGCTGCTCTGGAGCACGCCATCATGGTCTGTGTAACACATTTCTCTTTAATAGTTTGATGGGCTTTTCCAATTAAGAAAGTCTAAAACTCTTAACTTGAATATTTTGCACACATTCTAGGAAGTGACATTTTGTGATGATGTGACTTTTTTTTTCCTCCTTTTCTGATGCTTCCTGGATTTCTCTTCTCCTGCTTTTGTTGTCTTGCTTGGTTTTATCTGCTAAGCTACTTGACTTCAGCAATTCAGTAAAGGTACAGAACTGGCCATGTGTTCACTTATAGTACTGCATTTGGAAACCCATTTTTTCAAAGAATTCCAAGGTTTAAAGGTGTTTGCTGGTTGGGGAGGAGGACAGATGATCTCTGGGAATGGATGCCCACATGGGATGTTGGGATTTGGCTCAGAGTCTCACCTTAAGACCTCAGCTTAAATACTTTTCAAAACATGGACAAATGAAGCATGCCCACCCTTGAGAGAGTGGAAGCACCTTGAGGCAGGGCCCATCTCTTGGTTCGGGTTTTTTTTCCCTTTGTATCCACAGTAGGCGTCTAATGAATGCTTGTGATTTGAGAGTTGTTTTCTTCTTGATTCCTTGCAGGATTCGAGAGCCTACTTCCACCTTCTAAATCAGATTGCTCCAAAAGGCCAGAAAGAAGGGGAGGCCCAGATTGACATTAGCATGGCTGGTTTCAATGTAAGTATTTGGGGGGGGGCATCATTCCCATCTATGGGCATGTATTTTGGTCAGTTAGATCCTGCTAAAGCACTAAATGGTCAAGACCCTGTTGGCTTTGTTTTTTAATATGTGAAATATTTAATGTATGAAATAAAATGCTACCTAATTTATCATCAAATAAGAGGGAGGAGCCTGCAAGGCCAAGCCTGTCTTAGACACTATCTTGGCTTTGCTGTTGATTGACTGTGTGACCCTGAGCGAATCACTTTTCTTCCAGCCAGGGCTCATTTCTTCACTGGTCAGATTCCATTTTCTCTGAGAGTACCGAAGGTAGCCTAGATCAGCACTGATCCAGAGAGGAAAAGAAGATGAACCCTTTAAATGGGCTTTAATGTCGTTATTTTAAGTCATTATCACAGGTTTGAAAAAGCACATCAAACTGAACTATTTATATTTCAGTGTTTATCGTTAAAGGGAAAAAAAAAACAGCCCATGGCCTAGGATCGTGAGTCCATCCTACCCATGGCTGCCAGCCTCCCCTTCCTACAACGCCATTTTCTTCATGTTACTCACAGTGACTCCCCATCACTGAAAGAATTCAAGTCCCAACAAGGTTGTTTGCTCCACCTGACCTCTTATCACTTGATCCCTATATTCCCTGGTGTATGTTCCTGTCTGACTCTCCTCCTTACTGTTCCATGCATGTGTTCCTTCTACCTCTGAGCCTTGACTCTGTTCCCATCCTTCTGCCATGGGCCCACCTCTCTGCATCACGGCCTGAGGAATAGTGAGCTCTGTCTTCTGGACTCTTTGGCAGCTGGACACTGAGTAGTTTAGACACCATATACTGCCTTTCATGGTGTGTGCGCGTATTTGGCGATGTTCTCCTCATCTTCTTGGTGTGTGCTTGCCCAGGGGCCCAAGAGTACATCGCCTCTCATCTGCTATTGCCGTGGCCTTCTCTTGGCTCTCTCTGGCTCCAGCACATTCTTCAGATACTTCCTAAGATAACTGCCTGTCCATGGCCCTCTCCTGCTCAGAAACTCCCTATGGCCCCAGGATCAAATACAAACACTTTGGTATCAAAAGGCCTTCAAAAAAAGTCAGTTCCAGTCAACTTTTCCAGGCTGATTATATATTATTTCCCTGCACATATTTGCCTTTCCAGCCAGCCTGGCCTCTGCCCTCCTTCCTCACCTCTAGCTTCTTCAAATTCCTACCTGCCATAGTCAGTAAGTGCCTACTGTGTGCCAAGCACTGGAGGGTTCCATGGCTTGGTCCATGTGTCTCCCCCCACCCCCACCCCGTGCAAACAACCACGTTGGTTTTGTTCCTGTCTCCCCAACTTCATCCGTGGTGCCTTTTATGTCTTGGTTCTCTTATAAGGGACTTTTGTCTGGGACTTTTATTATTAGAATTTTGAGATCCAAATTGACCTAATGGGATCACATCAGGTATTGAGCAATACAGAGCTGGCCTCAGGGGCAGGAAAGCCTGGGTTCAAGTCTTATCTCTGAAACATGCTGATTGCGTGCCCCTGGGCAAGTCACTTGACCTTGATGTTCCAGTAAGACTAAGTTGTAGAGAAGGTGCTGCTGACTTGCATCGATGGTGAGGATTTTCTCACCTGGGGCATTTCCTAGACCCATGAAATTACAGGTGTCCCAGCCTGATCCCTCCCTCTCTTTAGGGAGAGCCACAGTAGGTATTTCTCTTGGGCTCTCAAGTTTTCGGGGTGCTGCCCGTTCATTATCTATCTCCTTTGAGCCTTCCCTGTCAGGGGAGGATTTGAACCCAGATCTTTCGGCCTCCACAGCCAGTGCGCTGCCCCTGCACTAAGCCAGGGTTCTGAGAGGGCAGCCCTTTGGCCAGTTTCCCTGCTGCCTCAGCATGTGCTCAGCTCAGTCCCTTGGGGGCCTTTGCTTGCCTTTCCCAGGAAAAGGATGACCTGAAGAGGGCAGAGTACATGCTCCAGCAGGCCGACAGACTGGGCTGCCGCCAGTTCGTCACCCCGGCGGATGTGGTCAGTGGAAACCCCAAGCTGAACTTGGCTTTTGTGGCAAACCTATTCAACAAGTACCCAGCACTCACCAAGCCTGAGAATCAGGACATCGATTGGACGCTGCTGGAAGGTTTGTGTCAGAGGCGGCCATGTTTACGCCCCCCAAATCCTGCTTGAGTATTGCCGTCTCTCACTGAGAAGTTGGTGTTTTCCCAGGCCAAATTCAACGTTCTGTAGCGGAGGAAGCTAGGGGCACCACAGTGTACAGAGTGCCAGGCCTGGAGTCAGAAGAGTTAGTCTCTGTGACCCTGGGCAAGTCACTTAACTCCTTTCTGCCTCAGTTTCCCCTGTAAAATGGGGGTGATGACACAGCATCTACCTCCCAGGGTTGTTCTGAGGACCAAATGGGATCGTACTTCGCGCAGAGCACTATATACTTATTCCCTTCCCTGCCCCCCTCGTGATCTCCAAAGAGTTGAACTCCTGCAGGGGAGGCCGAGAGGCTCTGGAGAGATCAGAAGAATCTTTAGGCCACAGGTTTTCACCAGGCTGCACCTGCCCCCCCAGCCCTGCCAGTCATAGCCATACTGTAGTAAAGCCCCCCCTTTCCTGGTGCTCAGAGTTTCAGCACAGGTGACTTTTGGATGAAAGCCTAACCCGGAGGGGAGGGAGGGAGAGATCCTTCCAAATGGCGGCCTCCCTCTTGGCCCCTTCTGTTCTTCCTCATTGGGGATATGAATTAGCCAAGTATGTTTCTAATGGTGAATTGATTACTCTACCCAAGACCAGTTGTTAGGAGCAGTTAACTGATTTCTGGAGTTGGGGGCCTGACTTGGTTCCATGGTCTGAAATGCCAACTTGAGCTTTCTGGCGTTGTGACCTTTGCCCCAGTGCAAAAAGACCCCTGCTCTGCTGAGACCTTGCCATGTGACCTTGAACAAATCCCTTACCTCACTAGGCTTCAGTTTTCTCCTTCCCTAGAGGCTGTGGCGTTCTGTCTGCTCAGGGAGTGAGCTGTGGTCTCCCAGGTTCTGCTTTGGAGTCTAAAATCATACCATTTAGAGCTGAAAGGAGCCCTAAAGAATATCTAGTTTAATCTACTAATTGTTTTATCTTAAAGTAGATTTTTATTGATATCTTGTTTTCACATCACCCAGACTCTCCCCTCCCCACCCCCAGTCATCCCTTTTTTAAGGATTAAATCCACTAATTTTTAGAGGAAGAAACCAACCAAGACCCAGAGAGGTTAATTAACTTGGATAAAGTCACACAGCTGAGGTTTGAACTAATATACTTAAACTCCAGGGCCATTGATGCCACCCCCTGCTGCTTTCCAAGTGACATCCCTTTCCCTGTTCTCAGAACTTCCCGATCAAAGTCTCCCTTTTGGATGAGCCAAAGGCCTCTTTTCCATTTCATTCCCTTTGGAGCAAAAGGGAAAACTGTCTTACGAATCCTGCCTGGCCCACTATCAGACTTCATTTTTTAGCACATCTAGTCAGAATCCCCAGGTGACTTTTCCTCAACTGTTTACATGCCCCAGAGTTTGCTTAAGAGTCCAAGACTGGGGGAGTGGAGAATCTTGGGTTTGTTTGCTTCTCCCACTAACTGGTTTTGTCACCTCTAGGCAGCTCATTTTAGACAATGAGGCAAAGAGATTGGCAGATGGGCGAGCTGGGCCTACTTAGATGTCCTCCTGGCTCCCTTCAAAAAAACAAAAAACCCAAAAGGCCAGATCCCAATTCTGCTGTGGGATGGTCTGTGGAAGCTTGGGAAGGACAGTCTTCCTGAATGTGTCTAGATTCCCCAGAGGCTAAGTGTACATTAGGCAGCCAAAAGAGCAACCAGCTGCCACTGAGGCAGTGTCCTTACGAAGTCCTCAGTTCTTATGTTTCCCACATTCACTTCCTTTGTTACACGAGCAGATCTTATTTTTGATGGGCTTTTGTATTACAGAGCACAATTGGAGGGCTTCCTCATCCTCTCATCCTTAACCCCCCCTCCCCGTGAAGGTTCCCAACAACATCTGGGTGCACTGTGACCCCACCCAGCCACGATGTATAGGAGTGTATCGTATGTGTCTCAAACTCTGTCTGTGCAGACATACATTTGCATACTCTTTGGAAATATTTATAAAGTCAATTTTCAACAGGAGAAACCCGAGAGGAAAGAACTTTTCGTAATTGGATGAATTCTCTTGGTGTTAACCCTCATGTAAACCATCTGTATGGGTAAGTCTGCCTGGCAAAGTGGAGGGGACTTGGTATTTGTTTGTTTGTTTCCTTTTTAAAATGAAAAGTGTCTCTAATAAGCAGGGCCACAGTGAGTTTGGGAATTCATATTGGGGTTGTACCTTTTAATGCCAGCCCCATCTTCACACAGCACTGGCTTGTGTAGCCAGTGGCCCAAGGGAACTCTCTGAAACCACTGACTTTCTCTCCCCTCTGTTTAGTGACCTGCAGGATGCCTTGGTCATCTTACAGTTGTATGAAAGGATCAAAGTCCCCGTTGACTGGAATAAAGTCAACAAGCCTCCATACCCTAAGCTTGGTGCCAACATGAAAAAGGTAGCTGTCTGAGCTGGGCCAGGGTGCCCTTGGGGGCTCTGCCTGTCTTCTGGGCTTTGTCTGTTGGAGCTGGTGTTTCTTTTAGAATTCCTCACAAGATGTGTGTGTGTCTGTACACAGCTAGAAAACTGCAACTACGCCGTGGACTTGGGGAAACACCCTGCCAAATTCTCCCTGGTTGGCATTGGTGGGCAGGATCTGAATGATGGCAACCCCACCCTGACACTAGCTCTGGTCTGGCAGCTTATGAGGAGGTGAGTAGTAGCGGGGTTGGGCTGGAAAGGTGTTTGGGGATTAGTTGTCATGGCCCACGGTGATCGGCACTGATTGGCAGCTCGGAGATTTCATACATTGGTTTTAAGAAAGAGGTTAAGTGATGAGTGGTGGGAAATGATAGCATGTTGGCTCTCTGGCAGAATTGGAACCCTTCCCCCTTTTACACATTAGACCAGGAACACGGTCCAAAAGCTCATTTGAAAACAGAAACTAGCCCGTTGACAGCGAAATAATTTCAGTCATGATGGCCCCATTTGAAAATGGAGGGAATTTAACTAAAATGATACCAAGGTTCCATCATGCTTCCAAGAGATCTGCAGTGCTTCTCCGCATAGGGAAATGAAGGCTGGCCACCTGCCACATTCTTCATACGAGGCAAATACCTTTTTCAAGGCAGTGTGGCATAGTGGATAGTGTTGGGCATGGGATCAGGGAGAACTAGGTTCACAGATGACCTCTGCTCTTTAGTAGCTGTACAACCCTGATGTAGCTCCTACTAGGAACATAAGACCAGACCTTTGAGACCAGTGTTCTCCCCCCCCACTCCCATTTTACAGATGAGTAAACTAAGGCCTAGAGAAGAGAAATACCTTCCCCAAGGTCATTCAGATCGTGACGTGCAGAGCTAGGACCTTCCCCATGAGGTCATGGCTAGGCTTCAGTATTGTTGCTGGAGGGGGTTCCCAACCTGCCCAAAGCTCAGGAGAGAAAAGAAATGGAAAGTAAAGGCTTCCCTCTGAGACCTTCCATATGCCCACATGTGCTTGCCTGTCCTCCTACAGATACACATTGAATGTCCTGGAAGATCTTGGTGATGGCCAGAAAGCTAATGATGACATCATCGTCAACTGGGTGAACAGAACACTAGGGGAAGCTGGGAAATCAACCTCTATCCAGAGCTTTAAAGTAAGTCAACATGCATCTTTGGCTGGTAGCTCCCTTCCAGCGGCCGGTCTTGTCCCGCCCCTCCACATGGGCTGTGAGGTGGCCTGTTCTGACGCGTTGCTTGGGTCTGTTTGTGTCAGGACAAGACCATCAGCTCCAGTTTGGCAGTTGTGGATTTAATCGACGCCATCCAGCCGGGATGTGTTAACTACGATTTAGTGAAGAGCGGGAGCCTGACTGAAGAGGACAGGCACAACAATGCCAAGTGAGTGGCCTCGCCAGTCCGGGCTCATTCTTCTTTCTCTCCCGTCCCTCTCCCTTCTGTCCTTACCGTCTTAATGTTAACCTGCACAACTGACGCAGGGCAGTGGACTCCGAGAGCCATGCCCAACACGTACCACGTGCCAGATTCCACTTACAGAATCAGAGGAGATAAGACATGCCAAAGCCTTTGAAAATCTTCAAGTCCAAAGGTCTGGACCCCTTCTCCAAATGAGGTTTTAAGTTAATTGAAGGAAATGCTAAATTTTAATTAAGACAGAAGACAGAGTCTCCCCACCCCCAAGTTCATAGAGTCCCCGAGATCTGGCCATGGAGCCCTTGAGGACCTGTGGGCCTCCAGTTAAGAACCCCTGCTTTAAGAGATAGGGAGATAACCTTTTTTTTTTTTTTTTTGGTGAGGCACTTGGGGTTAAGTGACTTGCCCAGAGTCGCACAGCTAGTGAGTGTTGTGTCTGAGACCAGATTTGAACTCAGGTCTCCCTGACTCCAGGGCCGGTGCTCTATCCACTGTGCCACCTAGCTGCCCCCAAGATGCCAGTTTTGTATAACATCCTGCCTCCATGCCTTTTTCCACAGACTGTCCCCTTCCCTGGCGTGCACTCCCTAGCTCTAGCTTAAGGTTCAACTCCTGTTCCATCTCCTCCAGGAAGCTTTTCCCGATTCTTCCTAGTTTCTATCTCTCTCCTCAAATGATCATACATATATATATATATACATATATATATATATATATATATATATACATATATATATACACACATACATACATACACACACACACTCAATATCTATTTCTGGGCAGGAACAATTTTTTGCCTTTGCCTTTCCAGAGCCTAAAACATTTGAGAGTTAGGGTTGGATGGTTTGAAAATGTAGCCAGGGATCCAGTGGAATTACCTTTGTCTCTTACATCATGGGTGCTTCATAAATGCATCACACTGCTGATAGCGCTGGTCCACCTCATGGGAAGCAGTGTCCCCTGGCACGCCCCCAAGAACCCTAGATGAGGATGGGAATCTTCTAATTACGTAAGGAAGTCATGGTCAAAGAAGCACTTTGACATCTCATCGGATCCTTGCCACCATCTTGGGAGCTAGGCAGAGGATGGGATCTTTGACAGATAGGAAGCTAAGGTCTGGAGAGGCAGAGAGGCCATTCCCCCAGATTCACACAGATAACAAGTATTAAGGGCAGCTAGGTGGTGCAGCGGATAGAGTGCCAGGCCTGGAGTCGGGAAGATGAGTCTTCCCGAGTTCAAATCCTGCTTTTGAAACTTCTTAGCTATGTGACCTTGGCAAGTCGCGAAGGAAATGGCAAACCACTCCAGTATCCCTGCCAAGAAAACCTAAGATAGGGTCACAAAGAGTCGGACTTAATTGAACGACAGCAGCCTGTATTAAAGCCCAGGCTCATTATCCTGCACCAGCATGGCCTCCCTGGATCTCCCCCCTTCTTAGATTCAGACTCCACTTGAGTACTGGCTTAGAAGAGGGTTTTCTATGGATTGAAAACAAGGGTGCACAAAAGCTTCATTTAATAAAGGCAAAAAGCACCAATAAAATGTATTAAACACCAAGGCTTCCTCTGCAGTAGCTTAGGGGTGCCCCAGTAGGGGCTGTAGCAAGCTATCATCTTTGCAGACTAGAAGTCTAGCCTGGAATCATCCTGACTTTGTTTGTCTTTTGAACTGGGTCTCTATTATGCAAATGACTGAGGTAAAACATTCATGCCCCAGTAGAAGTCTCCCAACTTATTGAAAAACAACAATTCAACTTTTCCCCCAAGTGTTAGACTCTAGGAAGGGAAAGTCAATCACAAAGGAATATTTCACTAATAATCCTTGCCGGTTTAGCAAACACTGACCAAGTAAGAAAAGATTCTTTGCTGACCTCAGGGAGAGACATAGTCAAGAACTTAGTTCGAGGTACAATGAGGTAAGTGCTTAGGATTGCTGCAAAGGACTATGGGATTCAGAAGAGGGAGAGCTGACTTCTAGCTGAGAGCAGCTAGAGCAGATGGGGTTAAAATGAAGCCCAGGGCCCTTGTGGACACCATTAAGCCTGTTGACTGACAAGAATCTATTTTCGTTTCTTTGGAACATAGGTATGCCGTGTCGATGGCCAGGAAAATTGGGGCCAGGGTCTATGCTCTTCCCGAAGACCTTGTAGAAGTGAAACCCAAGATGGTTATGACAGTATTTGCCTGCTTGATGGGCAGAGGGATGAAGAGGGCGTAAGAAAGTCAATCCACATGCAAACAGAAACCCTTGCCTCCTCCCCTTACCCCATCCCTGCATGACTCCCAGATCAGCTATTTCCAGGATGAAATGCTGTTGGCTTATGATCTGTTGACCTTTAAAGGACTTTTAGTTTTGCTTTGCAAGACTAGTATCATCAATCATCATCATCATCATCATCAGAGTTCTCAGGGAGAGGAGTTTGAATACAAAGAACTGCTCTTTCCCACAAACAGTGAAAGTGTCATTTGTCGAGTGCACACAAAATGTATTCACAGCCAAGCCATTTGACTCTCTCCCCTTCGAATGCCATGCTGGAAGTTCCCAATTACTATATGTTATTTCTCCATTTTCCCTTTAGGATTTCCACCTCTTGGGTTTGCTCTGATTGATTGGTATGGATCCTACTAGACAGTAATTTCACATTTTATCCAACAGTTTCATTCTATTTGCATAGTATGGATTGGAACACTTGGGGCTTGTTTTTGTAGACTTGAAATTGCTCAGCAGAAAGTGATAAAAGGTTTAATAAGACTCTTATTTCTTAAGATCAGTATCTTTTACAGTATTCTTTCTACATGGTGCTTTTTTGTACATCAAAAGGTTTGGGTTCTTTTATAAACAAGACAGCAGCAGTTTCTGCTACCTTTCCCTCCTTCTCTCCCCACCGCCCTTTAAAAAAGCATCATCAAGGTAGAATACATCCTTTAGAGAATGGGGAACGTATCTTAACCTTTCATCTGCTTTTCCAGTGTAGACAACTAGCAGATGTTGCCACAAACTGAATAACTTCATGAATCCATTTTGTGATGTGTTTGATCTAAGTCTTTTACTTTTTTTTTTTAAATTGAAAATGCTGTTGAATAGAAACTCTTTTTCAGGGGAGGGAGTGCTATGAACAGCTCAAGTCAGTAGAGAGTAGAGCCAGTGTGCCATTCTCATGATAAATACACTGTCTTTACACCGAAAACGAGGAGCAGTGATCACCAAAGAAGGAAGAAAAATGTACCCATACGTCTTAATGTACTCTTGCTTTGGCAAGCTGTTTGCTCTATTTTCAAGATCATATTATTATTCTAAGCTATTAAAAGTGATGTAATTTGGTGGCAAATATTAGTTCAAGTAAAAAAAAACATTTAAGTACAAACTGGTCTCTTCTGTGTGTTTGATTTTATGACATTTGGTTCTTTTTTCCATCTGCTTTTCTGAGTGGTTTCCTGGTCCCTTCTCAACAGGTTGGGGGCTGGCCTGATGAAGGCCAACAGGAGCTTTCTCTACATTTTCAGAGCCTTTCTTGCCAATGTGACTGCTCCTGCCATCTTTGTACAGTACCAGAGGCCCACTTGTGGCTTGGGAACCCCTGCTATAAATAACATCCCTGTGAGAGGAGAATACATGATAACCCAGTTGGTCCCACAGAGTGGTACTTTTGAGGTACCACAGAACTGTTAGAAGCCTTATGTGGCTAATAACAATAATATTATTATACTAATAGCTAGCATTTATATAGTCCTTTAAGTTTTGCAAAGCCCTTTAGAAAGGTTAACTCATTTCATCCTCATAACAGCCCTGTGAAGTGCTATTATCCCCATTTTACAGATGAGGAAACTGAGGTAGAAGAGTTAAGTGACTTGCTCAGTGTTACACAGCTGGAAGGTATCTGGAGCCAGAGCTGAACTCAGGTCTTCCTAATTCAAATCTTGTGTTCTATCCACTAAGCTCCCTGAGTGTCCCAGGACCTCAACAGTCAGCTCATGCAAGGACGATCAAACTGGGGTAAATGCCCCATGCTGCTGTGTGTCATGATGCTAATTTAATTATTGAAAATAAGAAATATAATCACAAAACCAGATATTCACATCAGCATCCTATCTTGGAGAGTGGCAAAGAAGCAGATCAACTCTCACTCTCTGAAAGGAAATCCAGCAGGTGCTAGGGAATGCCAAAAGGAAAACCAGTCCATCCTGCCCACCAGGAGCTGATCTCCTGGGGGCGTTGCCTTGCGTAGGCAGGCAAGGATGAGGCAAAGGAGAGGCCTCGGGCCAAACACTTTCCAGGGAGGGAAGGGGGTAATAATCAGAGGAGACTTCATGGAGGTGGTGGTACCTGGTCTAAGCCTTGAAGGAAGAAAACGGGGCCAATAGGCAGAGATGAGAAAGAAGCATATTCCAGGCCCAGCCAAAGGCAGGAAGCAACACGTCTTGGAGGCTGCAGAATGGGGAGCAAGCCAGATTGGAGAGGAGGTGAAAGAATCCCAATCTCTGGGGCAGAAGGTAGCAGGGCCTCATCTCAAAAGTCCGTATCTCAGCCCTAGCAGAGCCCTGGCATCCAGCTTTTCCTGGAAGTTTCCTGGAGACAACGGAGTACCTCAGACCACCCAACGCATCCCATTGCATTTGGGGAGTTCTGCTTATGGAGGTTTTTGCTATGCCAAGTCCAAATCAGCCTTTTAGCAGCTTCAGTCAGTATCAATCAACAAACATCTAGAGTGTACCGACTGTATGGCAGGCAGAGAATGCAAAGACAGATGCTTGCCCTTAGTGAGTTTCTATTCTGTCAGGAAAGAGCAGAACACATGCGACTCTTATCCACCCCACAACCCAACCACTGCTCCTTGCCCTCTGGGGCCAAGGAGGAATAGTCTCCCACATGGCAGCTACCAAATCTTGCCCCCATCCATAAATCTTCTCCAGCCCCAACATCCCCTAACCATTCCTGACCCCAAATAAGTGGGGAATAAGACGAGAACTACAGAACTCAAACTGCTCTTTTTGTATTCGGCTCCAACCAGACCTGTGAGTTCCAATTTGGTGGAAGGCAGTACTGTGATGATACTGACTTAAATTACAAAGCAAACACGATGAAATAAAGTTCAGATCACATGACAGTAATAATGCCCACAGGATGCCAGAGCTGAAAGGGACCCCGGAGACCATCTAATCCAAGTCTTCTCACTCTGCAGAGGAAGAAACTGAGGCTCCATGAGAAGGGACTTGCTCAAGGTCACATAGCTAAGCAGTAGCAGGACCTGAATACAGGTCTCTTGCCTCTAAGCCCAGGGACCTCTCTGATCTATCTGATAACCACCCACATTGGCAGAGTCCCCTTGAGGCGCTCAAGACAACCTTGGAAGGTCAGGAGTATAAGATACCATCATCCCATTTTTACAAATGAGGAAGTAGAAACTCATGGAGGTTACACCTGTGACTAACCACACAGACAAGGCAGCAGAGCTAGGATGTGAACCCAAGTTTTCCACAACACACTCATGTTCATTATGCTCAATCAGCAGACATTAAGTGCCTACTATGTGCTAGGTACTGTGTTAAGTGCTGGAGATGCAAAGAGAGGCAAAAGACAGTCTGGGAACCAGGTAACTATATAGAAATAGAAGTTAATATATGTATGTACACATGTATGTAGACGTATATATGTGTGTACATGTGTGTATTATATGTGTTTATATATATTATGTGTGTATATATGTATGTATGTATATATGTATATGTATATATATCATATACATCCAGATGGAAAAAAGATTCAAATCTGTATTTGCCATTTTTCTCTCTGTATACAATAGGTTAGAAAGGAAGAAATAGGAAAGCTGCTCAGCTCCCTGGGTGGAGCCAGATTACGGAGGGTCTTAAATTCTGGGTTGAGAAATTTCTCTTTTATACTCCAGATAATAGGGGGCCACTGAAGCTTCTGGAGATGGTGCATCTTGTGCATTAGATAGGCAGGTCAGTTAGCAGGCTACTGAAGTAGTCCAAGTGAATGACTATGAGGGACTGAACCCAGGTGGGGGCAGTGTGAGCATGGACAAGGCGACAAATGTAAGACACGAGGAGGTACAATTGACAGAATCGGGCAATGGACTGGATTTGGAGGATGGAGATGAGGCAAGAGTCCAGGATGTCTCCAAAATATCAAGCCTGGGCAATTAGGAGTATGGCGTTGCCATCAATAGAAAGAAGTTGGGGGTAGGGTGGGGTGACTGAGGCATTCTATTTCAGACATTCTGAAGCGCTGGTGAGATGCCCAAAGGAAGATGCCCAGCAGACAGTTGGAAATTGGGGCCGGAGGCTCACGGCTGGGCACAGAGATCTGGGAGTCAGCTGAAGAGACCCGAATGAACGTGATCTGCAAGGAAGGGTCTGCAGAGAGGAAGATTGATGATGGGCCTTCGGGGGCTCTCCTCTCCATTTCCTAGACTGCAGGACATCACCTTTGCTTGCATTTGTTTTTTTCCCCACACGTTTCCTTTCATTGCAGCAGATTCCTTGTAACTAGTCCTAGCTACCAAGATTCCGGACTTTCTTATGGATTCCTTTTAGCTCAGCTCCTTCCTCCCAAAGAATCTTGATCTCCAACTTCTCTCCAAATTCAACCAGAGCATGTGTGATTTCTGGGAACAGTCAATAGCAATGGCTGAGACCATTCCTGGTGTGTGGATTGTTCTTAAGAGTGTCCCTCTCAAAAGGTACCTCTGAGACTCCACCTGACTTTGTAGCTTGTAGCCCTTATCTCCTCCAAGTCCTTAACAATTATAACCAGTGGATGATGAAATAGTCTGCCAACCAACAAGTATTTTTGAAGCTCCTACTATGTGCCAGGAACTGTGCTAAGCACTGGTAGGTATTTGGTTGCCTCCCATTGGAGGTGTTCCAGCATTGGCTGGATAACCACGTCTTGGGTGATTCCTTATCTTACGCTGTGGATACATTATTACGGGACTTGTGTTTCTGTCTCCAATGAGGCTCCCTGCCAGCAGGAGGTCCAGGTAGGCAGGCTTCAAAAGCAGCTAAGTATAATGACCTTAGACCATACCACCAGATACTGCATTGAAAAGCCAACCCAAAGTGGAAAAAAGACTAAACCTGCCTAGAGTCAGTAGAACAGAGTTGGGCCTTTGCTTTAATACTCATTTTGTGTGACCCCAGGTCTCAGTTTCCCCATTTGTAAAATGAGAGGGTTTAGAGTCAAGGTCCCTTCCTTCCTCAGAGTCCCCAACACCTCTGATCCTGGGTATGATGTGGCATTTTCTTTTGTCATTTATCCATCATTGCCCTACCTGACTTTGGTTCTGTCCCCTAGGTTTTGTAAATGGCTTCCAACTCCCTCAGAATCCTTGCTTTGAGTCAGCTTCCACTTTCATTTGGCCCCAACTCACATCAGCAGCACTGAGGGAATGCTCCCGACCCAGCCTAATGGGGCCAACCTCATCTGAAGCGGGGTGGGGCAGGAGTGATGGCAGTTGGGAAGCTCCTTTGACGAGCCCAGTTGAAGCAAAGTATGAGTGCAGTAAATCATGTTTACAGCCTTTGTCTGCTGCCTCTTGGTGCACCCTACAAATATGAGTGTTCAGTTTTCATTTCCATCTCCAAACACCACATGTGTGTTTTTAATATGTCTGGCTTCTGGCTTCCTCAGCCAGGCCCGAGGTTTTTTTGTCTGCTTTGCCCGGGTGCTGCCCCTCCCTCGAGGCAGCCCCCTAAGTTCTTCCTGTCTGCCATTTCCTGGGCAGCGTCCCTGCTGCTCAGATTTGCTTTGGCCCTCCTCCGAGGCTGGTCACATTTCCTGTTGAGTCGCCCTTCGAAGTATTTGGTAAGCTATCTACAAAACACCACTGAGGGCCAACTTCAGACTAGATGAGGAACGACTTGGAAATGGCCCTGGAAGATGCAGAAAGCCGGATTTCCCCAGGCAAAAAAAGCACCTTTTCCTCAGCATCAGTTTCGTCCTGGGGCTTTCCTTGCAAGGCGTTATGCCCAAAGCCTCAGGCTCTACCTGCTACCCACACTTCAAAACAAAACCAAAAGCACCAAAATGCTTTCCACACTTATTTGATCCTCACAACAGATCTGTGTAGTCTTACTCCCACCTTGCAGATGGGAAAGTAGAGGCTCAGAGGGAGGCAGTGGTGTGATCGAGTGTCGGACTTGTCAGAAGTGCTGGCTTTGAATCTCACCTCAGATACTTAGTAACTGTGTGACCCCGAGTGGCAGAAGCAGCAGTAGTTTTAGTAGTAGCGGTATCGGCAGCAAACATATATAGCACTTACTGTGTGCCAGGCACTGTGCTAAGTACTTTACAATTATTATCTCATTTGATCAAGCCACTTAACCACTCTGAGCCTCAGTTTCCTCACCTGTAAAACAAGGGCATTAGATTTTATGACCTTTAAGGTCCCTCCCAGGTCTACAGTCGATGAGCCTATGATCTCATGAAGTGATTTGCTCATGGGTACCCAATGGTTAAACGGTATTTGAACCCCGGTCTTCGTGCCCCTGCGCCCCCCACTCCATCCCCAAGATTATGCTTCTGCACGTAGTTTCCTTTCTGAACAGGGTGGCTACTTCTTCGGGATCCATTTTGGTCTCATAAAACATCAGAGAAAAGAAACGCACTGAAAATTCCAGGGGCTGAAAATTGCATTCAAAGACTTGACTTCCATGAGCGAATTTACAAGAGCAAACAGAGAACTTGTTGCCAAGATCATGGTTTCAATTTGGAATGTCTTGATTGGGTTCAGAAGCTCGTCCTTGGAAGTGTTCTGAGCATGCCTGTCTGGCCTGGGGCTGCAAGGGGGGGGAGACTGGGATTTAGAAGATGAGGGCCAATGGCACCATCTCGTGGCGAGGGCGAGCAGCGTCAACTGACATTTCAATCTAAATACGAAGGAAAATCTTTGAAAACGGAATTTACAAAGTATTACTGCATACTAGATTTTAGAAGGGTACCTGCGTGTTTGAACATCCCAGTGAATGTGCGATCTCCTCACCTCACAAGTTGTCTGTGTTTCTTGTCTATGTCTCCCCTGAGAATCCATCACAAGAGTGACCACTCAATGTACAGGTGGCCTTCTGGTTTTCCATATATTGCTGGGAAGCCAATGCAGCCTGGGGGCTGAACACTGCTCATCCTTTGTTCTGACCACTTCCCACTCATCCTACTGCACACCAGCCATCATCCTCATCTTCTTCCCTGGCCCTCCCTGCACTGGACTCTGGCCCTGGGATACTGGGTTCTGATGGGTGGGTGCCTTATCTTATCAAGAACGAGACCTCCATGTCATGCCCACTGGGCACCCCTGCTTCCAGTTTCCCTTTGTGTCATCTTCCCCCATTAGAATATAAGCTCCTTGAGGGCAGGAACTGCCTGGATTGCTTACATTTGCCTCCCCAGCACAGTGAGTGACACGCCATGGGTGCTTGATAAACACTTTACCTATTTTTTTTTTTTGCCTAAGCAATGGGGTTAAGTGACTTGCCCAAGGTCACACAGATAATAAGTGTCAAGTGTCGGAGGTCAGATTCGAACTCACTTCCTCCTGACTCCAAGGCTGGAGCTCTATCCACTGCGCTACCTAGCTGCCCCCACTTTGACTATTTTACAAGCAGCCCACCTCCTTAACAACTGTCATCTCTCTCTTTAAAAATACTTTTCTTATTGTTTCCCCTGATGAGTCTTCTACACCACCTGCTTTTTTCTTCTTGCCTCAGCCAGCTAATCACCATTGCTCAGTCACCATTTCTTAGAGAAGTGATGGACTGGACCCTCAGATTGAAGTTGTCATGTCTTGTACCCATTTCTGAAACTCCTTAAGGTGAATGAGGAGGTCCTGAACATTGGGGGACCTTGAGGCAGTCCTTGATTGGGTCTGAGCAACACTGGCACTAGGTGGGGCACTGGCTCAGTGGATAGAACTCTGGGCCTGGAGTCAGGTGTGTGACCCTGGGCAAGTCACTTAACCTTTGTTTGCCTTAATCCACTGAAGAAGAAAATGGCAAACCACCCTAGTATCTTTGCCAGGAAAATCCCATGAAGGTGAAGTTGAGGGCATAGGAAGTGGCATGAGCTCATGTCACCTGGCAAAGAAGCAGTTCCCTCCACATGGGCATCCTGGGCCAAAGCCCTGCTTGCCCCATGCTAATTGCAGCTCCTTCGTAGATGTATAATGGATGACAGGCGAGTGATGCAGTGTCTAGAGAAAGTCTATGTCTTAGAAATGGTGGTTTTTGCCATGTCACAGAGTAGGAATCTAAGTGATTCGAATTTCTGCAGCTAGACTGGTACAGTTGAGAGAGGATTATTGGTCAAGCACAGGTTGGGCCAAGCAGCCGAAAAGATTTTATCATGCTCCGAGTCAATGAAGCTGAAGCTTGTATGCACTCATTTGTACCCTCAAAGCATGATATTAAGGGAAGCCACAAAAGGAGCCCTCCATGTCAGCTGCTGGGCTCTCCTCTGCTTGGAGGAAAAATGCAACATTGCCTTGGCCCTCTTCCTTTGGGGAGTCACAGCTCTGCTCCCCAAAGAATGCCCATCCTTTTGCACCAGGATGGAAGTCTCAGCCATGCTACCGGTCCATGCCTGCCTTGCCGGCTCCACTCTTGCTCATGTCCTTCTCCCATGTATTCACCCTCATTGGCCTCCCTGACATGTTTTGTTTGCTTTTTAAGGCCCTCTACAACCTGGCCCCTTCCCACATTTGCAGCCTTCTCATACTTTACACACTCTACAATTCAGTTAACACTCAATCTCCCGACTGTCTCTGGGGATACTTTCATCTCTGCCTCCCTCCTTCCTTCCAGACTTGGTTCCAATTCCACCTTCTCCAAGAAGCCTTTCCTGCTATATTCCAGTTAGTGCTTTCCTCCCCAACTATCTTCTATTCACCCTGCATCCAAAGTGTGCCGGGAGTCTCAGTCTTACCTCAAAGCTGCACTAAGACTTTTGGGACATACTGTCTATCTCGCACGCACCTAGTGTTTGTGTTCTCTCTTTCTATCAGCTGTTGCTCTCTGCCCCCAAGGAGCAGGAAACTTAGGAGTGTAGTTTGGAGTAGACGCCTAAATGTTTGTCAAGTTGAATCGTCTTCTTTCAGGTTCTAGGTCTGTGCTAATTTTCGTGTCTGTTATAAGGATAAAGTTGCTTTTTTTGACATAGGGACCCTGGGAATTGTTCTCCCTTGATTAGAAAATTAGAAGCTCCCTGAAGGCAGGGGCAGTGTAGTGTTTATATTTGTATCATCTCTTTTTATAATCTCTAGGATTATCGATTTGATTGATAGCCACAAGAGACCTCAGTGGTCATCTAATTCAGCCTCCTCCCTTTACAGAGGAGGAAACTGAGGCTCAGAAAAAGTTAAGTGATTTGCCAGAGATCACACAGGCCTCTGGGCCGTCAACTACAGTGCCCATTTGGCTAGGTCATGATGTCTTCTGGCTTGGCCCTCTTTGGGGATCGAGGGCCAGGGCTCCATTCATTACTATCTGGAGGAGGAAGCTCACTAAGGTACGTATTGGGGCACCCAAGCCAGCAGCCACTGCTGAGGGGGTGGTACCAGAGATGTCTCTTTGGCACAAGGAGAAGACAATGGGGACTTAGTGACCAAATGGACAGTATGTCATTCAGAATGGCTACCCTGCAAGGGGATGCTTCCAGAACCCAGAAAGGTTCCAGAAGGACTCCTGAGAAAGGCAGCTTGGGATCTCGATCACGGGTACTCAGTAAAACCAGTAAGGCTATTGCCTGCATGGTTTTTAGAAAATGGAAATCACACTCGATCGGCCAACTGATCTTCTTTAAGGGAGAAGTACGGGCCCACAAGGGGAATGGTCGAACTTGATTTAGAGATGCTGCATGCTTGAGAAGATTTCCCAGCTAAAGCTCAGTTTAAGAGACATGAGGGAAGGTGAGTCCCGGGGTCGGAGCCACATCAGGTAGGATTAGAGGTGAAGGCAGAGGGACGTCAGTCTGTGTGCGAGGTCGCTGGCAAGGAGGGGGAATAAGAGAGATTAGCATCCTCATTGATATCACCAAGAAACATTTTGTTGTTATTCAGTGGTTTTCAGTTGTGTCTGATTCTGTGACCTATTTGGGGTCTTCTTGGCAAAGCTCTGGAGCGGTTTACCATTCCCTTCTCCAGCCCATTTTACAGATGAAGAAACTGAGGACAACAGGGTAAAGTGATCTGTCCAGGGTCACACAGCTAGGAAGTGTCTGAGCCTGGATTTGAACTCAGATCTTCCCGAGTCCAGGCTAGGCATTCCATCCACTGCACCACCTAGCTGCTCCTAAAAAACATTTATGAAGTGCCTACACAGTCAGGCACTGTGCTAAGCCCTGGAGATGTAAAGAAAGGCAAAACACGGTCCCAGCTCTCCAGGAGCTCACAGTCTAATAGAGGCAACATGCAAACAATGATGTACAGACAAGCTGTAGATGGGAAAATGGGAGGTGATGGATGTTGCCAAAGGAGAACCCAGAAGAGGGTTGGCTGTCATCAGGGGATCTTGGGGAAGGGAGCCAGACGGCCACTTGCTGGGGACGCTCTGGTAGCGGGGGATTCTTGTCCAGGGATGCGCAGCCTCTGAGCTCCCTTCTGATTCAGAGATCATCGGAGGATTTTGTGTCTGATTGTTGATTGGATGAGGGTAGGCTTTTTTTTTTTTTTTGCTAGGCTTCTCACCGGCCTGTTACTTCATTCCTCCCATGGATGAGGTCCTGTGAGGCACAGTGCTGGGCCTGGAGTCTGGCCTCAGATGTTTACTAGGTATATGACCCTGGGCATATAAGTTACTTAACCTCTGTTTGCCTCGGTTTCCTCATCTGTAAAATTGGGATAATAATAGCACCTACCAATTGGGGAGTGGCTGAACAAGTTGTAGTATATGAATGTCATGGAATACTACTGTGCTATAAGAAACGATGAGCAGGCAGACTTCAGAAAAACCTGGAAAGACTTGTATGGTCTGATGCTGAGTGAAGTGAGCAGAACCAGGAGAACGTTGTCCACAGTAACAGCCACATTGAGTGGTGACTGACTTTGATAGCCTTAACTCCTCTCAACAATACAAGGATCTAAGACATCTCCAAAGGCCTCATGATGGGAAATGCTGCCCACATCTAGAGAAAGAACTATGGAGTTTGAATGCAGATAGAAGCATTTACATTTTCTTCTGTTTGGTTTTGTTTCCTCTTTCTTGTGGTTCTTCCTGTTGGTTCTAATTCTTCCTTACAACATGACTAATGTGAAAATATGTTTAATAGGAATGTATATATATAGCCTGTATCAGATTGCACGCTGTCTTGGGGAGAGACAGGGGGAAGGAGGGGGAGAAAATTTAAAACTCAAAAGCTTATGGAAGGGATTGTTGATAAATCAAAATAAATTAATTAATAAATAAATAGCACCTACGTCACAGAGCTGTCCTAAGGATCTAATGAGATCCTTTTGTAAAGCGCTTAGCACAGTGCCTGGCACCTAATCGGGGCTGTCTATATGCCTGCTTCAGGCAAGGTCTACCACGTAGGCCCTGTGGAGTTGCCTCCTTCCCCACCATCCCTTGGTGCATGCCTCGTTACTCCAGACTTGGATATTTTAGGGGTTAACACATGCCCAGGCAGCAAGCAGCCGCTCTCAGCTGGGCGCCCCAGAAGGTGGCCCAGGGCCCAGCTTTGTTTCCTGGTCCACTGCCAGTCTTGCCTTTGTTGGCTACTTTGCTACTCATTTCTCCACTCATTGAATCTATATCCAGCAAGATGGAGTCCTCAGCGGCCTACATGTGCCGCCTTTTGAATGGGCTGCATTTTAAGAGCTGGGGAAACCTGGGAAGCTGGGGGTCAGCTGCTGGGCATCTTGCATTTCATCACAAGCTCGGAAGGTCGTGCTGAAAGCAATTTGCAGCCGAGCCTGGGAGGAAGAAGGCGGCTCTGGGGGTGTCAAGCAAGGGACCAAAGAGCAGCATTTCACCATGACAGTCCAGGGCATAGGGACAAAGCAGTCAACTTGGAGGCATGGGACCCAAGTTTGAAACCTGGCTGTGCCATTTGCTGGCAAATTTCCTCACCTTTCTGAGCCTCAGTTTCCTTCTCTGTAAAGTGTAATTTTATGATCCAACTGCATTGGCCTGCTTGCTGTTCCTTGTTTATCTCCCATCTCTGGGCCTTTGCACTAGCTGTGCCCTGTGCCTGGAATGCTCCCCCTCACCACCTTTGTGTCTTAGTTTGCCTGGATTCCTTCAAGGTGGCTCAGTTCAAATGTAATTTTCTATAGGAGGGACCTTCTAGGTCCTTCCAACTGCTAATTCTTTTGCCTCCAAGGGTATCTTTCATCTACTCTATGTATCTTGTAGGGGCAGCTAGGTGGCACTATAGTGCATAGAATGCTGGGCCTGGAGACAGGAAGACTCATGTTCCCAAGTTCAAATTTGGCCTCAGACACTTCCTAGCTGTGTGACCCTGGGCAAGTCACTGAACCCTGTTTACCTCAGTTTCCCCATCTGTAAAATGAACTGGAGAAAGAAATGACACACCACTCCAGTATCTTTGTCAAGAAAACCCCACATGGGGTCATAGAGATTTGGACGTGACTGGAAATGACTGAACTAAATAAAGTGATGTTTCTTATATGTTTTTTTTTTTTTTTTGTTTTTTTTTTTTTTTAGTGTTGGGAGCTCCCAGAGGAGCAAACTCCCAGAGGAGCAAACAGGTTGGCATCTTCTCTGTAACTTTGAGCACTGAGGAGTGAAGTGATTTGGCTAAGGTAAAAAAAAAAAATGGGCCAGTGTCAGAGGCCCCCAGATCTCATATGCACCCATTTACATGGTGGAGTTGAGGGGTTGTTTTTTCACCTTTCTCTGTACTCCCAGGGGTTGGCACAGTGCCTGGCACATGGTAAATTTAATAGTGTGAGGGGAGGACTGGCCACGGTGGGCTACAATTATCAGAGCATTTGTGAGAAGGTCTGCCCAATGCCAAGCCAGGACAGAAGGTTGGGAGAGCCTGCTTCTGGGGATGCCCCGACTCGGAGCTTACACTGTGGTGAGGAAAAGCCTCTTCCTTGGCTGCCAAGTCATTGCAGCTCCTTGTTCCTGGCATAGGCCTCTTGGTGGGGAGAGAAAGAGGCTTCAGACCCTACTCTTCCTTCCATGGCCTGTCACATGGCTATGAACACATGGCACCTCTGGGGTTTGTTTTTTTTTCCTTTCTCTCTTGCGATTATCTCTTCCTGATCTTAGGTGAAGGAGCGTTGGGGACCGAATGATCTGGCGAGGTCTTCAGGAGACGTCGTCCAGAAAAGGCCTTGTATTTACACTCTAAGGTCACTGGACACTGTGAGAAACTAAAAACCTCCCGTTTACCTTTGTGGCTGTTATGTTTCCCCCAGGGGGCGCTGTGGTAAAACGTTAATGCTCCTCTAGGGACCCTGGTAAGCACTTTATGAATGGGGAAGCTGAGACCCCAAGAGGATAAGGGACTGGCAGCCTAGGGTCCTATACCGGGGAAAGCTTGGGATCCAAGGCCCTGAAAGAGGCTCAGCTCAGCTGCTTCCACAGGAGCACAGCCAGGGCTTTCTTTTGGGCCCTTAGAGGTCTTGTCTAACCCATGTCAGTCAAGTATTGATTGCTTTCTTTATAACCCCAGTGCTTGGCACATAGTAGGCACTTAATAAATGAATGTTTGTTGACTGACTGATTACACTACAATGAGAGAAGCTCTAACCCTACAGGTTGGGAAGCTGCGGCCTCCAGGCCACACGTGGCCCTCCGGGTCCTTTGACTGAATCCCAACTTCACAGAACAAATCTCCATGAAACTTGGACTCAGTCAAAAGGCTGCACTCCAGGACCTAGAAGGCCACGTGAGGCCGCAGGTTCCCCACCCCTGTCCCAGACCATTTCTGGCCTAGACTTACTCTCCCAACCCCCATTCTGGTGCATTTCCCCTGATAGCAACTGGGATCACTGCCCTAATACCAGTGAAACAGTGAATATTAATTAGCTTTTATGAAAGGATATTTACTCCCCTCAAAAAAAGGAAGAACCAAAGGGCCTCCCTGCTCCCCCATACACTCCCGGAATTTGGGCTACCTTCTGCTCACACACTTCTCCCCACATCGTGTCCCCTTTTGGGTCTAGAACAGCCAGCGGACAAGTCATTTCCTTGCTTATAGGGCCTAATATCTGGGCTGGGTCGTGCAGGTTAATCTTTAACACTGAGCTGGCTTTTCATCTTTCCAATCTTTCAGAGCTCACCAACACAGAATGCTGACTTCTGGGAAATCAGCACCAGTATCTAGCATTGCCCCAGCAGGAGGCATGGCTGCTGGAGAGACGCAGGAGGGGCAGGTGGGGCCCAGCACTCTGTAATGAGAATCCAATGGAGGCCCAGAGAGTTCAAGAGACATGTCCAAGACCACTAAGTCACTAAGTGACAGAAGCAGCTCTAGGATCTGTTCTGACTCTCACTTCCATGACAATTTTGGACCAACCCTCAGACAGCCAGCAGAGGCAGCGATTACACAGCTGGCAGGCCACCTCTGTCCCTGCCGTCCCTGACCACAATGGCAAAGACCACTGAATTGGGTCTAATGTGATTCTGGAAGCAGTCAGGTCTTCCGCTGTTTCAGCTGGGCTAAAACAAAAACCATCATTACCTACTGCTACAACCTGTCTCCTTCCAACTTCCCACACCGGGGCAGCACCGGGGAAGGAAGAACAGCCAGGGTCACTGCATATAAGCCTCCACATACCAAGAAATGCTGCAAAATGAGCCAGGTTTGGGAACATGCCGGGTACTCGACCTCAAGGGAGTGAAAACTCCACAGGTTTTCCAACCTTTCAGGCTGGGCTGACCTGGAGCCGCATTTTCTTTCCATTAGATTCTTGGCAAAGATGCCCTACGGAGTCACCCCCCCCAACCCCGCCGCCCAGGGCAACTGCCCTCACTGGAACAGAAATTCAGACCTATGGAGTCAACATCCTGGCTGGATGTCACTTCCACCCACCCTCTACACTCCTGAGTGCGCACACGCGCGCACACACGCACACACACACACACACACACACACACACAATATGGGAGGGTTTGGGGGCCAGGGGAGCAACTATGGCTAGTTAGGGCCACTCAGAATGAAAGGGAACCAATTCACAAGCTCTCATCCCTCATGTTGAAGGGGGAGGGTAGAGTGAGGGTGGTGTGTGTGCACATACAATGTGCCCGTGTATGTTCATGTGTGTGCATGCACACACATACACAGAGGGAGATGGCCAACACGGGACACTCAGGCTATTTGAAAGCTAACAAGGTGCTCCATCCCACAGGGACGAACATTACAGGACCACCTGCTGTCCAAAACCCTCTTTGTCACCATTCTGTTCTGGGTCACATTCTGCCTGCTGTAACCCGTCATCGCCATGAGGTGGCGCACCTGCCACATCTCTGGGAGACTGACCCGCTTTTGTTTCAGGAAGCCCTAGCTTTTCAATACATCAATTGTTCTTCCTGCTCTAGCACTCCCACTCTGAGCTGGCGTGTTCTGTCTCTCCCTCCCTTCTACCAGTCCTACCTCCCATCTGGGCTCATGTGTAAGAAGCTAAAACCCCCCAAACCCCATATATATGTATGTGTGTCTACTGATGAAATTAAGGAATTATTGGGTTATATGCACATAAGCTGATTATGATGATGCAATGACTATAACCCAGGCCTGGAATGTTCTCCTTTCTCATGCCTCTGCCTCTAGAATCCCAGCTTTGTTTAAAAAAAAAATCAGCTTAACCGCTTTCTGTAGGCCTGTTCTGGCTCCTCCACTCACTAGGGGCAGCTGGGTGGCGAAGTGGATGGAGTGCTGGGCCTGGGGTCAGGAAGACTCATCTTCCCGAGTTCAGATCTGGCTTCAGATTCACACACTTAGTAGCAGTGTGACTCCAGAAGAATGAGGAGGGACCGCTGATTGTCCCTCTTAGCAGGGAGGTGACCCGTCCCCAAGTGCAGAGTGAGACAGAGGGTTTCAAACACGAGTAAAAGGGAAAGAGAAGGGACGATGAAAGCAGTGCTAAAGATAGAAGAGCGTCAACGAATCAGTAAATGAAGTAAACAGAAATTCAGAAGGGGACACAGATAAGCAAGGGCATTGCTGCAATTACCCCACTGAACTGGATTATAGATACAAAAGACGGACAAGGTAGAAAACCCCACATACTTGACATAACCCTTGCAATCTCCCTATTTTCCTGTGTATATTGAAATATATGGGGCAGCTAGGTGGCGCCATAGTACACAGAGCACCTGGAGTCAGGAAGACCTGTGTGACCCTGGGCAAGTCCCTTCACCCCGTTTGCCTCAGTTTCCTCATCTGTAAAATGAGCTGGAGAAGGAAGTGGCAAACCCCTCCAGTATCTTTGCCAAGAGAACCCCGAATGGGGCCACGAAGAGTCAGACATGACTGAAAAATGACTGCACAACAGTGTGCTTGGCATTGTGTCAGGTACTCGAAATTCAAATAGTAAGAATGAAATGATCCCTACTTGTAAGGGCTTACATTCTAATGGGGGAGACAAGTACATGTATAAATAGGCACCATAGCTATATCTATATATGTCCATCTCTACACACACAGAAGTTAAACGTAAGGTATTATGGGAGGGAAGGCTTCATGAAGAAAAGCTTCATCTTAAGGGAAGAGAGGCAGTCTGAGGCAGAGGTAAGGATGGAGTACATTCTAGGCAAAGGCAAGGAGACAGGAAATAGCATGTTATGAGTGAGAAATACAGAGAAATGTCAGATTTAAACCAGAAAAGGATCTTCACTGTACCAGTACAGATGATAAAGCCAAGTTCCCAAGAAGCAAAGTTCTTTATTTTTTTGTGAGGCAATCGGGGTTAAGTGACTTGTCCAGGGTCATACAGCTAGTAAGTGTCAAGTGCCTGAGACCGAATTTGACCTCAGGTCCTTCTGACTTCAAGGCAGGAACTCTATCCACTGTGCCACCTAGCTGCCCCCGAAGCCAAGTTCTTTGCCCAAGGTCTCCTCGCTAAGATTCAGACTCAGGCCTGCTAGCTCTTAAATGCAGTTGCCCTTTGCTCGGCACCCTGCAGACTTGATCATGACAGACCAGGGCTCCAAAGCCCTTTGCCACTTACTTCAGACTCTGCTTACCACTCTTCCGAGGATGCCTTGGTCGAGGACGCATTGCCTGATAGCCAGCATTTACAAGCAGAGCCTAGCTTGTTCATCAAGAGTTTGCAGACACATGATGCACACCCATCTAGTCAAGCAGCTCATTGTGATAAGCAGACGACGAGAGCGAAATACGCCTTCCCAGCAACGCAGGAAGTCGTGAGAGCTAGCTTGATCAAAGCTGGCCTCCCTGGCGCCACAAACAGCTTGGAAGGTGTCATTCCCCAATCTGAAGCACAGCAAGTGAGTGTAATGCCAAATGCTCCTTCTGAGGGACCAGAGAGGGCAGGGGGCAGCACCAGACTGGAGCTCTCCTGTTTCTCTTCCTTGGCCTGGGGACAGGTCAGGGAGCAGCAGGTGTTCCTGAGACAAAGCCAGAAGGCATGGGAAAGCAGAGGACCATCCCTTCACCTCTCCTTTGGATGGAGTCTGGGATGGGAGGAAAGAGATGCCTGTCTCCCCTCAGGTGCCTCTGGGACTAATGGTATCAGGGAATAACAGTCAGTTCTGCTCAAATAAAGCAATTTCCAGGGGGCAGTCAGGTGGTACAGTGGATAGAGCACCAGCCCTGGATTCAGGAAGACCCAAGTTCAAATCTGGCCTCAGACACATAACGCATACTAGCTGTGTGACCCTGGGCGAGTCACTTAACCCCATTGCCTAGCCCCCCCCCCATAAAGCAATTTCCATTCTATCTCCCATCTGTGCCTTTACCCTGACTGTCCCCTATTCCAACCCCCCCCCCTTCCCAGGAGGGCCAGGGAGTGAAAAGCCTGGATTGGTTTGGGTTTGTTTTGGGGTTTTTTTGAGGGGCAATACTGTTAAGTGACTTGCCCAGGGTCACACAGCTAGTACGTATCAAGTGTCTGAGGCCGGATTTGAAGTCAGGTCCTCCTGACTTCGGGGCCGATATTCTATCCACTGCGCCACCTAGCTGCCCCTGAGTGATATGATTGTGCCAGTGCTTTAGGAGAATCATTTTACTGGCTGAATGGTGGATGGACCATTTAAGAGCTCTGAAAAATTCACTGTTATTCAGATTAATCAACTCCTGAGAGAACAGCTATTGTTAATAATCACAGGCTGATACATTTGGAGTTGGAAAGAGCTTAGAAAGACCAGGTTATCTGGTCCAATCGAGTCATTAAAGATAATGAAGCTTTGGACCAGAGACGGTAAGTGAAGTACCCAAAGTCGCGGAGCTAGGAAGGGGCAGGCCTGGGATTCAATCCTGGGCCTTTGGCTCACTCTTCTATCATGCCATGCTACCTCCCAGAAAGCTCCTGACGAAGCTCAGTGTGGTGGCTGTACCCAGAATGACACATTGCTCCCTATGGCCAGGACATCCTTTTGTGGCATTGAGAGGCAGGTTTATGAGTGGAATAAGGGCTAGACTCGGAGGCACCAGAGCCACGGGTTCAAACCCCTTCTTTGAAATTTACTGTGTGACCATGGCCAAGCCACTTAAGCTCCTCATCTGTAAAATGGGGATAATAGAACACCTGCAACACTATCTCACAGGTTTGGCAAACTTATCACAGAAATGCCAGCTTGAAGAACCCAGTTTGACTGGGGGTTTGGGACACCGAGTTTGCAGGGCCTTGAAAGAAATGCTCCCTATGGCTTCAATGCGATTGCTTCTCTGACATTTGACAGATTTCCGCAGGCTTGGGCTTCTAAAAGGAGTCGAGGCAGAAAGCCAGGCAGGTGATTTCAAAGATGCTGCAGGAAGAGCAAACCCTTCTGTCAGGCTTTAAGGGGATGGCAGCAAGGTTTGTCAACCCAGGCTTTCAGATGCAGCTGTCTGAATGCCAACGGCATTAGTGGTCCAGGCCAAAGGCCCATCACCTTGGTAGAGAGGCTGTGGACAGCCAAGTCTACCAGACTGGGGGACCAAAAGCTCTTAGGCCAGTCCTGCTGACAGGTTGGGCTCACTGTCCAGGGACGTCCCAGCAGCATCAGGCTTATCTAACTCCTTGGGGCCAAGGCCTTTGGCCAGAGTCACCTGTGACCCAAAGGAAAACACAAAATGGAATCCTGCCCTTATGATTCTGAGGTAACAGTGTTGGGCTGGCAGAGAGCGCTGCCAGTTAGAACTTCCGGACCAGTTCATAATGTGAATGCACCTGGTGGCACTCTAAACGTGAGGCCTTTGACCAATGGCTTGGTATATGAGAGGAAAGCAACCACAAGCAAGCTGGTATCTTTGCTGTAAATGAAGGCTTAGGGCCCAGACCTGTGGGTTTATGGGGGAGGGGGGAAACCTTTTCTGTAACTTAGAGTCTTTAGGAATTGCCTAGAGCACCACGGGGTCAAGTGACTTGCCCAGGGTCACACCGTCAGTAGAAGTTAGAGATGGGACTTCAACCCAGGTCTTCCTGTCTTGGAGGGCAGCTCTGTAGCCACTGATCCACACTGCCTCTCTACTGTAAATGAGGCCAGATGTTAAGATGTTGCTGTTAAATAGGAGGACAGGTCAAACTGGTGATTCTCTGGAGAGAAGCCCAAAAGAGGAGTCCCCAGAACCACATGGCCAAAGACAACAGAGAAGACTTCCATTTTTTAAAAAAGTGTGCTTTTTAAGATAATGAACTTCATCAAATGCAAGCCTTTGAATACACTGTAGAAGTAAAGTGACTCTAACCAGTCTCAGACACTTCCTAGCTGTGTGACCCTGGGCGAACCACTTAACCTCAGTGTGCCTCAGTTCCCTCATCTGTAAAATGGGCAGGATAACAACTGTGCTTACCTCACAGCGTTGTTGCGAGGATCAAATGAATTACCATATCAAAGTGCTTTGTAAACCTTAAAGCTCTATATAAATGTGAGCTATTTGCTGTTATTACAAAGAATGAAAAAAGGATCGCATCTGACTCCACTAATTTCTTAGCAAGGTTTTTTTCAGTGTATATTAAATTTAACAGGGTAATAAAACCATTTGGGCAGCTTGGTGGTGCAGTCACCAAAGTGCCAGGCTTGAAGTCAGGAAGGACCCCTGGCCAAGTCACTTCACCCTGTTTGCCTCAGTTTCCTCATCTCTAAAATGAGCTGGAGCAGGAAATGGCAAACCCCTCCAGTGCTTTTGCCTAGAAAACCCTAAACGGGGTCATGGAGAGTCAGACATAACTGAACAACAACAACAAATACATGGCTAATTGCTTTCCCTGCCTCGAATTTTTCCTTTCCCTAATCCATCCTCCACAGGCTGCCAAAGTGATCTTCCTAAAGCCTCCATCTGGCCATCCGTCTCCCCTACTCACAGGCCAGGGGCTCCGCATTTGATCCCTGTGACCTCAAACTCCTCTTCTTGGCACGTAAAGCTCTTCAGATCTGGCCCGACCCTCTCTTTCCAGCCCCCCTGGACATTCCTTACTCCACCCACCCCCCAACTCTGCCATCCAGTCAAACTGGCCTTCTCTCTGCTCCATGTGGTTCTATGCTTCATCTCCTGCCTCTATGCTTTTGTGTAAGCCAGCCTCCATGCCTGGAATGCCCTCCCCCTTATAGAGTCTCTTCCCTCAAGATGAAGTCCAAGCACTACTTTCTACAGAAAGCTTTACCCGATTTGTCCCAACTTCCAGGCCAGGGGTGGGGAGCCTGTGGCCTTCTAGGTCCTTGGGTGCGGCCTTTTGACTGAGTCCAAGTTTTTCAGAATAAATTCTTTTATTAAGAGGATTTGTCCTGTGACGTTTGGATTTAGTCAAAGGGCTGCACCCTAGGACCAAAAGGGCCACACGTGGCCTTGAGGCCACAGGTTCCCCACCCCGTTCTAGTACCTTCCTTCCCCAACTCGCTCCTTTATATACCTGTGACGTATGTGTTTATTTTCCCCTGCAATAGACCATGAGCTCTTTGAGGACAAGGACTCTGACTTTTGTCCGAGTATCCCCAGTGTTTAGCACAGTGGCTGGCACATAGTAGGTGCTTTAGAAATAAAATAAATGCTTGTTGATTGACTAATTGGTAGTACAATAGAGGATGGCCATGAAGAGGGTGCAGCATTTTGACAAAAATGACTTGTGTGATCTAGGGGTCGTAAGAAAGATTACACTGCCAACTTCCGGTCAGAGAAGCGGGTGAGCTGGGCACGGAGAGAGTGTAGGAGCAAACCAAGGGCTTCGCTGATGACCACAGATGGTAAACCAACACACCAAACCTAGAGGAAGGAAGATCTCCAGTACACTGTACTGATCTTCCAGGGATGACATGAAATCACCCAGGATGAGATCATGTGGATGGATTGTGTCATGTACCGGTGGAGGGAATGTCCACACTGGAGAGGTCACAGAGCCACCAGGAGCCAGAGAAGTACTGGGGGTCAGTCCACTCGGCGGGCTGAGCTGGTGTGCTTGACCATACGGATTTGTAAGGAGGGGGAGCTTCTATTGGGGGGAGGGAGTGGCGGGATGGCGGGATGGAAGGAAAAGGAAGAAGAATGCGTCAACACCACAGAGAGAAGCTCAGAAGCAGGTGCAGACACGGTCTGGACCCTTCACACACAATCTTTTTCTATACTTCTTTGTACATGGAAACGGCTGCGTTTGTTGCTGCCCAAGTTCATGATACAAAAGGATTTTTAAAACATCACGCGGCCAAGTCTCAGGACACAAGTCAATAGGGAAATAAAAAGCGGGAGCAGGAAAGAGCCTCTGGTCACTCGACTGTGCTTTCATCCTGGGGAGTTCACCATCTGGACCTCAGGGCTCAAGAGAGACTCAAGGTTCTTAAGGTGCTGCTGTGGACCAAGCAATCATAAGGCTGTTCGAAATACAGACTCCTTTCATTTTGTGCTGTCATAGCTTCACTTTCCTCATCTGTAAAATGGGGTGGCAAAGAGTTGGAAACCAAAGGCATGCCCATCAAATGGGCAACGGCTGAACAAGGTGTGGGATGTGATTGGAATGGAATATTATTGTGCTAGAAGAAATGAAGAGCAGGAAAGTATCAGGAAAACCTGGAAAGATGTATATTAACTGATGCAGAATGAAATGAGCAGATCCAGGAGAAGATTGTACACAGTAACAGTCATACCATAACAATGATGAGCTGTGAAAGACTTAGCTACTCTGATCAGTGCAATGATCCAGGGCAGTTCCAAAAGACTCACGATGAAACACACTCTCCGCCTCCAGAGAGGACCCGTGAAAGCAGATTGAAGCCTATTTTCTTTCATTTTATTTTTCTTGCTTTTTTGGCAACATGGCTAATGTGGAAATGTTTTGCATGACTTAAAGAAAAAAACCCCAACTGTGTTGCTGGATGCCTCCTTATCATGTGGTATAACTGTGTCAAGCACCTCTTCTAAGCCCAAAGATGGCCAGAGAAAGAAAAGCCCAGGGAGTCCAGAGCCCGACACATGGAAGCTAGGAGCTATGGGAGCAGGAGTCATTACTGACTTTTGCCCAGACACAAAAATAACATGAATTTTTTTCCCTCTTTGCTTGGTTCTGGGAAGCCCGTGACTATTCTAAGAATGTTTCTGGCCTTTTTGGAAGTCTTTTCCCCCCTCTATTTTCTGAGCTGGGTGGATGTGTAAAAGGGCAAACACTTGATCTGTCAGCCATCACAGGCCTCCACTGCCCTCAAACTGCCTGTTTGCTTTGAAGCATTTCCGTTCATCCAGTCTGGCCAAAGTCAGGCCTTCCAAGGGCCGATTCTGATCAAAGGTCAAATTTAAAATTGGAGAATGTCTGAACGGGGTGGGAGAGATCATTTCTTCATTCAATAAACATCTTTTAGACACCGTTGGCATCTAGTTCAACCCCATCGCTTTCATAACGATTGCTCACGTATAGGTGGCATAAAGGACTTTCCTCACAGCAACCATAGCAGGAAGACATATAATAATGATAAAAATAGGTACCATTTCTATAGTGCCTACTATGTACCAGGAATCCCCTCTACAATATACCCCACAGATGACTGTCCAGCCTGATCTGGAAGACCTCTAAGGATGGGGAACTCACCACTTATCCATTTGGGGACAGTTCTCTATCTCTCCCCATCCCACCCCATTTACTCCTGGTTCTGCCCTCTGGAGCAGAGTAGAGCAGGGCTAATCACCTTTCTGGGGTGACAACCTTTGAAGACAGCAAGCATGTCCACAACATAGGGAATAGCTGACTAGAAGCTGAAGGTGTTCTAAAAATACTCCGAGGGTGGCAAGCTGTAGCTCATGATATATCTCTCCTTTTTGACTTAGAGACACTGCCCCTAACCTCATGCTTTTGGACTCCACCAGGCCCTGAATTACTTGACTCATTGAACCTTCTAATAACCACTGCCTTCCAATCCGACCACCCGATCCTACCTTGAGATATTTGCCTTGGCTAGTCTGGAAGGTGCCCCTCCACAGACTGTGGAATCCCTTAGGATCCTGGCCTCTGGCTGCTCCTCCAGTCCTCACTTGTAACTCCCATTTAATTACTACTTTAAGGTTTACCCTCCTCACTTTCATTATTCTGATATGGCCCAACCATGAACAATGAAGTTCTCTCTGTTTAAGTCTTCCAGCATTTCTGAAAAGTACTATGTAGATATTGCATGTACACTGGTAGGTTCATTTCAAGATATTTCATGCATTTTACAGTTATTTTAAATGAAATGCTTAGCTTTTCCTTTTAGGTTTTGTTGTTTTTGTTTTTTGTTTTTTAGGCAATTGGGGTTAAGTGAATTGCCCAGGGTCACACAGCTAGTAAGTGTCAAGTGTTTGGTCTGAGGCCAGATTTGAACTCAGGTCCTCCTGACTTCAGGGCCGGTGCTCTATCCACCGCGCCACTTAGCTGCCCCTCCTTTTAGGTTTTGTTAACATATGCTAGTTGACTATGGATTTAGGTTACATCCTACTACCTTACTGAAGCTATTTTTTAAAAATTAATTTCCTCTCTGAAGTTGCTGGTCAAAATATTAGACAAAAGTCTTGGCTCCAAAAATCTAAAGGGAACTTTATGATCACAGTGGCAACCTCCCATTCCATAAGACAGCTAATCAAAGGACTGGAACAGAATTTTCAGGAGAGAAAACACAAATTGTTAATAATGACTTGAAAAAATGTTCAACCTCACCAATAATCAAAGAGACCCAAACTAAAACAACTTTGAGGTACCATTTCACAATCCCCTCACTGACAAAAATCATTAAAAGCAAAAGAACTCCATGCCGGCAGATTTGGAGAGAGAGAGGGGGGCACATGGATTCATTGCTGATAGCACTGTAATTTGCAGAATGTTTTTGGAGAGCAATTTCACACTAGGCAGTAAAAATTACCAATACAATCATATCCTTTGACCAAATAATTGCATTGAGGAGAATAGACCTGGAAATTCTCATCACAAACCAGAGGAAAGAGGTATGTTCTAACATTTTCACAGCAGCATTATTTGCAATTGTAAAAGTCTAGAAGAAGTGTAAATGCCAAACAACAGGGGAGCTTAAATTAATTGTAGGAGAGGATCAAACACTACATTGCAGCTCAGACCTAGGGGCAGGAGGATTAGGAGTGTGGTGACCATTGGCTCTCACCTTGGTAGTTGCAGTATCCTCCCGGTACCTTGACCGTGCTGCAGATGCTTGCACACACTCCAGGGATGGCCCATCCTGTTGACGCTACCACCAGGTTCTTCTCCATTGGCTGGGTTCTACTGTGTCTCAGGCTCTAGCATAGGTTCCCAAAGCGGGCGATACCTCCCCCTGGGGAGCGCTGGAACTGGCTTGGGGGGGGCAGGGTGGTAGTAGCCTCTGGTGACTCAAATTTCCAAAAAACCATTGAAGGGTTAAAGAAAGTAGATTTGCAGGGGGGTGCTGAGTTTTTTTTTTTTAAAGGGGGCGGTAGGCCAAATGAGTTTGGGAGCCCCTGTGAGCCTAGAGGCTCCCATTCTCTGGGCACTAGCAGTTTTGTCTTCAATTCCATCTTTTGATGGCGTTTCTGGTGGGCTCCTGTCTTCACCTCTGTGTGGTCAGGGGACCCGTGCTTGAGAAGGCATCTGCTCCAGAGAGAGTTGGAGGATTGGTTTTGCACAAGTCATTTGCTGAGCCTTTGAATCAGGCCTTTCTTGGAGTCCTTCTGCCCTGCCTGGGCCGTTGTGAGCGTGTCTACTTTCTCAAGTTGTACCACTCTCTCCCCCACCAGTCTCAAGAAAAGATTGTCCACCCATGCCACATGTGGGGAGGATGCCCCTCTTTGGGCCAAGTACCACTGCGGAGCCACCGCAGTAGCCAGGCCACACCCCTAGATCCACTTTGTCTGTTACAAGCAAACCTGATTTGGGACTTTTCTGCCTGCACAGACCTAAAGCAGGGGCTAGGACACTTCCCTCGAATAACATAGAACTCAGGGTTTTACCTCCCCCCCCCAACAACACTGATGCACACCCAGTCCACATACTATCGATTCTTCCAGGGAAGATGAGGGTCTTGGCCTGAGAAAATTCCCAAGTTGGGCCTGTAATAGAGTTGGACCACCTAGCCCCAAGCCTGCCTTCAGCTGAAGTTTCTCTTTCTGCCCCAGCAGACCTAGCTTTTACTTTAACCCCAGGTGAGGTTTCTCTTACTGATTAAAAAAAAGCCTTTCATTTGTCGACTCCAGCCAATTCCCCTCGCTCTTTAAGCTCTCTAGCCTGGGGGGTGGGGGTGGGTAGAGATGGATTCCCAGGTGTTCTCTATTTTGTCCATATTTTTGATATTTTTGAATTATCAAATGAATTGGGTCATTCCTGAATGTCCCCCCGCCCCAGATCTGACCTTTTTATTACTTACTTTGCAGTCCCCTAAAGCATCCATATTTCTTTTCAATGTTCTTAGACTAACTGTATTCCTACTCTCTGGCTCCACTCCGAGGATTTAACCCCAGATGTGGATCTTGACACCCACAATAAGCATCACATTTCCATCAAGTCAGTCCTCTTTTCGTCAAGACACTGATTAGTCCATGATTAAAGGATTCCAAAAACCAACAGTGCTAAAATACTACTACTAGGTCTCTATCGAAACACTAGGAGGCAAGGTCTCAAACAATCAGTACTTAGCAAATAAACAATAAAACCAGTATGCCAATTAGTGAACCACTCATTGGTATGCACAGACTCATAGGAACGCATTTGACACTAGCTCTATGAATATACTAGCAATTGGTACTTAGCTAGGCAACATCAATAAATCAAAATCAATCGCACATATATATTATCTCATCAGCACATACTCAATTCAATAATTAGTGGCACTGAAATAGATACTTGGCATTTATAATCATTTTACGGATGCAAAAGATTGAACCTAAGAGAAGGAAGGGCCCAGTCATAGGAGAGGCTTATGTGAAACATGAAGCAAGGCAGTTTTTAAAAAGACGATGTAAAGTATCAAAACTGGAAACAAAATAAAAATGGAAAAGTGAATCATTTCTTTGGGAAAAAAATCAGGACGAGAAAAACTTAAGTGAATAAACATGAAAATATTTTTGAAGCATGAGCACCTGAAACATAAGTTATAATTTCTTCTACAAAGACATCAAGAAATAGTAGCCTAAAATTCTGTGCAAAGTGAGAGGGGCAGTATAGACACCGCACAAGCCTGCTGAAGGAAAGAGGAGAGGAAAGAAAAGAAAAAGGAGGAAACCACATAAAGGGGAAAAGGAAGAACCCAGTCTCCATAGGCCAGGTCCCAGATAAGGCAAAGAGAAGGTAGACAAAGCATCCCCGTGGGGACATAAAGGGAGCGAGTGAAAAAATAACGTCTTACAGGCTGCAATCAATGAAATGCAATGCGGCTACTAAGCAAGTGCGGTTCATTGTCTTGGTGTCTGTGGTAACTGTTTAATAAGGCATTGACGTTTTCAAAGAGACTTCTCAAAGGCAGCCTGTCCAAAACAATCTGTTCTCTTTCAGGTTCTGGTTTTTCCTCCTCTTCTGCTGTAAACACAACATGACGTTTCTCTACTCACTTTATTTCCTTGTCTAGCTTATTGACTTCATTTCTTCTTTTTGAAGGGGACCCTGTTCCTACTGGCCTGCTATCCCTTGAATTTCTTCTCTCCCTAGAAACTCATGCCCTCTCTCCCTAACTCGCCCGCTTTGGTTGAGGGCACCACCTTGCTTCCTAAGCCAGCTGTATAGCTGTAGGGATCCCGGGCCCCTCTACCTGTTCCCTTCCACCCCACACCTGCTCCCTCCCCCACCTGTTCCCTCCCTCACCTGTTCCCTTTCCCCACCCCCACCCCCACCCCCACCCCCTTCCTGCCTGCCAAATCTCTCACCAGGCCTATTGAATTAGCCTAATTGATCTCCTTGCCTCGGGTCACTCCCACCTTTAATGGACCTTCTACACACACCTGTCCAATTGATATTCCTAAAACCCAGACCTGACTAAGTCACTTCCCTGCTTAAGAAGCTTTACCAGCTCCCTACTGCCTGGAGAAAGCCCTCCGGACCTGGCTTTGATCTACTACTGATCCAGGCTAATTGCTCATTATTCCTCTTCACACACAACATTTCCTATCACTGTGCTTTTGAACACACTGTCCCACCTGCCTGGAGTACACTCCCTCCCGACCTCTGACGTGCTCCGGTTTTGAGTACCTCCCCCTGACCTTGTATCTTCTTTTAAATATATGTATGTATTTTCTCTTTACCTACAATACCACATTTTTTTTCTCGCCTGATCAAATGTACGCTACGATTTCATCTTTATCTTTGTATCCCCAGTGCCTAACACAGTGCCTGGCACATAGTAGGAGCTTTATAAATGCTTATTGATTGGTTGACAAAGAATCCTGTTGTAGGGACTGAAAACTTAGGATATTTCCAGGTTAAAATGAATTTAAATGTAGATAGTTGAGTTGTTGTGTTGTTTTATTTCAGTTGTGTCTGACTCTTTGTGACCCCATTTTTCATGGCAAAGATCCTGGACTGGTGTGCCGTTTCTTGCTCCAGCTCATTTTGGAGATGAGGAAACTGAGGCAAACAGGGTTAAGTGACTTGCCCAGGGTCACACAGCTAGGAAATGTCTGAGGCCACATTTGAATGCAATAGGAAGTCTTCCAGACTCCAGGCCCAGTGCTTTGTGCACTATAGCACCCACTAGCTGCCCTGTAGATAGTTACAAAGGAAATTTCAGTAGTGGTACTGATGTTCAATACAAAGTTTTTTAATAAATTATTTTTTAAAAATGAAAAAAGAAAAAAAGTTGCTTGTGTCCGATGGATCATTGTGAGACTCATCTTTCCACTGAAGCTGAAAAAAAGCATCAATGAACGCTTGATTTCCGTCAGGGTAGCTATTCCAAGGGTGAGCCCTCAAACTAGCAGCACGGGGTGATCCCGGATGCAGGGTGGAAGGCAAGGTGAAGACAGCTGAAATGTGTAGCAGAGCCACGGCGGCCCCTTGTTTGTGATGGGCCTTGGCTCCAGAACTGTCTTCACTGGAGTGGGAGAGGGGTGTATTCAGTGAAACCAATCAGATTCCGGATTCCAGAATTTCAGATTTCAGATTCTTAATTGTGGGCCATTGAGGAATGATGATGATTCTATCACTGGCACCTGTCAAGTGGCACTGAAGGCCTATGCCAAATGTGCTCCCTTCCTCCAAACAGATTGTTATCGAAATAACCAGTCTCAGTACATGGCTTTTCCGAATCACTCTTACATTTCTTCTATTCATCTACCAACTACCACAGTATTTTTTCTCCTGCATTTCACACACTTAGGCTGAAATATGAAATATCTTGCTCCACACCTACCCCTTTCACTCATTTTTCATCTGGTTAGTGTGTCTGGATCATCTTAAGAAACTTGGACTTTCTGAGATTTCAGGCTTCCTGTAACAGGGAGTCTCCCCTTCCCAGTACTCCCACTTCATGGCCAATGCCACATTTAAACTACTGATTTATTTTCATAAGTGGTTTAATAATTTTATTCCTATCAACCATGGTAATATATCTTCAGTTTCAAATGTTCACTTTAAAAATCGGAAGCAAGTTAATCAAGAGACACAGTGCTACATAGTAGATAGTATCCCCCATTACAGACATCTGTTTTTAAAAGTTAATTCTTTTTCCATCTCTACACTATTCCAGTGCCTTCTGTTTTCCCTTTAGTACTTATTCTTACTAAAATGTATCTACTCACCCACTCATGAATTATCTCTGATTCTGTCAGCGTCAGGAACTTCTAGGAGAAAAATTCCCTTTGTTGAGGCCACTCATAACTTGCCTCTGTCTTAGTAATAGGGAGCTAAGCAAAATATGTAGAGCTCAGATCTGTGCAGTTAGTAAGTGTAAGGCTTGGCATTCGACCATCTTTGAGCCACAAGGTTTTTATAATTTTATTTTTTAATTTGAACTCACACACACAAAATAAAAATGAGCATTTTCATCTACACAGCAAAACACAAAGAGTATTGCATATGAAACAATGACTTTCTATTTCATATCACTTGCTTTGAAAAAAAAGGTTCAGAATAAATTTCACACATTACTTTCAAAACTGTCCTGCTTATCTGTGCTTCCTTCTGAACTTCTTCTGTGCATTTAAAAATATTTTAATGGCCTTCTTTTTTTTTTGGCATCACTTTGCTCTCTGCCACCATCCCCCCCAATAAAAACAGAAAAAATCCCACTCTTTGTGACAAGTAAGTATAGTCAGGCAAAAAAAAGCTCCTTGATGGTCCAAAGCTACACGTCTCTTTCTGCACCTTGAGTCCATGACTTTTCCATCTCACTCTAGGAATATCTTCCATTCTAGAAAAATACCTATAGTGGAACACATATTCTCTTGGACTTTGTAATATACGTGGCCCAGAGTCCAAGGATGCAGATGAAAGTTGTAATTATTATATCTACAAGGCTATAAAGGAGCATCGGCATTAATGCAAAGCAACATCTGCTTTACCATGAAAAACATGTGGTTATTACTCCTTTGGGCAGGGTGGGCAGGTGGTGGTAGGAAACTCTGTGGCATCAAGGTTTCCAGCTGTCGTGTAAGGAAGCCAAAGGACTATGGGAGAAAGGATTCTGGTGGGGGAGGTGGGGCACTCTGTAGAGTTCTTGGTCAGCAATTGGACCCTACCCAAAAACTAGGGGCGGGCTGGTTGTGTCTACTTTGTCAGCGACGCCTGCATTTTCTTTGAATTCTGACCGGGGTTTAGAAATGGGAGTCTTTTTGAACACCTGCAAATAGGAAGAAGACTGTGAGGGTTAGGCTGATGGCTTTAGGAGGGGTCTGTGGGAAAACAACAGAGCATGGAATCATTTTTGAAGCCTTGGAAATTTTTGTTTCTCACCATTTCGGTAGGTTTGTGGCCTCAATGTTGTGTTTCTCCTTCCAAGAAGAATTTAGGCTCCTTGAGGGCAAAGGCTGGGTGGGTCTTGTTTTCTGGCCTCCACACCTAGCACAAAGCAGGCACTGGGAAATGCTCACTGAATTGCATTGAATTGAGTTAGTTATCTGAACTTTTCATACCAGTGAATTCCATTTCCAACAAATGTTGGCAAAAGTCCTATCGAAAGGAGTCTATGTAGTCGTGCGGTTTTTTTCCTAGAGGATAGACAAATCGCTTTGAGTGATTTCAGTTTAATTCAATTCAACACGGAATTATTAAGTGCCTGCTGTGTGCAAAGAACTGTTTGGGGTGCTCAGATGCAAAGGCAAAGCCCGAAGCAGTTCCCTTTAAAGAACTTCCATTTTGTGGGGGGAGGTGACAGGCACGTGGAGAAGTAAAGAAAAGGTGATTGGAGCAAGGGAGAGAGCTCCCAAGGGGAGGGGTGATCAGGAAGGGCTGCAGACAGGGGTGTAGACAGCTAGAGAAGGAGACAGATAGATACAGACAGCCAGATAAAGCATTTATTAAGAAAGGCACTGTGCTATGCATATCAAAGGCAATACCTGAGCTGAGCTTTTGAAGAAAGTTTGGGATACTGAAAGGCAGAGGGGAAGTGAGAGAGCATCTCGAACAGGGGGTACAGCTTGTACAAAGAGGAGGGGATGAAGATTAAGTTTAAGGACAAGGTGAGGAAGGTTCAGTCTGGCTGAAGCATCAAGTACATGATGAGAAGTGATACGAAGTAAATCTGGAAAGACTTGAAATGAGGAATTTGCATTTTATCTTCGAGGCACCAGGGAGCTACTGAATATTGTGAGGTGAGGAAGAGACAAGGTTAGATCTTAGCCTTAAGAAGACGATTTGGGCAGTTGTGTGGATAATTGGCTAGAGAGGGAAGAGACTAGAAGCAGGAAGACCAGTTAGGAGCCTAGTACAATAGTCTAGGAAAGCAGCGATGAGGGAATGAACTGGGCTGGTGGCTGTGGGAGGGGAGGGAAGAGATGCTTTGGAAGAACAAACAGCAAGACTTGGGTCCTTATTGGCTATGGGGAGGGAGCCGAAAGAGAGGGAAGAAGTGAAGATGACCCTGAGATTGTGAACTGGAAGAATTGTGGGGGGAGGGAGGGGGGGGGGGGAGTCAAGGGAAAACAGAACCATTCAGAGGAAGGGGTGGGCTCAGGGAAAAGAGGATGACTTCTGCTTTGGACACGAGTCTGAGATGCCAATGGGGCTTACAAGTACCAATGGCTAACATGTAGTTGGGAATATAGGACTGGAGTTCAGAAGAATGAAGAGAGAAACAGAATTAGGAGTCACCTTCTACACGGACGTGATCATTGAAGCCAGGTACACTGATGGAACCAACCAAGAGAAAGACGTGCAAAATGAGACAGCCAACACAGGGATTGGTTTTCCATACTTTGCTACTAGGGTTTTTTTTCTTTTAAATTAGGGGGGGGGGGGGGTGTGAAGGAGAGAAAATAAATGCTTGCTCATTGAAAAATAAAACAAGATGAAAAAATAAAGACAAAAGGCCACAGGTCCATTTGGGAGGTGGCTACATCTAATGAGAGGGACAGGGAGGAAGGGTGGACAGATGGGGAAGAGAGCAGAAAAGTCAAGAGAAAAGAGAGACTGATGGGGACCAGAGGCCTAGAAATGGAAGGCTCTCAGGATCATCAATCATTGATTTGAAGCTGGGAAGGGCCATCTAGTTCCCAAATCTGATTTTACAGATGAGGAAAGCAGAACCCAGGGAAGCTGAGTGAATTGCCCAGAGTCACCGTGACTCAGTGTTAGAGACAAACATGCAATCTGGGTCCTCTCATTGCAGACCCAATATTCTTGCCACTGGACCACACTGGATCACACTGGACCACACTGGTGGTTGATGGCATCAAAAGCTACAGCAGGTCAAGACAGGAAAGGGAAGAACTGAGAGAGCAGAAAAATCAAAGGAAAAGAGAAAGATGATGGGGACATAGGGCTACAAGTTGAAGGATCACAGGACAAGCATAAAAAAGGCCACTGGATTTGTCATTTGAGCTGTTACTCGTAACCTTGAAGAGATCCCCTTCTGTTTGGGCATCTGACTCCACCACTCTCATGAAACTATCGAGAAGTGAGTAGGAGGTGAGGAAATGGAGGCGATGCATGTAAACAATCATAGGGATTTAGATGTGAAAGGGAAGAGAGACAGAGGAGGATAGCTTTAGGTAGGGGATGTCAGGATCGAGTGAGCAGGCAACAAGTTGGGAGCCTGTGGAGAAGGAAAAAGAGAGGAGGAAAGATGAAGAAAAATGGGTGGGGGTGCTCCTCATGTATACAGGAAGGGAAAGGCTAAAGGGTTCAAGTAGAGGGGTGGGCCTTGATGTGAAGGGGAGCCACCTATTCCTCAGAAGAAAATCGAACTGAGGAGGAAATCAAGAGGTTTGGAAGTGTGAAGTAAGGGAGAAATGAGAGCTCATACCAGATGACCTTGATTTTCTCAGTAAATGAGATGAGGTTTTCAGTTGAGAATGGAGATAAAGGGAGTAGCATATGGGGCTTAAAGAAAGCAGAGTTTGGAATAGCCTCTGTGTGGAGGGAGATCGAGAAGCAATTAGAGAATAACTATATCAAAGGATCACCGCGCAGAAATGAGGGCTTGGCTGAAAACAGAGTCCTTCCATTTGTATGGGGCTCAGCCAGCAAGGCAGAGTGGGAGCAGATGGTGGAGGTAACCTCCATTTGGGCTTTTGGGAAAGCTTGAAGACAAACAGGATAAGGGGGCAAGGGATTCAAGGATAGATGATTGTGTAGTATTATCGAATTGATTAAGACAAGGAAGGAAGGAAGGAAGGAAGCAAGGAAGCAAGGAAGGAAGGAAGGAAGGAAGGAAGGAAGGAAGGATAACTTTTCCCTATGAGAAGTCAGGAACTTCAGCAAGAATGGTCAGCTCCCAGGGCATGGTTAGGGTAAGATTCTGAGGATCCAATGGGGTCCTGGGATTCTGACTCTGGCAGCTGAGTCTGATGTTCAGGGCCGCAGGTGATGTGTCCTGTGGCTGTAGGAAGCCTGAAGAATAGGTGTTCCTAGCCAAATCTTTCTATTTTCTCAGCATCTCGAATCCCACTAGGAAATCCCTGGCAGTACACAATGCTTAGAAACACATAAGAGGGAAGATATTGCCTAGCAATGGCTTTCTGGGGATGTTTCACTCTCTGTGGGTGATTTGAGACTCTCCAGACAGCACTTTGACTAGTTAGCTAACCTTACAATTGATCCTCACTTCCTTTCAGTTGGAACAGAATCATTTCACCATCAGTTAAAATAAGCATTGATGTCCCAGGGGGGCAAATGAAGGTTACGCAGCCTGCTGCATGCTGGGGCCCATGAATCCAGGGCTCGCCCCCACCTGATCTTTTCTTCTTCTTGCCCGATCTCCCATTCTGAAGAGGCAGCTGGGAAGATGCGATTGGGTCTGTTTATGCTTTGTTATAAATTTAACTTTAGAGAGCAACAAAAAACCCCTATTTACGTGGGAAGAAGTGAATCTCGACCTAAACCGTGTATCATTTGCTCCTTTGTGTCCCTTCTCACCTCCCTTTTGTTACTTGCAGGACCATTCACTGGATTAGGGCTTCAAGGGGCTGAGCTCCCTGCTCCTTGCCTGTCTTCCTGATGTCGTGGCCCTGCCCCTGGACCGGACTGGGCCCTTTCATCTGCAGAATTTCCACTCCGGGGCCGCGTGTCCTGACTGGTGACTGCTCCCTTTCTGTCTTCTTCATGAACTATGATGGAATCCACTCTGCCATCATTGCTGGGAGGGGCGTGTCAATCTACTCCTCCGGCCTCCCTCTGGACCCTCCTGGGTGCTCCTCTCCTGGGTGGAACGTCTCCCCGAAGCACTCTGAGGGCAGGAACCACCTGTTTCTGTCTTTGTATCCCCTGCATTCAGTAGAGTGCTCAGCACATAGTAGGTACTTGATAAAAGTTTTAAAAATCTTTCATTCTAGTCCAATTGCTCATTCTTCAGAGGAAAAAAATGATGGTCAAAGAAGCTAATTGAGCGGCCAAAGTTCTCCAGCTTGTCAGTAGCAGAGGAGGACTCAAACCCGAGTTAGTTTTCTGACTCTGAGTCTAAGAGATCTTTCAGGTCATTTAGTCCAGGAAATTTAGCCTGGAAATGAAAGAACTCGAGGCTCAGTGATAAGAAGGGACTTGTTTGTTAATCCCGTATGTTTATGTTACTCAAATGGGCCTGTGGTCTCGGTGATTTGGCGGTCCCCCACATGCTAGAGATCCTGACCCATCCATGCCTGCCCATCCTGGCCTACTCTTGGCCATGGCTTCCCCAAAGTTCACCACAGGGTGTCCACACAGTGTTCTTGAAGACTTCCTCGCTTTTCCTGGACACTGGGAACACTCTGGCTCTCGCCACCTTTTCTTTCTATCATATAATTCTTTCATGGGCTTCTTTTTGTTGTTGCTGTTCCATTCACAGTCATGTCCAACCCTTCGTGACCCTGTGGACCATAGCACGCCAATACTGTCTATGGGATTTTCTTGGCAAAGATACCGGAGTGGTTTGCCATTTCTTTCTCTAGTGGATCAAGGCAAACAGAGGTTAAGTGACTTACCCAGGGTCACACAGCTAGCATCTGAGGCTAGATTTGAACTCAGATCTTCCTGACTCCAGGCCCAGTGCTCTATCCACTGAGCCACCCAGCTGCCAGCCCCTTTTCTCCCTATTATAATTCCCTGATGACTTCATTTACTTCAATTCTTCTTGGAAGTCTTCATTGGTTATGTCTTGTGGCTTCCTCATATACCATGTTTCTCTGCGAGACATAAATGTTGAGTTCTTTGGAGGCAGCGGGGTTCCACATCTCACTTTATATAGCAGTACAAATATTTTCCTAACGGTTAGGTTTGACTATGTCATTCTCCTGCTCAATGGGCTCCAGTGGCCCTCTATCACCTCAAGTCTAAAATTCTGTCTGGCATTTTCAACTTCTTGACTGGCCCCTTCCTACCTCCACTCATTCTATAATTGACCTCCTCTGGCTTCTTTGCTGTTCCTCATCTCCTGCCTCTGGATGTCCCCATACCGGGAATGCTCTGCCCCCTCATCTCCACCCCTCAGTTGTCCTGGCTTCCTTCTTCTGCAGGAGGCCTTTCCCTGTCTGCTCACTCAGTGGAGAAGGCTATCTTCTTTCAGATTGCCTTCAGCGATTCTGTGTAAATTTGCACGTTAGAATGTAGGCTCTTTGAGGGCAGGGGCTGTTTTTTTCCTTTCCTTGTATCCCCAGTACTTAACAGAGTGCTTCACACATAGTAGGCGCTTAATAAATACTTGTTGACTACAAATCTTTCCATGAGGGCCATTTTGCAAATACTTCTTATTGGTAGGAGAGACAGCAGGGCAGGGGAATGGACCCCCAGCGTCAAAACCAGGAAGAGCCAGTTACTTCCAAGTCCTGCCTTTGACGCATCCTGGCTGTGTGACCCTGATTAAGTCACATAACCTCTCAATACTCTAGGCAACTCTCTAAGACTATATTACAAAGAAGGTGCCAACCTGCATTGGGAGAGCGAATTTCCTCATGTAGAAGTTCCCTCTACCAACAAAATCACTAAGGCAGTCCCTATCACTGGCACTGTAATACATGATGACCGAATACGCCCTGAAATAATGTTTCTTGCTGCCCACTCTGCCAACTCATTTCTTTGCCTCTACCAGGAGTACGTGGGAGCCATCCTTTTTACACCTATGTGACATTCCTCCATTCCATCCCTTCCAGCCAAATTGGACTGCATGTTCCGTACTTTACTGCCTCCGTGCTTTTGCTCACATCACTCCCTAGGCCACCACCTCCTCCCCTCCGCCACCTTCTACTCCTCCTCCCCCCCAGTGACACGGTGAATTTTAGCACTATTGAATGGTCCTTGTCTCATTGATGCTGGGCAGCAATTGGGACACGTTTCCAGGTGACTCCCTGCTTCCCTTTTTCAAAGAAACAAGTAAAAAATTTGTCTCCTTAGTGTGACACCCTGCCCCGGTGGGTCTCTGCCACTGTGCCCACACATATGGTATAGGTGAGGGAGAAAGACGTCAGAGGCTCTGGAGAGAGAGGCCAAAAGGCAAGGTTCAACACCATGAATGGCTCCTGGCAAGGCCTGAAGCTGCAGCCTCAAAGGCACAAGCTGGCTCTGTGATATGGCCCAGAGATATCCCCATTGAGCCAATTCTCTCTTGGTTGAGCTAAGATTTTATCTGGGCCCCAAGTCAAAGAATCCATTTACTTTGGTGTATTCTGTCATCTACCCTAATCTTTAGAACTTCTTCTATTTCGGTTTTATTGCTCGCTTGAATAAATCTGCCTGTTTGCTATCTGTGATTGTCCTTTGCAGAACAAGTGTTTGGTGGGAGGGAACTAAGCTGGCACAGTTCAATGAGCTAACCAATACCCTCTCCTTTGGAGTGACCAGGGGAAGTCCCGGTCCCTTGAGAGAGCATTATACCCCTAGAACGCAGATCTCAGATGTGTGAGAGATAGAGAGAATTCTAGGCTAATAGCTCCCTAGGAGCACGGAAGAATGAGTGCCCAGCCACAACCTTCCTCCTGCTCCACCCAAAGGTGGAAATCGCACGCTCCCTGAGAAACACGGAATGCGGTGTTCCTGATCTTATCGATCCAAATGTATCTCTGTAACACGGGCCACCCTGATTCCTTGCAGCAAGGGTCTCACCTCATTAATAAGTAAGAAGATTCATTCATATTAAAAAACAAACAAACTAGTATTTTAAAATACAGCTGCCAAGACACATGAATGAAGACTGTCATTCCCTTCAATGATGGATAGGAGAAATAGCCCTCAGTTTGGAGTGAGGAGGCCTGGCTGCAAGACCTGGTTTTCCACTTAAGAGTTATATGGCCTTGGACAAGTCACTTCCTTCCTTCCAGACCTCATATCTTTTGTGTGATTCTTCATTCAAAGCCCTTCAGAGGCTCCTCGTTGGCTAGCACACAGGGGCTAACTCTTCCTCCCGGTATTGGAGGCCCTACAGAATTTTTCCCCAGCTACATAAATGTAATCTACACTCCAGCCAAACTCAACTCTTTGTTTAGAAAAACTTTTGGGGAATTTAAAAAAAAGAAACTCTAGGTATTTCCCAAACAAATTTACAAATTCCTTGTTTTTGCTCCTTTGCTCACATCATCTCCTTTGTCTGGAAATCCTGGTTTAGAGTTGGAGGCCCGGGATTATATTCTAGCTTGTCTGTTTATGAGGTGTCTAACCTTGGACAAGCCACATCACTGGTCTGAGCCTCAGTTTCCTCTTCATTAAAATGAGAAGATTGGGCTGGATATTCTCTAAGGTTGCTTTCCAGCTCCAAAACCATATCCTTGTCTAGCCTTTCTCCTAATGGACAGTTTGTGGCCTAAATGTGTTCCTTCTCACGCTTGGTCCCCCTCTTTTCTGGAAACGTTTTTGTTGGAAACCTGGTTTTCTGGCCGCTGCTTGCCTGTGACATCAGAGGTGGGAAGTAGATTGAAGAGCCCACTGGAGATTCCACCCCTGCCCATAAAACCTCTAGCCTTCTTCTGCATCCCCGAGGTGCCCTGTTACAGGGACTGATGATGCTCCCAGGGACCTCACCCACCCAACCTGGGAGGTACGGGGAGAGCTTGCTGTCCCGATGTGCCAAGTCCATGGAGCAGCCTCCGCTGGCGGCTTCCCCCTCCTGCTGCCATGACCTGAAGACCTGCTGAGTCCTTGAGTTCCTTCCATGCTCTCCTCCATTCCATCTTGGAGATGCCATCTGCTGCTCCAGGCTGGGGGTGGTTGATGCTGCTCTGCTTTTGAGGCGTCAGTCACTGGCCCAGGCTGGGGAAGGTGAGCTGGGTGTTTCTCTCCTGTCCTTCCTTTGTTGCTCCTGTCTCTCAGCCTTGAGTTTTTTCAGTTCGATCTTGTAACCTTCCCACAATATGCCAACGAAAGCCGATTGCTTTCAGCATAGACTGTCTGTTTGTCTTCTTAGGCGACACCTCTCCCTCCCGCCCTCCCCATGGGCAACCCTCCAATAAAATGGAACAAATGCCATCAGCCTGGCATCTTTCTTTTTCATCAGGAAAAGAATACAAGAGCTGATCTTTGCACCTCTATCCCACCATCTAAAGGGGAACTTTCAAGATGTGTGCCTTTCCCCTAAATGCAACTTGCTGGCAAAAGGGTTTGTGAAAATGGATTGGCACCTGAAAGGACATTGAATTTATGGACTAACTCAGTTCCGCAGATGTTAAAAGAGTCTCAAAGATAGCTTCTGTTTGTCTTGCAGGATTTTTTATGTTCCCTGCTCAAGGATGTATGGAGTCTGCCCCAGCTGCTTCCTGAATCCCCCTTCTGTTTTCCATCACGTCCCTGGAGCATGTGGTATTGGCATGGCGTGCAGCCAGCCAATTGCTGAATTAAAGAATTTCATATTTTCTTCCCTGTTCTGCTGCAGGAGGGAGATAGAAAACAACACAAAGCCACAAACATTGCCAGTTGTGTCTGCAAGAGGCAATTACCGAGACAGAAACAAGCAATTCCTCCCTAGTCCCCTGTCTTTGTTCCTGAGTGATCGTTACATTCTTTACAGCTGAGTTGGAGGGCCTTTCCTTTGCACCCGGAGGCTCTCCCTAGGCAGCCCTGTTGATTTCAAGAAGGAAAAGAAACAGATGTGATGTGTGGGGCGCTCACAAGTCTAAGGGAACTATTGTAAACTGTAGTGGAAACACTGTGGAGGACGAGTCTGAGCCCCCACTGGAGGTGCTGCCCACCTTGCTTACGCCTTTCCTGTCTGAAGTTATGTGCAGAGCAAAGCAGGCTCTTGGGCTTTAGAAACAGACCCAATGAGGGGTTATACTATTTAGAAAGAGAAATTAAGAGCCAACCTTCCCCATGAAACAGATGGCAATCCATATCAGGCCTGCATTGTGGCTGAAAGACCAAAAAGGCTGTTCTGTAGCTCCCTGTTTCAGGACTAAAGATTAGTCAAACTGCTTCAAATGTACCAGATGAATGAGTCTCATGGGCAGCAATCAGGACTGGGAGAAAAAAAAAAGCTTCCTTAGCAAATGCTCCCAGTTGATTTCTAGTCTGAGGCAGAGCTCGGGAGAGTAAGAGACTCTGCAAATGGAAGGTGTGGAACAAAAAAGTGTAGGCGGTATAGTGGATACAGCTGGCATTAACCATCTCACTGGAAAATTCTAGCTTGTTTTGGCAACCACAGTCATACTTTCTTGATGTGAGCTGGATAACTACAAGAGAGGAACCTTCTCTTTGTGATATAGTCACTGGACAGCCAAGGGAGTGGCTGGCTGCTTTCTAGATTGTAGTTTTGTCCCCACACCTAGCCTGGTCATGTGCTTCCAGACCTCACTCCAGCTTCAGCGGGGACAGTGATGGCTGACCCCTGATCTGTCAGTGACCAGGCGTCCAGAAGCATCTCCTTTGGTGGCCATGCAAGGGGCACGACGTTCAGGGCTTCGCCAGAGAGTGTTTGGAGGTGGGAGGAGGCATGGTGGTTTGCTCAGTTAGGAGTGTTTGCTGTTGATGTATGCTCCTAACATCACAATGCTGTTTCTATCTTTAACTAAACTATTTTGTTCTCATTACAACTTGAGATAATATGCTAAATCTTGACTGGTCGAGTGTCATGAAAAATAGGTTTGAACTCAAATCCAGGTTGATTCTCAGGGATGATATGAGGGAACTGTTACCAAGAATATGGTGATGGCTTCCTTCCGCGGTTAGCTCGAGATCACATTGGTGCCCCCGGCTCTAGGAGAGCTGATGCTGGAGGGCGGTAAGGCATTCCCTCAAACATGGGCCATGCTACCTTTTGTGGGATTTCATCTCTCTCGGGGGCATCTGCTGGCAGAGCAACATGGATGGAGACATTATGGCAAGCTCTCGCTCCAGTCTTCAGTCAGTAAGCATTTTAACGGATGTTCCTTTGCATTGGGGAAGTGCCAACAGGAAAAGATGAATGAACTGAATCTGGCATATAGAAGATGTATGGAAGGTAGCAAAAACTGAATACATATTCCTCGTTCTCCATCGGCTTCAAAGTAGGGAATGGGAAGCAATAGGACATGATGGGTCAGGTAGGCCAGTCTAGCTAAACAAAGGGGCATGACCAGAAGGGAGCTAAGCAAGAAGACTGGGTGAGGGAAGCCGATCAACTCAGGGGGAGTCAGGCAGGTAACACTAGAATTTGGGTGGTCCCAGAATCAGCACAGGAGGGGACCTGAATGGCTGCTGAGCAGGAAGAAAACAGGGAAAGCTAGTGACGATTTGGGACGGGCACCCAGGTACGGCCTTGTTCTGCGGGTCCGGTCTAGGGTTTTTGGCTTCACCCTTTCTCACCTTTTTTGGGGGGCAATTGGGGTTCAGTGACTTGCCCAGGGTCACACAGCTAGTAAGTGTCAAGTGTTTGGTCTGAGGCCAGATTTGAACTCAGGTCCTCCTGACTTCAGGGTTGGTGCTCTATCCACTGTGCCACCTAGCTGCCCCTCTTTCTCACTTTTAAAGGGGCCTAGTGAGCTTAAGCTACCAAGCAAGTTCTGACATGTGACTCTCATGACTCTTCTCTTTGTAATGGCTAAACCTAGAGGAGCGGATGCTATCCCATGTCACAAAGGCTCCACTACAAGGGATTTCTGACCTCTCCTACTCAGTCTCCACCAACAAAACCCAAGAAACTGTAAATCTGACCCCACCCTGTATGTTATCACCAGCTCCCCTTGCAAGCACACAGTTCACAATGTTCACAGAAGCAAAGGTTTATGGACAAGTCAAAGAGAATGAGAGAACTCCCAACCGAGCTCATGAAAAATAACGAGGCCCTCCAGTGGACAGGCCTCATCCCGAAGACCAGCAGCAAGTCTTCATCACAGTCGCCACTAAGGCAGGGATCCCAAAGGTGGCTCTTCCTATCATCTTGTATGGCTCCCGGCAGGTGGTGGTGGCATCACTTCCCATCACGGCTCCTTTTTACAACTCTGAGAAGGTAGCTGGCATTACTCCTCACTTCAGCACCTCTTATGGTTCCCGGGAGGAGAAGTCCATCCTTCTGTTATAGTTACTCCTGTAGCTTCCCAGAGTTCCTCAAAAATGGTATTTAGCTTTTGGGGGTACACTAGCCCCTTGCTGAGAGAAGATTCTTCTCTGTCATGGGCACCATTGCAGAGGGGACTATCTCAAGGCTGCCCCTCCTTGGCAAGAGACACACTTTTCACTGTCATAGTGCTGAAGCTGGACACTTATGTCACTATTTTTGCCAACCTTGGACCTCAAAGACATTTTCCCAACATTCAGGTATAAACCATTCCTCTTGGTGGCCTAACAGGTCTTAATCCCTAACACTAGGTTCATACACAGGATGATTCCAAATCCTTATGTCCTCTCTCCTTAAGATACCGAGTGGTATGTCTTTGACCCAAGGGAGCACACCTCTCTAGTCTTATCAAAGGCAGTGTGGTATAGTGGATAAAGTGTTGGACTTGGAGTCAGGAATAATGGGGTTCAAACCCTGCCTCAGATACTTACGAGCTGTGTGACCACAGTTTCTCATCTGTTCAATGTCTTGTTACAAGGATCAAATGTATAATGAAGGCCATCCCATGGAGCATGCTCAGAGTTACACTTCCTGGTTCCAAAGCTTTGGGTTCTTCCAGATATGTGTGACTTATTGCTGAAAAGCTTGCTCTTTGAGACGGTGAACTGATCCACTCATTGCCTGCTGTGGCAGAGGAGTCAATGAGTCTGGGAAGGAATTTTTTTAAAAAAGAGACAACTTGTAGCTTGGACTCTCTTTCTTGAATTCTCTTGTGTGGCAAGTACTGTGCTCTGTCTCGAGACTTTCCGTGAAGGGGTAGTGTGGTGGCCTATGCTCTTAGAACACCCACATTGCTTCCACTCCCACGTGGAATATGGATTCAATAAGGTAAGCTTGTGCCTGGGCCCCCGGCTGCCTTTCTCTGCTTTGTTTCCTTTCCTGAGTAGGTGATTGAACTCGATTGATCAGCCTTAAGGTGGATGAGTTCAGGATCCGAGACAAACTTATGAGTTCAAGAAGTATGGAGGTTTTGGCTCCAATGGGCAAACCTGGCTGGCAGCAGGGGAAGCGTCTTCATTAGACAGGATAACCATCAACAAGAGGTTCATGCCCCTTTGTTTATCCCATACCTGGGAGTTGTTTGGAAAGGGCAGAGTCAAGGTGAAATGTAAAGTGCCTGAGCAGCGATCCCACAAATTACTTGTAAGGGAGTAAGGTATAAGAAGAATGGAAAGGTAGGAAGGGACCAGATTATAGAGGGCTTTAAAAGCCAAACCTTTTTGTTTGTCTCAGTCAAATGTGCACTTGAGAGTATTCTGTGTTTGGCCTTCCTTTTTTTGTGCAGGAAATTAATAGCTGTCCCATACCTGATTCATACTGTACACCTAACCCCTCCTTTTCCAGAAACGCTAGAGATGTGAGCTTAAACCTAAGCTTTAAGAATTTGTCCCTAGGCCACAGAAATGGGGACTTTAATGAGCTGAAGAGCGTAAGAAAGGGGAGTCTAAACTCCTCATTAGAGGCCAGGCTCCCCTAGGGCTGAACTTGGCATGTTTGGGTCTAGGACAGAAGGGCTGCTTTAGGGGAAAAGGAGTGGTCTCAGTATTTTAGACCCATTGGGCCCAGCAATAGCTCTTCGATGTTAAGTTTGTAAAGTCTTGGGAAATCCTAAAGCATTATATACGTGACAACTATTATTATAGACTAGGAGATTGACAAAACACTCCAAGTGCCTCTCAAGGCCTCGCAAATCACTTTGGGGCACCTGTATGGGGTTATTCAAAATGCCCTGGGTTACTACCTAGGGGACATGCAGGAAAAGATCTTGCATGTCCTTAACGGCACCACCCACTGGGAAAGTGAGGGGGAAAACAAGGAACAGTTCTCTGGTTACCTAAAAGGTTGCTAATAGAATCATAATCCCCCGCCAAGAACCTCAGAAGATCACCTAGTCTAACCACTGGCAACCCAGTATCATTTTACCTAGGGAAACAGGTACCTCAATGACTTTCCAGAGCAGAAGAATTGACATTAAAAGTGAGCCCTTAGTCTCAGAATGTTAGAGCCCCAGTCTTTTTGCAGATGAGGAAACTGAGGCCCACAAGGGGCCTCATATGTACCAAAAAGTTGGTGGAAGTATAGTGAATTTCCCATATACTGAATTTCACTCTAGGCTTGTCCCATGTGGTTTTTCCCAGTGGGCAAACTGACAATGTCTTCCCTGGTTCCTGGTTCTGTGCTGGCTTCAGTAACTTGTGGACTAGAGCATAGGATTTAGGAAAAACCCCACACTTTTTTTTTCCCAAGAATACCTAATGTACAGGTTCCCGGCCAGTGGTGATTACAAGATAGGAAGCTGCCGGTGCTATGGACACTGCAAAGGGTCATCATTCCTCTGATTCCCTCAGTGTCCTTCACCTCTATTGCAGGGCTGAGAGGGCCAGGATACTTGTTAGCTCATAGGGGAGAAAATAAACTCTTCTCTCAAATCCCTCCTGCAGCTGGTCCCACACTTGGACATGGGACTTGGCAGGCTGAAGTACTGTTCAGTAGCCTGCCAAGCCATGTTGAAACGCTGAAGAGTTTGGAATAGCCCACACTTGGGCAAGTGCAAACTATTCAAGGTTAGTTGGATTCTTGTTCAGAATCACTCCAAAGTCCAGGCATTGAAAACAGGGGTCCAGTCACTGCCCCAATGTGACCCCCATTGACATTGGGGCAGTGATTGCTTTACCTTTCTTTCAATTGCATTTCTTTTTTTTTTCTTTTTAAATTTTGTTTTTCTTGAACTTAAGCTTTCTCTCCCCCCAGGAGAGTATTTCCAAATATACAACAGAACACAAAAAGAAGATTGCATGTTAAGCTGTGAGGCTCCATTTCATACCACTTCTTTAAAATATATATATATGTAATACATTCTACACACGACTTTTTTTTTTTTTTTGCTTTTTTTTGGGTGAGGCAATTGGGGTTGCCCTGGGTCACAGCTAAGTAAGTGTCAAGTGTCTGAGGTCAGATTTAAACTCAGGCCCTCATAACTCCAAGGCCAGAGCTCTAGCCACTGCACCATCTAGCTGCCCTTACACATGACTTTCAAAACTGTCCTGCTTGTCTGTGCTTCCTTCTGAACTTTCCTTGGTTCTCTTCTGTGCATTTAAAAAATGTTTCAGTAGTCCTCTTTTTTTTTTTGGCATTACTATTACTATCCCTACTCTCCTCCTCTCAGTCTTGTCCCCCAACCCCGATCAAAAAGAGTGGCAAAAAGCCCTTTATAATAAGCATAGTTAAACAAGAAAGACAACAAGGAGTTGAGGATAATGCTGAAGTTAAGAATCTGAGAGACTGGAAGGAGAAAGTTTTGGACTTAATGGGTTTGATGTGCTCATGGGACATGTAGGAAGAGAGGCTTTCCTGGGGAGCTCCTAGAGTTGTCCAGAATCCCCCAAAGGGTCCCAGAAAGGCATTTCCCTGCCTCTCCCATCATGGTCTCTGTGAGTTCCCTGAGGTCCTCGTCCACCTCCCAAACTTCGGGGGCTTTGGGACGATCCTGGTCCTAGTTGACCCTGAAACTTAGCTGGGATTGGGAAGAGACATCACACCACCCTGCTGGGTTCTTAACTCTGCCTCTGGACGTTAGGATTCTCTAATGGGCCGTTTTGGTCTCTTCTTGAAGAGCTTCCATGGAGACCTTCTGATTTCCTTCCCTGGAGCACACAGCTGAATATCCTCATGGGACTGTTTTATGAGCTAGCCTGGGTCACTTAGGCGAATTACCTTTGTGCAAGCAACTTGGAGAACTGCGTAGTTGGTACATCCAGCCTGTCTTGGGATTATTTATTATGTGCTTACTATGTGTAAAACGCTGGTAAAGAAACTGGGGACACAGAGATGAAAATGACATGTTCCCTACCCTCGAGGAATTTGCATTCTTCTACAACAAAAACACAGATACACATTTGTCAGTATGAGATCACTCCAGGAGAGAGAAAGCGCTACTGCCTCTGGGACTCAGGAAGTCCTTCTGTAGGAGGAGGTCCCTCAACTGAGCCTATGCAAAGCTGTGTAGGTAGGAGATAGGACAACAGGTTCAGAGGCCCAGTGGGCGAGTATGGCTGGAAGGCAGAGTATAGGGAGGGAAGTAATGTGTAAGAAGTCGGGCAAGGCAGGCTGAGCCAGACCCTGGAGTGCTTTCAATGCCAAGCTGAGGAGGATACATTCATCCTGGAGGCAATAGGAAGCCACTCAACATGGTATCAGTCAGTCAACATTGGTTGAGCGTCTACTTTTGGAGACATAAATGCAGAATCCTTGCCTAGCTACAGTCTATTTGGAAAGAAAGAAAGTCCACTGGCAACAATCTAAGAATAACTATAGGCTACTAGAATTTGAAGAAGGGTTTCTATAAATTCATGGAAAAATGATCAGAGACACCTAGAGATGCTGAGCCCAATAGGACCTTAGAGGTCATCTAGCTCAAGGAAGTCGGAGACATTCAGGGCATAATTCTCCTCTTTGAAGGTGCCACCGTGGAGCACAGCCTCCATGTTCTGTTTTGATATCCCCCTCAGGACTTTGGTAAGTGCCGGAATCTTGGGTTGCATGGACCATGGGGATGGATGGACCCTAGGATGTTACCCTAGAGCTGGGCCTATGTTCTCATATAAACTGAAAAAGGGAAAATAAGAAGCACTGTCATTTCTACAACACTTTATGATGGCCAAAATATTTTCCTCACAATAGCCTTGTATCATTATTATATAGTACTATTTTACAGAAGAGGAAACTGAGGCTCAGGGAGAGAGATGAAGAAAAAGAGGCAACATAAAAGGAGAGCTGTAGTCAAAGGGCTTGGGTTCTAATTCTGACGTTGCCCCTTCTTGTATGACCCTGGGCAAATCGTTGAACTTCTCTCAGTTTTCCCATTGGTAGACTAGATGTCCAAGGCCCCTTCCCACCCCAAACCTCCAGTCTGAGGTTTATGACACTGACTTGCTCTAGGCCTCACAGCGAGCTACGTGGCCCAGCTGGAATTCCAATCCAGGGCTCATGACTTCAAGGCAGGGGATCTTTCCCTCTCTCTCACTCATCTGCAGAGTCAGAGAATGCTTGGTAACAAAATCTTCTAGTTAATTGAAGGTCAACTCCTTTGTGGAATGGAAAGCTCTCAATCCCCTGGCCTGACTTTTGATTGTGTCCATCCATACTGGTTGATCTGTCACTTCTGGATTTGGGTTTTTGTTTTTTTTTTTAGAGAAATACAGCACTTTACCAGGCTGAAATCTTCAAATTAATAATCAGACCATCAATCATAGCATCACTTTTCTTGTGAGAGGGTTTCCTCAGAATACCAAGTTAAAATGGCCCCAATTGCAGCTGTCAGAGCCTCATAAACCATTGAAGACAGTTCCCCCAGCTGTAAAGCAAGGAACTTCCAGAGTCCATGGCCGGTGGTCCAGGAAAACTGGAGCATCCTTATTAAAGAGGTCTGTTTTCAAGAAGCAGCCAAAACCTTACAAATCCAATGTTACTTTGAATGACCCCTCATTTCCTTCCAGCCTGTGGTCACTCCCTCCACCTACTCATATCTAAGCCTCATCTTTCTCTGGCTCTCGGCCTGAATCGTCAACTGGCCAACACCACCTGGATGTCCCATAGGCAACTTGAAATCAAATAAGTCCAAAACATAGATCATCATCTTTCTCCCTAAACTGCCCCCTCCTCCTCACCTCCTCCTTTCTCACAGTCACCCAGGTCCACAACTTCAGAGTTATCTTTGATTTTTCTTTCTCCCTCTTTCCCCCACATCTAATCCAAGGCCAAGTGTTGTTGATTTGGACTCCACAGCTCTTCCATCCATCCCTTTCTCTCCACTCACACAGCCAACACCTCTCATCTGGGCCATTGCCATAGCTTCCTCATCGGTTGCCCCAAATCTAGTTTGTCCCCCCTCCAATCCATCCTCCGCACAGCCTCTGAGTAGTATTCTGAAAGCACGGATCTAGTCATTCCATTCCCCAGCTCAAGAAGCTTCAGCGGCTTCTTAATGTCTCGAGGATAAAAATCAGACTTCTGCTCCGTATTTAAGATCTTTCACTATCTTCTTGTATTCTATTCTTTTTTTTTTTAGACAATTGGGGTTAAGTGATTTGCCCAGGATCACGCAGCTAGTAAGTGTCAGGTGTTTGGTGTGAGGCCGGATTTGAATTCTGCTCTTCCTGACTTCAGGGCCGGTGCTCTATCCACTGTGCCACCTAGCTGTCCCTGTATTCTATTCTTGATAACTCCTTTTATGTGATGCATTCCCTCGCTTATACTCTATTCCAGCCCAAGCAGCTTATTTGCCGTTACCTAGAACTTGGCATTCCATCTCCCACCTCCACACCTTTGAGTAGGTTGTTCCACATGCCTTGAATGCTGTCTCTCCTCACCTCTCCCTCTTGGAATTCTTGTCTCCTTTCAAGGCTCAGCTCAGGTGCCACCTCCTACACGAGGCCTTTCCGGTTCTCTGCCTTACCCCCTACCCCTGCGACATTAGTGTTCCTTCTCACTGAAATGACTTACATTGTATTTACTTCTCTGTGGACACACTACATCCTCCCAACAGCATATAAGAATATAATATACATTACAATGTATAAGAATGTAAGTGAGAAAGAACTGTTCATTTTTGTCACTAGCATCTCACATAGTACCTGACACAGAGTAGGTGCTTAATAAATGCTTACTGAATTATATTAAAAAGAAAATACCCTTTATGCTTTTTCATCCTGTATAATTCTTGTCCATAGAATTTAGAGCTGGAATGGACATTAGAAATTATTTGCAGATTATGTGCCATCTTGGGGAGGGAGGTGGGGAGGGAGGGAGGGGGAGAAAAATTAAAAACTCAAAAGCTTATGGAAATGATTGTTGATAACTCAAAATCAATTAATAAAAATAAACAAACAAAAGAAAAAAGAAAAAAAATTATTTGGTCCTATCACCTTATTTTACCGCTGAGGAAACTGAGGCCTGCAAAGGTTAAGTGCCTTGCCCCAGGTCATACAAGGAGTAAAAGGCAGAATCCAGTGCTTTCTTCATTGTGACACACCTTGTTTTGCCCTGAGTTCTCCTTAGGCCAGCTGCTGGCAGAATAACCCGAGATTGGAAACTGGATCAATTTCCCCTTAGATCAAAATGACCATTTCTATAGATTGGACATGCCACGAGAAAGCTCAAGAAGGTCTTTGGAATCGACAAATAAAGTAGTCAATCATTTTGCCAGGTCTCCCGTCCTCATTTCCTCCCGTTTCTCAATAACAAAGATCTGAGGCCATTAAAACTTACTTGCCCCTCATGCCAGAGTTCCCCAGACCTGTGAACTTGGACTCCAGTTTTACAGCTGCTGAGGGTCATGAATGGTGAAAGAGCTATAACTGAGGATCCAAGGGCTTCTGTGCCCAGGGCAAGTGGCATACAAGGTACCCTCAGGTGCTCCTGGCCAGGGATCTCCTTTGGGGAGCAAACAGAGGCTCCAGGACAATAGTACCCCAGGATCGGGGGCCAGTGTGGAGGAGGGAGGAGGAGCTCTCTGCAGGCTGTGAAGGATTGCAAACACAGTCAGCAGGGTCTCTGTGTGGTGACCCAGGCATCCTAGGCCTCTCTCCAACTGAAGAAAGTGTATAAGGGAGAAACAAGAAAGGAGCCTGATATGCCAGGGGGCAGGGCAGTGGTGGGCTACTTGGTGAAGGTCTTTGGAATCTGAAGAGCCTGCATCGTTGTTTCCTGAGCTGTAAATGGCAAAATTCCCTAGCAGAGTTAAGTCTGATAGAAGGACAAAACAAAGCAATTCGGCTTAAACAGTGAAAAAATAAGGAATGGTTTTGGTCACTAGGCATGTGCTAAAGACACAGGGTATTTATTGTTTCTTTTCTTCACCTGTTAAATAATTACCATCTTTAAGGTTTACTATTATACTTAACATGGCATACTCTGTAAGCGTTTTCCAAAGCCAAAAGACCATCTCCAAAGCTCATTCATTTGTTCAGTTAAATGAAGTGGAGAATACATATCATGACTAGAACTTTAAATACGATTTTGAAGTGATGAAACATGAAAGCTAGGGAGAGATGAAAAAAGGATGGCTAGGGCATCGGGTGGCATTAGTTGCAACTTAAGAAAAACAAAAATAGTGAGAAACGATCTTGTGAGAAAGGCCAGATTCAAAAAGCCACGTTCGGGGTGAACCTTGGGGAAACAGCACCTGCAGAGACCTAAGTGAGGCGGGAGCATTTCTACCAGGCTCATTTACCGATAGAAACCTACTCCAATGCAATAGACGACGTGGGATGGATACCGGCTTTCTAGGCTTTCTCCTATCAGCCTTCAGAGTTGGCTGATTTGTTTTATTCCTCCTAACCCATTAGTTCATTACTTAGTCACTCTTTAATTTCCCTGGATAGAATCAAAAAAGAAAAGTCAACCCCAATGCTTAGTCAGCTGAATATTTGTTATTCTGTATATTATAGATAGGGGGGTAAATGACCGATTTCTTCAGCCTTCTGGTAACTATTCTGAGAAACGTTTCCAAAAGCTACTGTGCTCGTTCATTCATTTGTTTATCCAACAAGGATGGACCCCTGCTGGCGGGTCTATGGGTGGACATGGAAGGGAGTTACATGGGATGCCCAAGCGTGGATGGTTGAGAACTGAATTGTTGGAGGGAATTCTCACAATGATGAGATCTCTGAAGCATTTAGTGAGTATTCATTAAGGGCCTACTAGGTGGCAGCTATTTGGCCAGCTACTGGTGCCATAAAAACAAATCTCAAGGACCTTAGATTCTGCTCTGAAGGGATATAATAACATTTACAGAGAAATAAGTAGATTGGCCACAGAAAGCATTTGTCAAGCCCTTACTACATATGAGGCACTATGCTAACTGCTGGGGATACAAATACAAGCAAGGAAGACAGTGCCTGCCCTCAAGAAGCTTACTTTCTAATGGAAGAAGACAATACATAAAGGAGAGCTGGAAAGTGAGGGGGGGAAGTGGGGCAGGGAATGGTACCTGCATAGGCATGAGGCAGAGAAGAATAGGAGGAGGAAGAAGTGGAGGTGGTAGAGGAGGGGGTAAAGGAGGAGGAGGAGGAGGAAAAGAAGGTCCAGAAGAGAGTTAAGTCATGACTGAAGGAAGGAAAGGAATAAGCATTTCTACAGACCCCACTCTGTGCCAGACACTGTGCTAAGCTCTGTTTTACCAATCTGCTCTCATCTGATGTGAAGAGAAGTGAAGCAAAGCATGGCTGGGGCCCCTCCTGGGAACATGGCAGCCACTTCAGTCACCAGTCAGGAGAGTAGGACCCCCAAGGCGGAGGTTTCTCTAAAGGGGCAAGATGGCTGGTGAGGAGGAGGAAGAGGAGGAGGAGAGGAGAAGTAAGTGTAAGAGAATTTGTGGGAAGAGAAAATATTGAGACCCGGGGAGATGAGGAAAGAACTGCTTTAAAAGATAGCTCCAAGGTTGTGCTTTAAAGGTAGATACCTACTATAAGAAGCAGAGATGAGGAGGGACAAAGAATCTGGAATCCAGGCGTGTGTGCTGGGTTTGGGAAACATCGAAGAGGCTGATTGGCTGGAGTAGAGAATGAGCAGTTTGGATCTTATTTTAGAGGCAATAGGGAGCCAGTGAAGATTCTTCATTCATTTCGGGTGCTGTTTTCATCGAGTTCACAATGATGTGCTGGAGGGACAATCCAATCCAAGATCCTCTAAAGGTACACCAAAGCCCCTCTCCTTCCCCAAGGCACAGTCTGGACAATGGCTGAACGGAGTCCTTAAATGTGCTCATGGGTCTCATGAACCAGGCTTGTCCTCTGCCCAGTGACCATTCCACAGACACCAGTCTATGCCTATGGAGGGACGAAGTTCTTACAAAATTCTGTCTCCAAAGGTTTTGGCAAAAGGGACAAGAATCGGAGTCCTTCCTCTTTGCTCTCATTACCCACATATCCAGACTACTTCTCTTAACTGCAGCCTCTCCATGCCTCCAAGAAGTGGAGCAGGAGTCCCAAGGCTTCACCAGACTGACTGCCCGGACTTGGAAGCACTTCCTTATATAGAGCACTGGGGCTGCAAGGAGTGCAGAGAGACCTGCACTGTTGCCAGCAATGACATCTAAAGGGCACCGCCGACCCTCCTGATTCTCCTCTCTAGGAACGAGTATACCTTAGTGCCTAGGGAGCAAGGATGAACGAATTGAAGGGGGGAACTAGCAATTAGTGTATTTCCCCCTAAGTGGCCTTGCCTGCCTCAGTGTTCATCTCCTCCCCTCCCCGCAAATGAACGTCTTTAGAAGTTGGTTTGCGGGAGCGCTTCATGCTGCTTTTCCAGGTATCAAAGTTGTTAGACCCACTTTCCACATCTACAAAGTTGAAAAAAAAAAGCAACACCCATAGCAATTTTATCCTTTGGAGCTTCTGGGTCATGTGACCAACAAGATGGCAAACCAGCCATTTTTTTCTGGTCCACGTTAGTTCTCAAAAACCTTTGAGAAGGGGAATTATGTGCCAGATGTAAAACAATTACAGCTAAGCCTACAGAACAAGAAACATTCTTTTGGGTAAAAGCCTCCTGAGTTAACACTGGAGAACACTAACTCCTGAGGGGCTCCCTCAGGCCCAGGGTCTATGCTTCTGTCAGGGCCACACAAACAGACCCATGGGCTCATAAACTGCTCGCACACTCAACCCCACCTGTCAGGCTAGATGGATACCGGGGGAGGAGAGTGTTGCTTTCTACTTGGGCTACGCTGTAGCTCAGGGGCCCCAAGGCTACAGGGACTCTGTCGAGAACATTATGTCCCAGCCTTGAAAAAAGCACCCAATGATGATTAATCCCAGTTTACAAAGGAAAGATGACAGGGAATTGGGGAAGGGATCAATGTGAGTGGCTGAAGGAGACTGAAACACATAGAGGAAAAGTTGGGCGTCCCCAGAAGCCACCTGGGGCAAAGATCGAAGTTAACAAAATGAAAACTCCCCACCACGGGAAGAGGCTGACAGAACTCTGCAGTCTGATCCCGGGGATATACTCACCGTCGGGGGAGGGGTGGGTGGGGGAGGAGCCAGAAGGGGAGGGATGGAATGAGTATATTCCAAAGAGCAAAGCAGCCCAGGCTGCAGCCCAAAATGTCACACCCTGCAAACCTGAGCCTAATTATTCATGAAAAAAAAAATAGTTGACACGTAGTAAAGAAGAGGCATTTGAGGTACTCCTGCAAACAAAGTCAAACCAGACCCTAGGCAGCATTGGTAGAGATTCATGAGCTACAGTATTAGAAGAACCACCCCCACCCCCTCAAGGGTTGTTCCTAGAACCCTGAGGGGAAAAGAGTCAGCCCTTTCTGGAGACCCAGCCTGCCAGTGAGAGTGGGGCTTGGAAGAGGAAAAGTCCCAGACTAGGGAAAGGGTTGACACATAAGAAAGGAAGATAAGCTAACAGAAGGAAGATTGTGGGAACAGGGTTACAATCGAAGGAGGTTAAGCAAAGCTCAATTAAAGGGACAAAAGTATTGACTTAAAAGACAAAGGGAAAAATCTGTTGTTGTTTTTTAAAAAGCAATGCTAGAAACACAAATGGAGGAAAAGATAAACCCATCTGTCCTAACCTTAAATGTGAATAGATTAAACAGTCCAATAAAATGTAAGCAAATGACAGAATGGGTAAAAAGACAACAAAACAAAACAAACAAACAAACAAACAAAAAAAACCAAAGAAGCCCCACAACCTGCTGCTTATAAGAAACACAAATAAAAAGCAGAGACATACAATCAAAATGAGGGGCCAGAACAAAATTTACTATCCATCAGGTGTATCTGAAAAAACAAAACAAAACAAAACAAAAAACCAAACCAAACCAAACCAAAACAACTAACCCAGACTCGAAGTCATGCTGTCAGACAAAGCAAAAATAAAAATTCATGATACCAACAGAGATGATCAAGGCCATTTCACCATGCTTGAAGAAATAAGAGAAAACAAAGCAATATCAATATTAAACCTATAGGTACCAAATCGTAGAGCACATAAATTAATAAAGGAAACGTGAGGCGAATTACAAAAAGACATAGATAACACAATAACAGCAAGAGATTTTAATGTTCTTCTCTCAAAGCTGGACAACTGTAATAGAATGATAAACAAAAGGGAAAATATAGAACTGAATAAATTGTAGGAGAATTTAGAGCATTTATAGCATTTTCTGAATTGGACCACTAAATATTATATTTCTCACTGTCACAAGGGACTTTTACAGAAATCTATCGTGTATTAGGGCACAGAGAAAGTGCAAATAAATGTAAGAAAGATAAAACATTAAATACATCCTTTACTAACCTTAATGCAATAAAAGTGGTAATTGATTTGAAAAGACCAAACAAAAAACACAGACCTACATGAAGACTTACTGATAAAATCCTAAATAACGAGTGGGTCAAAGAACAAATCACACAACTTTGTGAAAAACAATGACAATGAGACAAAATACCAAAAGTTCTGAGATGTAGCTAGCGTAATCCTCAGGGGAAAAAAATTATATCTCTAAAAACATACTGTAATAAAATAGAAAAAGATTATTAATGAACTGAATATACATTTGAAAATTAGACATCCAACAAATAAACAAACCCCAAAAGAAGCACAAAAGAAGAGGTCTTACAATTTAGAAGAGAAAAAAAATTGAAACTAAAATGAGTGCAGAACTGAAAAAGAAAATAAAAGCTAGCTCTTTGGAAAGACTGACAAAATTGATCAACCTTTGGCCAACTTGATTAAATATAAGAGGAAAGAAAACCCAATCAACAAAATAAAAAATAAAAAAGTGAAGTCATAACAAACCCAGAAGAAATGAAAAATTATCGGAACATATCACACAGTTATAAGTCGAAAAAACCTGAGAACTTGAAAGGAATAGAGGTGTACCTACAAAAATATCAAATGCTCAAATTAACAGAACATCAAATAGAGATATTAAATAATTCAAGCTCAGAAAAAGAAATTGAAAGAGCTGTAATGGAACTACTAAAGAGAAACCCTTCATGTTTCAGATCAGCGTACAGGAGAATTCTATTGAACTTCTAAAGAAAGATTAGTACCTAGAGGAGGCAAATTATTCTCAAAACTGAGGAATAGCATACTCTATCTAATTCCTTTTATGAGACAAATGTGTGCCCAAATAACTTAACCAGGGAGGGAGAAGGCAAAGAAAGATCTGTAGACCAACATCATTAGTGATTAGCCTTTTCAGTTTAGTGGAATCTGCTGGCAAAGTCTCTGAATAGTTCAAGTTATTTCCATGTCATTGTGAGGCAGAAGAGGAGGCCATTGGGAGAGGAGATATTATCCTTTACTGGTGGGTTTTCAGGTTTACCTCTATTACAGCTTGAAAATTAGTAATTAATTAATTCATATTTAGCTTTGCTACATAATTGTGATTCTGCTCTTAAGTGAGGCCAGCTCACTTTACTTTGACTGTGATGTAGACTAGCATCCCCATTTAGCAGACTGGCAACCAGAGCCATAACTAATAGGAATTTTTGGTTCCTAGGATAAACTATGCCCTCGGTTCTGGGTGGAGGGAGGCCGAGACCAGGGGTCCTGGTGCAAAGGCACTGTCCTATGAGGGGTGGGAATGAAATCCAGGAAGAGGAAGAGCCCATCAAGGCTGCCATCTAGTAATTTCCTAGTATAACTAGTTCTTCTTACTAACAAGATACTAAGCTCTGTTGTTATTACACTACTAAAGAATTGCAAGTGCTAGCAGTGCCCTCTACTTTCAGTAACAGCGGGCAGAACTCAAGTCACCTTGCCCTAGTTAAGTCTCTGCATTCAGGGATTCATTTGGAACCCTTACTTGGGCCTCTCCACATCCCGTACTCCTCTCCCTAGATCTTTGCCTAGATTCCCAATGAGAAGGAGGGGAGCAGCTCCCAATCTATCCTACTCGGGGACTTTTCTGTAAGCACAGCCCCATCACCCCTAGCCAGGGCATCGATGTAAACCGAAAAGTAGCTCTTTTTTACAAAAGTTTGGAGAGACCTAGTTGAGAATGTGCTCTCTTTTGGGAACCTATGTTTTTGCTTGAACACCAAAGAAAACTTCTTGCTGAATGGGTAAGTCAAGTACCTTGACAGCAACATAGGGTTTAGAGGGCAATGGGTCTGTCACTGTTTACAGGATGGGGATGGTTCATTTACTTAAGTCCCTGGGAGGCCATATAGGGATGCCTTGTAAATAACCAAATGCTGTTCTGAAAGCCGCTCTACTCATTTATCGACTGGTCTGGTTCCATGACATTGTTCTTGTCAATCCCAAGAATAAGAATCAGTTTTATTTATCAGTTTAAAACAAAAGGAAGACCGAAGTTGGATGGTTAAGATGAAAGATAATCATCTATGAGAGTGAATAGCAGGAGCAAACATTGATTAAGCACTTGTTGTATGCAGAACACAGGACTTAGCACCAGGGAATGTACGAAACTTAGAAAAGAAATCGTCCCTGTCTTCAGTGAACTTCCTCTCTTGCAGAAGGAGAGGATGCCACCCTGATTGATATATATGCCAGAGGCCCTGCTTTGGTCACCCTGGCTTTGCTAAATATACTACCTGTGTACCTTGGCCAAGTCACTGAAGTGCTGTGGCCTTAGTGTAGCCATCTTTGTGACTAGATGATTTCCCTAAATCTATGCATGCTCCAGTGATCTTATATTACATAATAAGTGTATCAGAGAGTTATGAAACAAAGTACTGTGTGAGGTGTGAGAGGCAAGGTCACTGCCAGCTTGGCAGGCGATGAAGTGGAGGATTAGGCAAGACTTCCTGGAAAAGATGCCCTTCGAGTTGGGCATTAAAGAATGAGGGGAATTTAATAGGTGAGGAGAGTCAGGGGGCACATCTGAGGCACAGGTAGCAGCTTGAGTAAAGGTGCAGAGGTGGGAGATCACAGAGCCTGATCTGGGCCACAGAGTTGTCCAGTTTTCAGGGAGCACAATGTATAGAGAAGGGCATACTACTAGATAAGGCTGGAAATGTAGCCTGGTTCCACATGGTGGAGGGCTTTGCATACCAAGCAGAGGAGTCGGAACTTTACTCTGAAGGACTTTCAGTAGAGCAATGGCCTGACCAGGTCTCTGTGCATGTGGAATGAAGGATGGACTGGTTGGGGGAAGGAAAGGAGCCAGTAAGACTTACTAGGAGGCTATTATGATAGTCCAGACAGGTGTTAATGAGGGCCCATGCAAGAGTGTTGCCCATGGAAAGAGAGAGAAGGGATTGGGTTGAGAGAAATTGTGGGAATGGAATCAGGAAGACATGCTAATCGATCAGATATAAGAGATGGGGGAGAGAGAAGAGCCCAAGGTGACTCCTAGATTAGACACAGAAGGCACCACAGACAAAGGAGCTGGGTTAGAGGCAAAGAAAGAGAATGAGCTTGCTTTGGGACATGTTGAATTTGTGGTGCCAGGGGGAGGGGGGAGGGGCAACCAGCTAGAGATGTGCTGAAAGCCCTCTGGGCACATAGCTCAGTTCTAAGGCAGCGAGACTGAATGAGGGAGAATGGGGAGTCAGGGCAATAGGAAACTCCCTGCAAGAGAAAAATAGAGACAGATTGGAATGTGGGCTGTTTGCTTTAGGGATGCAACTTATTTAAAAGGAAAATTGGATGCAGTAAATGGCTTTTCACGTCCCAGTCAAAACCTCTGAGATGCTTATCCAACCCCAAAGACCAGGAACCTGAAAAAAAATCAACCTTTACCAACAAAGTAAGAGGATTCGGAAACCTTCTTAGCCCTAATACCCAAACGGTCCCGGAGAGGTGGCTCCCTTTCCTGCCTTCTTATCCCACCTTCCCCTCATCCCCTGTCCATAGCATGGATCTATTGCCATGTGCCTACGTAACAATAAGAGCTGTTTGAAAAGCGAATGATTTAGTTCAGCTGTTTTTCCCCCTGGAAGTCCACACAAGGCTGAATGACAAGGTTTATGGGGATTTGTTTTTATTGAATTGACAGAAGAGATCTTACATAGAAACTGAGTTGGAAGTCACTCTAATTGGCCAGGCTGTGTGGTCCTAAGCTCATGGACAGTTTTGTTCTGAGTGCTAATTGGCCAGGGGACAGGCTCCTAAGTCCATGGACAGTCTTCCACACTCATGATTGTCCTTGGGGCAGTTTGACCTTGGCACACATTCAAGACTTTCAGGGGCCTTAGATGTAGGCGCCTGTTTTCTGAGCGGGGGTGACCCCGGGGTGTACTGGTTCTCATAATTAACCTCGAGATGAGATACAGGCAGTGACATTGGGAGGTGGCAGTTATCTTAGGATGAGCAATCTGTTCATCTAGGACATTAATAAATATCCAGAGAATGGCCTTGACTACACTCTTATCTTGGGGGTGGAAATGAAACCTTGTACTGAAGTTACAAAGAAAAAAAACCGCTTCATTGAACTTTTTAGCATGCAAACATGAGGCTCTTACCGAGCATGCAAATGGGGTTACAATAAACTATATTTAACACCAAAGTTCTTCCTACTTGGGAAAATAGTCTCCCCCAATGTAGAGTGTACTTACAGTTACAACAGATGATGATGATGATGATGGTGATGGCGGTGACGGTGTTGATGGTGATGGTGATGGTGTTGATGGTGATGATGATGGTGATGGTGTTGATGATGGTGTTGATGATGATGATGGCGATGATGATGATGGTGATGATGATGGTGATGGTGATGGTGATGGTGATGGTGATGGTGTTGATGATGATGATGGCGATGATGATGATGGTGATGATGATGGTGATGATGATGGTGATGATGATGGTGATGGTTTGATGGTGATGGTGATGGTGATGATAGTGATGGTGAGAGGCAGTCTGCAGTAGTGAGCAGAGAGCTGAGCTTTGAATAAAGAAGACTTGGGTTCAAGTCCTGCCTCTCATATGCACTGGCTAGATGACTCTGGATAAGTTAGTTACCCTCTGATTGCCCCAGGCAGCTCTGTAAAGACTTCCAGTTGTAGAAGGAGAGCCGAGGGGCAGTCTGCCCTGGTAGAGACAACTCCTTATGCCAATAGAGTCACAGGTCCAGTAAAATATTGATAATAATGATCATTGCAGCTGGGCTGATGCACAGCAGGGACTTGAACGCTCTGCCTCCTGGCTTCCCTGGCCCCCTCAGGATTCAGCCCTAACTCCACTACTACAGAAGGTCCACCCTGGTCTCTCTCCCTGGCTCCTCCACTCCCCACTGCTCCTGCTTTACCTCTGAGATTCTCTCCCATCTACCCTGTCTATGTTCACATGTTGTCTCCCCCATGAGACTGTGAGCTCCCTGAGAGCAGGGACCACGTTTTTTCCTTTCTTTGCACCCCCAGCAGGTAGCACAGTGCATGACTTATAGGAGTACGTGACTTGACTTTGGAAGTTAGGTTCCAGGATCAGAAGGTGGTTGTTTCAGGTAGGGCTGATGACAGCAAGCTGGCATGGCCCTAATTTCCTGGTGGGTAACTTTTCTTACTTGCTTCTAAGTTGTCTGATGGTTTTGGGTGGGGTTAGTGGGGAGCCCTTGACAATTAGGTTACAGATCTCAGCAGATTCTAGGATTAGGTACTTGAGCCCCAAACTCCCTGGCTCAAAATTTGTGATATAGATGCTGCTGTCTGCTCCTGCATCCATTTCCTCTTACATCTGCTTGCTACTTCCCTTATTCTCCTGGGATTGTGGGGAGAGACGTATGAGCAGAAGCTTAGAAGCAGCTGCCTTGAGCCTGGGTCCATTTTTCTTAAGAGAAGGCATCATATGTTTATTACCAAATTACTGGTGAGGACGCCAGTGACCACTCCAAATATTGCTAAATTACATGTTTTCATTCATTCAATAAATCTACAAACACATCAAAAATATATTGACTGAGGAGTGGAAAGCATGTGCTTAAGTCCCAGGTCTGTAAAGAGTAACTCATTATCTATTCAGTGATTATCGAACAAGCCACACAAAAGTGCTATAAAATCTGAACTCTAAGTGTAAAATTCTTCATATTTACCAAGATAAACTAGAGACTGAAGGCTCTGAGCTTGAACCTGGAGGTTAAATTTTACTAAAGAAGAAGTCCATGTATACAAATATCTCAGTCTTCTTTGGGCAAGATAGGTCAAGAATAAGGCTGCTGCCAGGGGCAGCTAGGTGGTGCAACGGATAGAGCACTGGCCCTGGATTCAGGAGGACCTGAGTTCAAATCCGGCCTCAGACACATAACACTTACTAGCTGTGTGACCCTGGGCAAATCACTTAACCCCGATTGCCTTGCCCGAATAAAAGAACACGTTTAGAGCAATGAACATTGCCACAACATCAATCTTAACATATACTTGTGGTGTGATAAAATGGATGGTAATTATTCTAGAAGGTGTTCAAATAACAATGCATACAATGTTAATGAAACCCAGACTCATTACCTGCAGGCAGCTCTGGAATTCAGGCTAGGCGATCAATGGATGCTTTCAGAGCCCATAGTAAATAGGTAGAAAATGTAGAGAGATACTTTTGGAACAAACAGAGCTCATTCCACAAAGCAATAGGAAAGGCTGATATGCCACCAGATATGTCAGTTTATGAAACAGCTAAGGTTCAAGAAAAGAATCCATGAACACTCTGTGGGCAACATCCACATGAACTAACCAATAGCATATAGACAAAGAAGATGGTAGACGAATACTTCACCAAAGGGAATGAAAAGCTTTCAAAATAGAAAGCTAGCAAAAGAAATTTAGACCACGTGGGCCCTGGACACGGTCCATGCTGTCCCTCTTGTCCTCTCTACCAATAGAGTTGTCCTGAAGTTGAAAGGCAATAATTTTATCCACCTGTGTAACAGCCTGCTGAACATTAAATAGAAAAAGCTAGTGACTTGTGCCATTTCTACTTGAACCCCATCAGAAGAGATGAGAAGGAGGAGATGATAAGGACAAGAAGAATTCTGGCTTGATCCACTTCTTAGCCTCACTTCTACAGAAAGAAATGCTGACAGCGATAGTGCAAATGCACCCTGAGGTGCATCCCAATGGTCAAAATAAGGCACTGGGTAATAATGAAAAAAGTCATTTAAGACATAGCCATTCAGATGCTTAAAGGAGCTATCATGTGCCTTTTCTATAGGCTAAACATCCCCAGTTCCTTCACCTTAGGATCTAGACTCGAGTTCTGGCAAGCGACTTTTCTCAGTTTCTCGGTAGATTCAGTTAGACTTGCAGTCGACTCAGCATCCATGTGGGGGATGGGATAATCAAACTTATTGTCTGGTGTTGTGTATCCAGAGAAATGAACATTCGAAGTTCCCTACCAATTGAGTGCATTCTGTGCATACACAAGGGTTGCTATTTGGTGGGACCGGGTTCAACAAGAAGACCAAACAACTAGGTCCCCATGGGGCAAGGACAGGGCAGGAGCGAGCACTGGGCCCAGGGTCAGTCAGAACCGATTGATCTCACAACCACCAACACACAAATTCAGACTCAATCGCTCACTCTGCTCTCTGCTGGTTCCACACTGTTTGGCAACCATGACTGTGCACAGGTGATTATCTACAGGATGGCAAAACAGCTCAGAAAAAAGAAGGCAGGGTCGTTTAATTGACTCGAATCAGTGGAATTAGGGAACTGAGGTGTCAGTTGTACCCAGTCAGTCAGTCAGTCAGTCTAGTAGCCTTGCCGCTCTCCAATTGGCTTTCCTCTGTCACTCGGTGGCCATTGGAAAGCACTCGGGAGTGGGCTCTTTTTCCTTCTCTTGGTTCATGGGCTCCTTTTTGTTTTTGTATCCCCAGGCCCAGCACATTGCTTGGCACCTAGTAGCCATTTAATACATGCTTGTTAGGTTGGTGGATATCAAAGGCTGAACTATTACCAGGATAATATGGGGAGACTGTCCAGCCAAGGCAAGGGAGGCAGGTCATCAGATCATAGAAGGTTATCGAATCTTCTCAGTTAATTTTATTCTATTTCAAAAAGTCTTATTGATAACTTTTTTTTAAACATCATGGTCATTTATAGATCTGGAATTTGTCCCCTACCCTCTTCCAAATAAAATCCTTCCTTGAAACAAATAAAAATAGTTGAACAAAACCTCCTGATCTTGTGCCTGAACCTGATCAAGTATGTACCATTCTGCACTCATAGTCCCCCACCTCTGTGCTTACTTCATTCTTTTGTTTTCCGAGCCCATCATTGGCTTGTCCATTGTCTGAGTTGGACCTCCCTTTAATGATCTTTCATTTGAATCATGGAGCCGCTACATATGTTGTTGTCCTGGTTCTGCATCCTTACCTCTGCATCAGCTCTTAAAGGCTTCCCAGGTTCCTCTGAAGTCCTCAGAATCACCATTTCTTAGTTCATTACATTTAACTGTCACTGTTCAGTCAGTCCCCAAGAGACAGACGTTGACTTGGTTTCCAGTTCACAGTTTCCATAATAAGTGCTACTATAAATATCTTGGTGTTTTTTGGACTTCTGTTTGTCTTAGATCTCCTTGAGATTGACTGGGTTTGCTAGTCAGAGAAATGCCCTCACTTTACAGATGAGGAAACTGAGGCCCTGAGAGGTCAAGTGACTAGCCCAGGGTCACAAAGGTAGGATGTGGCAGAGCTGAGAAACTCTTTTAACTCCAAATTAAGGAGTTAAAAGTTCCAGTAAGCAATTGGTTTGGGTGGGGTGGTAATTTCAGAGAGGCATTCAGCTACTGAGGGGCAGTGGGAGCAGGGTGGCACATGGAAGAAGAGTTAGTTTTGAAAACTGATGCTAAGGAGACCAGAGGCTCACGTACATGCACGCATACATGCTGACTGCCAATTGCCAGCCCAATTCTCGTCCACTGTCAGGCCTCCACAGCATTTACTCAGACGGCCGCCCCTAGGGCACGCCACCAGAGACTCTTGCCGGTAATTTTGTTGCCATAGTTTAGTTTAAATAGTTTAGACTATTGCAATAATTGATTCCTCTGCATTTAGTCTCTTTCTTCTCTGATATATTTTCCACACAACTGCCAAGCTGTTGTTCCTAAACAGCAGGCCCAACCACGTCCTGCCCTTGCTCCGAAGCCTTCAGGGTCTCCCTATCACCTCTAAGTCAAAATACAAACTTCTTTTTGCCATTTGCCAGCCTTTATTCTTCAACTCCGACCTGTCTTTTCAGCCTGACTTCATATTGTTCTCCCTCTAGTAGCCCATGGTCCAGCCAAACTGGCCGTCTTGCTCTTCCTTGCACGTGACATTTCACCTCCCATCTTGTTGCTTTTACTCTCACTGTACCCCCCTCCCCCGCCTGGCATGCTCTCCTCAAACCCCTAGCTCCCTTCACAATTCAGCTCAGTGCCACCTCCCAGAACCACCTGCTTCACTGCTTGATGCCTCCTTGCCCCTCTTGCCCCAATTCATTTGCATTTATTTTGTACATATTTTAAATTTACTTATCTGTGTATATGCGGACTCCCTCGGTAGAATATAAACTTCTTGAGGGCATAGACTGTTCTGTCTTTGCCTTCATATCCACAGTGTCTGGCATGCAGTAGGCACTTCCTAAATGCTTATTAAATGCACAGTCGTTGAAACCCATAGCCCTTCCACAAGACAAAGCGTCTCTCAAATGAGCTCTTCCCTCCCTCCCCCCGGATTACATGCTGCCCCCTGCCTCATTTTCTCTTCTAGTCGGTCCTTGATACTCATTTTAACCTTGTTTCGCCTGGACACAACTTTATGTGGCAGTGGGGTGGGCTCCACCTGGTGCAGGGCACACTATAGTCTAGATCTTGCCCTGGACCTCTACCTTTCCTCTTCCCCCCCAGAGAATGGCCTGGGCCTCAAACTTCATTAGGGAGGCCCTGGTCAAGCAGCATTTTTGCTGGAAAATCAACGTGAATGCCAAACCATCTATGTGACTTAGCTCCGAAGTGTAACTAGGAAATCTGGCACTCGAGCCAAGCACTACAAACCCCCTGAGCTGGGCCCTAACCTGCAGTAGAGGGAGGCGGCCCATGGAGGTGCAGCCCCTGAGACACTGGCGGCTGCCAGGGAGGCGATGGTGCTGAGGACCGAAGGTGGGCCTGGCCCGGAGCGCCTGCCAGGGAGCTCAGCCCTGTTAGTCATAGTGTAGCTTCCCGCTTTAAATAAGCTTTCCTGTTAACTAGATACTAAGGTCTGTTCTGCTGCTGGACTTGAAATAATTTCATCACCTTCTAAATTTGTCACCTCGAGCAAAGCCTCGGTGACTCTTTAGTTATGGCTCCGACTGAATTCCTCTAACCCAGCTGTGCTTTTTCTGGAAGGCAGCACACACTGGGAATGCTAAATCCAATGGCTTAGACTTTGCAAAGTCTGTCTTTTACTTAAAAAAAAAAAGCATATATTTTTCCACAAGTGGGAGAGGCATTTACTCTACATACCATTCTATTTATGTTGTTGACTTAACTGTCAACGGCTTTGCCCAACATAGGCATCGACTGGATTTTTGGCTTCAGCTGTCCCTGTCTGTCTGTCTCTCTAGAATATACGTTATATATTTATATATGTACATACACACACACCCATGTGTGTCTATTACGGACACCTATGTACACACATTACACATATGTATATATAAACACACACACATATATGCTTTGCTTGGTAACTCCCTATAGTTGCGAAATGTTTTTCAGACTTGTGAAATTTTCCTTCTGAAAATAATGAAGAAAGACAGTCAATGTTCTTTTCATCTTCTGGGAAGCGGATGGTTCTTTAAACTCCATTTACGTCAGCACTCACCATTCTGGAAGAACTGCACACAGAGTCCCTGGGCTCCTCTGGGCTGGTAAAAGCCACGTATCCCCGAGGCAACGAGTTGCAGACTGTCCCTAGAGTTTCTTCTCCCACCTCCTCGGGGCTTCTCTATAAGGGGCTTGAGAGAGGGTAATAAATGGGGCCGGGAAAGAGTCTGACCAACTCTAGAGTCGATCGCTCCAGAGAGGGCTGAGGTCACTAGGGGTGCTTGTGTTTGCAGGTAGCATGTGGGACTTGGTGTCAGGGAGACCTGCATTCAAATGCTGCCTCAGACCTTTACTACCTGTGAGACTTTAAGTAAGTCACTCAACTCTCTTTTTCTCTCAGTTTCCTCATCTATAAAATCAGAATAACAACATCACCTTTCCTAAGGTTGTTGTGAGGGTCCAATGAGATAAATTTATGTGCTGCTAGCTTCTCTGAGTTGATGCCCCATCCTATGGTGCGCAATCACATATTCCCCTTCCACACATTTTGAGAGAAACTGAGAAAAATGTTTTTCCTGCTTAAGAGGCTCCTCCCCACCCCAACCCCCAACACACAGAGACACAAGTATTTTTATTTTTGCCCCTTGTAAGGAGCAAATTCCCTGTGAATACAGAAGCTTTTCCAAATACCCTGAGCTTTGTTCTTTCCATCCCAGACAGAGTTAAATTAAGAGTAGCCAGATGTTTGCCATTGGCTGGGGTAAAGGGAGGGGAGAGCTAGTTAGTGCAATCCCTCCCTCCACCAGCTGCATCTTCCAAAGGCCTCTCCCCAGTCAGTATTCAAAGCTAGTGCCCTCCAAAGGGACTAGTAGGAAAGTTCCACAGCTTCTTTCCCTCCTTTTCCCAAATAAATGCATTTTTGTATCACAACTGCTTCCAAAGGACTTGCGCCTCCCCCCCCCACTCTCCCTTATAGCAAATAAATACAGTTAAGCAAAATGAATCAATACATTTGCCATGAGGCTGAAGGGGGGGGGCTTCCCTTTCTCCCCCAGAAGTTATGAGCTTTCCCTCTTTCTTAATTCTTGAACTTGAAACTTGAGAGGAAATACAGTGTGTGAATACCACCTTTCCATCACTTGCAAATCATCTCCCCTTCCCTCATTTGCCTCCCTTCTCCACCTAGTACACTTCAAACCTTCCTAAAGAAATTCTTTAGCTTTAAGCAGGGTGGACTTGCCGAGGTACAGGAGAAATATCATAACACCGAAATTACAATGAATTTGCTACTGATTCCTTTGGAATTCTGGGCAAATCACTTTAGCAAATCAGAGACAATGGAGTTCAACTAGATCCCAACTGCCTCATTTTGCCAACGAGGAGGTAAAATGTCCAAGGTCAGGGAGGTAAGAAATGGCAGTGATGGGCTTTGAATCCTGGTCCTGGGACTCCCCCTACCCCTTTGCAATGTAACATGTTGACTCCTGTGTTTTGTCTTTGTATCCCCAGTGCCTAGCATGATGGCTGTTTACTCAATAGAAGAGTAAGATATTAATTTGAGCATACTCATAGGTTGTACTTTAGATATTATCTTTTTAATGTTTCTCAAATGATGGAGCCAATCCTAATGTCCAATCATATCAGATATGAGTGAGAATTTCAAGGATGCAAATTGCCAAGGGCGTTGGTAGCCCAGAACCATGGGCCGTTTGCATAACTCCCCCTCCCCGGCCCAACTCATTTTAGAGTATAAACATCAGGGAAAAGGGAGGAGGCAACTATGGAAGTAAATAGGATATTCCTTCCTTAAATTGAGCTATCGACTTCAAGATTATTTGTGGACTTGTGGAAACTGTGCTTTGTTTGGGGGTGGGGGTGTGTAGATTGATTTGGATGAGCTCTCATGATTCAGGGCAGGCAGAATTTCAGATGGATGTTTTACTGCCAAAAAAAAAAAAAATTTCTGGAAAGCTGGCACGTGTTCAGAAGTCAGCCAGCAAATTATGTCGGTTCAAGACTCCCAGTGGACAAACCGAACATATTAAGAAGGAAACCAGAGATCTGCAGCTCTTATGTTCTGAAGTCCAGAGGAAGGGCTAAGCAGTGTCGTGGAATATTTTTTCAGCCTACATTTTTTAGGTAAGTCTGAGATATTTATATGTAATTAACTTTGGGAAATATAAAGTGAACTATATGATAATATTTCAGGGTAAGCACTGACTTTTTATCCAGATTAATACAGTATCCCACAAATATCTGAAAGATCGACTTGGTGTTCTGCAGCTGTAAAGAGTGGAGAATTAGAGAAGCTGATTGATGATAATTAAACTACATTTTCAACTCAAGCCGCTGGCCGACCTTTAAGTGGTACTTTTTTTAGTTGTTTTCAGATGCCTTGGTTAGGTCGGGGCAGTGAGAGGACTGTCCCCCAAATTACTTTCTTTGTTTCTTAGACACATCTTGGCTGACAGCTGACAGTATTTTTAGCTCGCAAACTATGTTCTAGGTGCTTTTTATACTTCTCATAGGCATACTTGGGACTCATTTACCTTTAGCTTTTTCATGATTTGAAGATAACAGCAGCATATTCAACAGATAGCGATTTATTTCCATCATGAAAATGTGTGGCTTGGGTATTAGTACTTTTCAAAGATGGCTCAATTAACCTGAAATTGTCAGAATGGGAGATGCTGCATCATGTTTTTTTTCATTGTCAAGGAGAGCTGTTTCTACCTGATCCCAACACAACAGCTCTGCCTGTTTTCTTGTTCTACCCCCCACAGAAGACCAACTAAAATGCTAGAATTTAACATGAAGACCTTTCAAGGTTTGGAAACTATTTGCCTACAGGAACTTGTAATGGGGGACTTTTCTCATGTTAAAGCAGGCAGCTCTGTGGTATCCAGAGGCTATCTGGAGAGGCAGAAGTGTGGCCCAGGTTCTTTGAAACATGGACTTTACTTCTTTCTGAGCTTTCTTTCTGTTTCTGTTTTGTACAATTTCCTCCACAGCTAATCTTCTTAAATAGCTCCTTTTCGTTAAGCCTGTGGAAAATATGAAGGGCGGTGGTGGGGGGTAGGTGGGAATGGGGGTGATGGTGAATAGGGCAGAGGAATGAAAAGAAAAGGATAGAGAAGAAAATGCTTTCTCCTTGGTATTTTCTTTTAGAACTTTCAAGTTATGAATTTCACTTTTGCCACGTTTGAGAAAATATTGCCTTCTGTCCCTTGAGAAACGGAATCCATAGCATTATAGACAGGGCTGGAAGGGACCTGAGATGAGGAAAGTGAGCAAGCTGTCCAAGGTCCCCCAGGCAGTCAGTGGCAGAGCTGAGATGTGATCCCATTCTTTTTCTTTTTAAAAAAAAGTTTACCGATGTTGTTGGTCAGTTGTGTCCGATCCCCATTTGGGATCATCTCAGCAAAGATAATTGAGTGGATTGCCATTTCCTTTTCCAGCTCATTTGACAGATGAGGAAACTGAGGCCAACAGGGTGCAGTGACTTTGCCCAGGGTCACACAGCTAGGAAGTGTCTGAGGTCAGATTTGAACTCGGGAGGAAGGGTCTTCCTAACTCCAGGCTCCAGACTCTATCCACTGTGCCAGCCAGCTGCCCCATTTATTGATGCCTTTTGTTTATTACATGGTTGACATTTTCTCATCATTGGACACTTCATAGGCTAATAGGATCATAGCATTATAGGCTTAGAGATGGAATGGACCCTAGAGGTTTACCCATTTAACTTCCTCATTTGACAGATGAGGAAACTGATGTGCAGAGAGGTAAAGTGATTAGCAGGATCATGCAGGTGGTGTGTGGCACAGTTGGAATTCAAGACCTATTCAAGTCTGACTCTAAAGCCAGGGCTTGAACCCACTTTGTTTTCCAGTTTTCTGCTACTACAGAAATATTTGGGTAAATATGGACCTTTTCATCACCACCTCTCTGGGGGCAGAGGTATTTTCCAGGTATAGACGTGGCATTGGGACTGTTAGGTCAAAGGGTATGAGTAGTTTAATCGCTTTTCTCATTCAATTCCTAATTGTTTACCGGAATAATCCATTTTCGCCCACAAGGCAGAATTAAGGCTTATTACATTTAATTACTTATCCTTTTGGTAAGCAGTAAAGTGAAACTTTAAATTAAAAATATGCTCTAAGATTTGAATATCCTAAATGCTTTTGTTTTGTCACTTTCAGGAAAAGGAGTATGACCAGTGACTTGAGTTCACAAAGATTTCAGGCTGATATTTCACTGACCCCATTTGATATAAAGAACAGCTTTTCATCTTCCATCAAAAGCGAAAATATGGTTAACGATCCGTACATAGGACCCATAAACACATCTAACAATAATGCATCGACAGCTAAGTGCGCGCTGAAGCTCGCGGGGTATCACTTAGCCTTCATTCCCGCTCTCTACTATATTATCTTTGTCCTTGGTTTAATTGGCAACAGTGTGGTGGTTTCCCTCTTCTGTTGCCACCGGGGCCCCAAAAAAGTTGCTAGCATTTACATCTTCAACCTTGCCATGGCAGACCTGCTGTTTCTAGCCACTCTGCCACTCTGGGCCACTTATTATTCTTATGGCTACAACTGGTTCTTTGGTTCAGTGATGTGCAAAATCTCCAGTGCCCTCCTGTGTCTGAACATGTATGCTAGCGTTTTTTTTATCACCTGCATGAGTATAGACAGGTACCAAGCTGTCGTCTACCCCTTCCAGTCTCAGAGAAGAACACCGTGGCAGATGTCATTTATTGTGCCCCTTGTGTGGGGACTGGCCTGTGTGTCCTCGCTGCCAACATTTTATTTCCGAGACATCAAGCCCATTGACCACTTGGGAGTGAATGCATGTATCATGGCCTTCCCTCCTGAGAAGTATTCACAGTGGTCGGCAGGGATGGCCTTCATGAAGAATGCCCTCGGTTTTGTGATCCCGTTGGTGTTCATAGCCACATGCTATGCTGGCATCCGAAAGCACTTAATGAAGGCCAGTGGGTTCGGGAAGAACCAGCTCATGAGAGACAGGGTACTGAAGATGGCAGCTGCAGTTGTCCTGGCTTTTGTTATCTGCTGGCTCCCCTTCCACGTTTTAACTTTCTTGGATACACTGGCATGGCTGCATGTCATCACTAACTGTGATGTGATCTCAGCCATTGACACTGCCATGCCTTTTGGCATCTGCATGGGCTTTGCGAACAGCTGCATCAATCCCTTTCTCTACTGTTTTGTTGGAAACCAGTTCCAAGAGAGATGCCGGCGCCTGTTTAAGCTGAGAGTTTCTCAGCTCCGCAAGAATAGAGACAGTATGTCTTCCAGGAAAGGGAATTCTCTTAAGGAAGTGGAGACCCTAATGGAATGAAGAGGTCCACGGTTCAAACAGAACAACTTGGGCTTCCGTGGATGAGAATTAACGGCTTGGGAAAAGAAGAATCTTTCTAATCAAAATTGACTTTCTGACTCTTCAAGAACTAGAAAATAAAGGAAATACCCCTTCATCCAAGGAATTTCAGTTTGTTTCTCCCACTTCTCCTGGGGTGAGGCCTTCCCTGATGAGACAGACCCATAACCTAGAAGATATTTGGAAGTTTTCTCAAATGGCAAACAGGCAGAGTGGAGCAGTCTACTACGAAGCCCAGCTCTTCCTCTTTCCTGCTTCCATAGGAAGTACCACAACATTTTACCCCATAGACTGGAATCATCTGCTGTTATGCTTGTTGATGCTTCCTCATCATGTGGAGAAGACCCACCCGGAGTTCTTGAAGGTTCTACCAGTGGAGATCACCGGCAGGCCCAATTAAACTGGAAAAGCTTTAAGCACAGTCTTGGCTAGGAACTGTGTGCCTATTTTCCAAGGGCAACTTGTAATCATTCAACAAGTATTTATTGAGTACCTACTATTTACAAGGTACTCAATAAATATTTCTTTAAGAATACTCTATCAGCAGAGATTTGGCCACCTGCTGATAACTTTTTTCTTACCATAGCAATTCACAAAGGCCATCTAATTAAGTCTGCGGGGATGGGGGGGGTGGGGGGCGTAGGGGAGGAGGGTGGGGGGGTGGAGGGGTGGAGGGTGGGGGGGTGGGGGTGGGGATGGGGTGGGATTTGTGTTAGGGGAGGTAATACCCACACTGACAAAATCACAGATCTTTGAAGTAAGCATTTACATTTTGTATTTCTCCATTTAAAGTAAGCTCCTATTGAAATGCATACCAAACCCCTGGTCTTGTCTTCTGCCTGGGGAAATTCCAGAGCTAGGCATTAGTTGCTAGGAAATCAATCACTTCAATACAAGGTCACATATAAAGCCCATATTCATGAGGCAGACATATGAGACAGATATGTATGATTAGAAAAGGAAGTGGGCTAGTCATGTAGCAAGAACAAAGGGCAGCTCAAATGCTCTGCTGGTACCCAATAGGTATTAAAAGCCCCAGAAGTCATTGAGGGGGTGGAGGGAGGAGCTTACTGTAGCCTGTCATCTCAAAACTTGCTATTTTAATGAATTATTTTCGCTAACTCAGTGTTAAGCGCTGTTGTTTCTTTGCTGAAAGAATGTGAGTACTGTAGTGCCCTCTGATTTGGCACCAAAAGGATAAAGCTCCAGTCACCCCACCCTATTGACATCTCTGTTCTTTAGAGGATTTATAGGAGGATGTGCAGAAGAATCACAAAGAATGAGGAGAGATGGATGAGGGGTGAGCTGCACCATCGGAAACAGCGCCTGCCTCACCGGAAACATGAGCCATTCAAGTACTGAAGTATGTGAATAAACCCATGCCAATTTCCAGTGTTCACTCCATCTTACAAGGGTCTCTCCCAATTGGCAGTGGTGGCTTAGGGCTCTCATAGCCTTCGATAATCTATGCCAATATTGTTCTATATCAATGCATTTGTTTTCTTCAGCTCATCCTCTTGTATTGGTGTGGATGAGATATATAGATTTATAATTGATTTAAGCTTCTCATACTTTTTGAAATTGTTTTGATGGTATGTTCTTTATTCTTTTTATTTGAAACATTTACAAATTATATCTTTTGTTGTCATATCGACTTCATTTCCAAATACGTATCTTTTTTTTTTCCCTGTCCAAGAAATCTCTCCTTGTAATAAAGGAGAGATGAAAGAGGGGAAGAAACAGATCAGTCAAGGCACCAGCCGAGTCTGACAGTATATGCAATGATCCCCACCCGTAGTCCCCTACCTCTACAAAGAAGGGAAGGTGCTATATTTTCTCATTTCTATGAGGCCAAGCTCGGTCATCATAATTACACAGTGTTCTATTTTTTGTTGTTGTAGTTCTGTAGCTGTTGGAGTCATGTATATTATTTTCCTGGTTCTGTTGACTTTATTCTGCATCAGTATTTGCATGCTTTTCTGAATTTTTTATATTCATTGTTTCTAATAGTATAATATAATATAGTCCATTATATTCATGTACCACGATTCCTTGATCATTCCTCAATTGATGAGCACCTTTTGTGTCCAATTCTTTTCTACCACCAAAAAGGGCTACAATGAATGTTTTGGTTTATATGAAACTTTTTTATATTTGACCTTGGGGGTATATGCCTCTCAGGAGCATCTCTGATTGGAAGGGTATGGCCTTAGCCACCTTTTTTTTCTTGGTTTTACCTTAATTCCAAATTGCTTCCCAGAATGCTTTGATGCATTCACAGCTCTACCAACAGCACCTCAGTTTGTCCTATCTTTCCACAACCCTTCCAACATTGACTATTGCCATTTCTTTCCATCCTTGACAATTTGCTGGGGGTGAAGTGAAACCTCAGATTTTAAAAATTCATATTTCTCTTATTATTGGTGATTTGGTCAACTTACATTTTTGAAGTAGAGAGAATGCTCTGAGATGGTCTCCTCTCCCACAGCTCTTAAGCAGCATGTCAACACTCAGCAGGTCAACTCTTCTTATACACAACCATAAGAAGAGGAAGAGACACATGTACGTGTGTAAAGAGAATATATTTGACATTGTACCAAAGCATATGTGAAAAGTGACATTGCTTCTGTCATTATGGAGATATTCAGAACATTAACATCCATTTGCCCTTCTCTAGTAAGCACGGTTACTTTATAAAGGCTCTTCTTTTGGGGGTGATGGGATTATTACTTGTGATAACAGTAGAAAGTAGAATGTATAATGTAACCAATAAAAACGATTGGCGTGCGTATTGTACAAGGTACTCAATAAATATTTCTTTAAAGATACTCTATATCAACTGGGATTTTCATAAGATCCCTTTTCCTGTGATTATTTGAAAGCAAGAAATAAAATAAAGGCCCTTTTTGGGTTATAAGCCACCAGTCTCCTGATTTTGTGAACAACTGTGCTTGCCCTGCTCTCCGAGAAGAGGACCTGAGGGTTAATCGTTGGCTATTTTCAAAAAGGCCTCTGTGAATACTTTAACTTCTTAAAACTATGAACAGGTACAGTAAGACAACAGTAAAACTGGGGTTATGTTGCAATTTTAATGGGGTGCCTGAGGGACACAGCGCATGGATAAGATCTCATAAGATGGTAACCTTGAATGCCATAGTAATGCCAAGTGGCTTTGAACACATAAGGCTTTCTGTGCCCTGACCTGGCCCCAGGCATCAGTCCAGAGACCGTGGAGCAAACTCAGGAGACTCACTCTGAACCTGTCATTGCTCGGGAGGACATTTAGGTGGGTGGCTGGCTGATCCCTGCCTAGGATTCCAATCTTCTTGATGGATGGGACCAGAGATGCAAAGCTTAACTGGGACCTTCTCAAGCAGATTACACCCAGGGACAAAGCCAGTGACTACCTTAGCTTGGTGTTCTTAACTGGGTACTGAGATGGAAGAAGATGTCCTGGGGCAGTTTCAGGTTAGATTGTCTTCCCTGGGGTCTGTCTCTCCATTCCAACTTTGCCTGGGGACTCTCACCCAAGACTTGGAGTGGGATAGCTTACCAGGGGAGGGGAATCTGCGGCCTCGAGGCCATATGCGGCCCTCTAGGTCCTCAAGTGCGGCCCTTTGACTGAATCCAAACTTCACAGACCAAATTGGATTCAGTCATAGGGCCGCACTTGAGGACCTAGAGGGCCGCATGTAGCCTCGAGACCGCAGGTTCCCCACCCCTGGCTTACTCTATCATATACACCATTGACTTCAAGGAGAGAAAAATGGCCCAGCACTTCTGATCACAGCTTTTGCTGAAATAAAAGGATGGTGGAATAACATTCCACTCAACCAGAGCTCAGATTTTTTTTTATGACCTTAACCATCTAGAATTTAGCTAAGAAACTGGGAGTGTTAAAAGGCCTCTGAGGAGCTGAAATTGTTGTTATAACATCTACAGCCTAAAGTCTGTGTACTTTATGCAAAGTACATTTCGGTCTTCAGTCAGAGACCATTTACTCTTATTCAACACACAGTTTTAACAAGTCACTTATCTTGTTTCCAGCCCACTGCAGGTTAGAAGCAGGAAATTGGAGGGAGAGCCAAAAAAGGATCACAGGAAGTTACTAAAAGCAGCAAGAGGTGACAAATAACAGCATAATAGCAAGGGAGACATGAGGAAAATCTACAAAAAGCAGACAGAGAAACTCCGAAAGGACAGCATGGAGAAGGGAGCCTAAGCTGGTCATAATACTAGCCTGCTTTAAATAACAATGCAATTTCTACGGAGAGATTCAAAATAGTACACATCCTCATCTCATTTATTCACTCCTTCCATACTCAAACTTTCACGTGAACTTTTTTTCTACAGAAATGCACCACACACCTCCTTGCCTTCTTAAAGAGACTGCACTCTGACGTCCTCAGAGGCTGCTGCTATATAGGGCTGTTTGCTTGTTCTCTGTGTCCCCAGCAAATAGCACAGGGCCTGGCACGTGGTAAGTGCAGGGGATGTTTGCCTGGATATTAAAAGATCAGAGGGTCAAAGATGGAAAGGGACCTTATTGGTAATCTAATCCAATCCCTTCACTTCCCAAAGGAGGAAACTGAGGCCCAGAAGGACAAGCCACAACAGTTGTAAAGGCCAGAGCAGGGACTCAGAGCTCCTGCGGTTACACTCTACCCCTGTACGGGACAGTTCATCCGTGGTCTCATGGGCTTTGAGCCTCACTTCAACCATATATACATAATAGTATGAGCCCTATTTTACTGCTGTGGAATCTGAAGTCTGTGGGAGAGTAAAGGGCTTGCCCAAGGCCACAGGGTTAGTAAATGTCCAGCTGGGATTCAAATCCAATTTCAGTTTTTTTGCTGTTATTAGAGGTACCAGGAAGGAAGGAAGAAGAGAAAAGGTGGAGGTAAATAGCTCACATCCAAAATTTGGGGTTTGGACTCTGCCTGCAGGAAACATAGGAAGCAAGCTTTGAGTAAGCAGGTCCTGGGTTTGGGGTACACACAAAGGTGGTGAAGGTATAATGGAAAGTCAGAGGGGTGAGATCCCCAGAGGACACGAAGCCAGGTGGAAGAGGCTGGTAGCTGGATGTTCAGGCTGCAGGGACCTAGTGAGAGACAGGGGGCTGGAGGCCCAGGTCTGGAGGAGCTGGGCAAAGTCCTGAGAAGCCCAGCCACAGGAGCTGGGGGGGAGGCAGTCCTCTAAGCCAAAACCTGAGCACGTGCGAGAGCAAGCATCAGAACCCAGACATCAATTCAATCCAGTTGAAGTGCTTACCATGGCCCAGGCACCATGCTAGGGCCTGGAAATCCAAAATACCAATGAAATGGTCCCTGCCCTCAAGGACCTTACGTTTTACTGAGGGAAACATGTATATAGATGACTAATGACAAACTTATGCAGAATGAATGCAAGGTAGTTAGGGAAGCGGTAGAGGGTGGAGAGAATGGTAACAATGAGGGGGACATGGATGATGAGGAAAGGCCTTGGGTTAAATGTGGCCACTGAGCTGAAGCCCCAAAGTAAGCTAGGAATTCCAGGACGAATAGCAGTATAGGCATGTATAGGGGGACAGCTTGTACAAAGGATGGGGGCAAGAGATACCTAGAGTGTGGGTCCTGCCTGGGCTGGGAGGGGTAGCATGGTCAGTGTCAGACCCCAGACCCTGAGAGACTGGCTAACAGGGAGAGAAGGGACCTGGAGGCAAGACAGACTGGGTGCTCAGCCAAAGTTCACTGAAGCATGGACTCCTTCTATACTTTTAAATTAAAAGCGAGGCAGATTATAACCCCCAAAGGAAGGTCAATAGGCAAGGGGGTGTTCTGGGACAGGGCAGTGTGGAATTTGCCACCTTTAGCAGTGGAAAGTGAGTTCACCAGAAGAATGTAAGATACAAGACTTCAATTTATTGTCTGTCTGTCTCAAGTTGGAATACACACACACACACACACACACGCACACACACTCACACACAGACTGAGAATAATAACCATTGGCCATTTCTGTGTCACTTTTAAGTTTATTATCCTTTCTTTCCACTGTCCCCATAAGATGCCACTGGAGCTTCACAACCACAACCCTGGGAGGTAGGTACTACCAATACTGTTATCCTCAGTTAACAGGTGAGGAAACTGAGCACCCTAGGACAAAGCCTGAGTTACTCCTTCCTAGTTATAATTCTGGGTAAATGTTTAAATCACTGTGCCTCTCACCCAACCCACGGTAAAAGAGAGAAAATACAGGAAGTATTTCAGCCCTGAAAGGAGAGGACATCTTTCAGTCCAACTCCCTCATTTTAAAACTGGAGAAAACTACTGAAAAACACAACAATTAAAAAGAAATAAGAACAAAAATCTCTGATTTGGGGAATGAAATATGTACTGGATAGTGGGGTCTTCAGCTTCATCTCCCTGGGCCTCAGTTTCTCCCTTTGTAAAATGAGAAGCTTGGGCTTAATGAGCTCTCCAGTCTCTGATTCCATCTCTGTTTATGGGTTTCTGAGGTTCTTGCCATGTCTATAGTTTGCCACAAGATGGCAGCTAAACAGTTATTCATGTGGCCATGCCAACGTCAGCCAGGTTCCATTGGGCAGAAGTGCTTTCCACGTATTTATTTATTTTTTTTTATTAAAAGCACAGACTGAATTTCAGATTTTTCCTCCAACTAGACACAAACTCATACAAGCTGGCCATCAAATATTTGGACTGCCAAGAATAGTATAAATTTATGGCTCTCTAAAATCCTTCCAAGGATGCTATTGAGTTATAGTATAATACTATGCAAATTCCTGGAGCAAAGCTAATGGCCAAATAAAGAGAAGCAAAGTGGGATTATGGAGAGTTCTGGATTTAGGGTCAGGAGAGCTGAATTTAATTCCTACTTACGAGCTGGGTAACCCTGGACAAGTCACTGATCCTCCCCCAGCTTCAGTTTCCTCATCTGTACAATGGGATGTATAATCCTTGCACTACCAACCTCACAGTGCTAGAAGGAGGGAAGTCCTTTGTAGATTTTTAAAGTGTTGGACAGCTACCATCTCCCATCCTGAGGAAATGCCAAAACACAGGCTCCCTTCCTGGCCACTCCAAAGTCTGTGCGAAATAGATGCTGAAGCGATGGTGTACATATGCCTTCCCACTCAGTCATTTCCCAGTGTACAATTGGTACAGTCAGAATTCCCAACCAGGACAGAACCATCTTCCAATGTAAATGAATCAAGCCTTTTGCAAACTGTTAAAGAATGTTGAGCAAGAGCCCTTTGCAAGGAGGAGGGATGTAAGGCTGTGCCTGTCCACCGTCACTACACTAGGCCCAAGTGGTCACTCCAGTAATGTTCCTCCTCACTTTGAATCCTTTCAAAAACTTCCATCTTCTCCATCTGCAAGATTTCTCTTTATCTTCCCCCATTGACTCAGGCACTCCTTTTTACCTCCTTTTTCAGAGAAGGAGCTGACTTTCCTACTGCCTTAGGCTAAGGCCTCACATGGAGTCTCACCCTCATCCTTTCTTTTTATCTTCATACAAGATGCCATCTTTCATCTTCTGCCTTGCCCTCTTGGCTAGCCTCTTCCCCTTCTCTAAAAATATGCACACAGTGGATCATGGAATCAGGGAGATGATTGAACAGTTGCTTTCTAAAAACATCTCCCACCTGCAGACTTCAAAAGGAAGCTATTATGTGCCAAATAAAAGGCAATTCCTCAAGACCAAACTCCTGCACTGGAGAACTGGACCTCTTAGAGGTTTGGTTCTGTGTGCCTATACCTCATCGATTTCTCACGCCCAGGACAATGAGCAGTCTTGTAGGTTTGTGATGCAGGGTACAGCTGGAGGGCCCACCTTTCCCCGTGGCAGTGTCTGCTGCTTTTTGCGGAGTTGGGGGCTTCAGAAACTGATTCTGCCTAGGAAGGGGAGATTGTGCACCATGAATAACTTGCCGAGTCACAGGTTAGAAGAGAGCAGAGTATCAGGCCAGAAGGAAAGGTGACTAGTGATAAGAAACTCATCTGGGGTCAATCTTCTGCTGCCAAAGGTTGAGGACAGAGACCTGGGCCTAGATGACCCCCATATTCCCTATGTGATGACACTGAGGCCTCCCAGAAGTCTAGCCCCAGAGGGCTTGAAAGCAGAGCAAGAGAAAGAAGAAGATTCCTCTGACAAGTGAGAAGGAATACAAAAGAAAAGCTGAAAAAATGAAAGATGAACCCAGTAGAGACTTCACTTCCACAAAGTAGCAGCATCAGGATTTCTTGAAGAGAGAAAGGACATCAAGGCCCTGGAATACCAGAGATGGGAGCTCTCTACACATGTGCCTCCCTACTATCGTATTCCCAAACTTGGGCCCACTCTTCTCAAGGATGCTGGGTGTATTTGTGGGAGAGCTTGGGGAATGCTTTATAGCTACTGTTCTTAATATAGGGGAAGCTAAGCGTAATATGTGGCACAGTGGAAAGAGGACCAAGCCTGGAGTCAGGAAGACTCACCTTTCTGAGCTCAAATTTGGCGTCAGACTCTTACTTAGCTGTGTGACCCCGGGCATTTCACTTCACCCTGTTTGCCTCAGTTTCCTCATCTGTAAAATGAGCTGGAGAAGGAAATGGCAAACCTCTCCAGTGTTTTTGCTAAGAAAACCCCAATGGGGGCCACAAAGAGTTAAACATGACTAAAAACAACTGAACAACAATTCTTTTTTTAATATTTTATTTTTATTTTTCCCTAGTTACATGTAAAAATAATTTTTCATATTCGTTTTTAAAACTTTTAGTTTCAAATTCTCTTTCTTCCTCCCTCCTCATCCCCCCCTCATTGAGAAGGCAAGCAATTCGATATAGGCCGTACATGTGCAGTCATGCAAAACACATCCATAATACTCATGTTGTGAAAGAAAACATAGACAAAAAAAAACTCAAGAAAAATAAAATAAAGTGAAAAAAAAGCATGTTTCAATCTGTATTCAGACACCATCGGTTCTTTCTCTGGGGATGGCTAGCATTTTTCATCATAAGTCCTTCAGAGTTGTCTTGGATCATTGTACTGCTGAGAAGAACAATTCTTACTATGTAAAAGCTTTTCCTTTGAGGGAAAAGGAAAGGGGGACATTTATTACGCAATTTACAAGTAGTATCTAACCGGAGGAAATAACAACCTGGGAGGTAGGTGCTATTATTATCTCCATTTGACATTTGAGGGAAGTGAGGCAGACAAAGGTTAAGTGACTTTCCCAGGATCACAGGCTGGTAGGTATCTGATACCGCATTTGAACTCATGTCTTCCTGACTCCAGGCCCAGTACTCTACTGTGCCACATAGCTGCCTGAGTTAATTGTGTCCCCTGAATGACTTGGTAGGAAGATCACCAGTGGGGGCTTATGAGTTAGAGTTCTAGGAGTATAGACTCACAGGACCTTGTGAGAGAAACCACCCCCTGGGGACCCAACCTGTAAAACTGTGGGTACCAAGTTAGAGAAGTAGGCTATATAAATAATTGGAAGTAAAGGTAGAAGAACTGAACTGTTGTTCCATGGTAGAATCTTTTGGTGGTCAAGGAAGCTCCAGGTGCAGCCAGGCCCCAGAGTGGTAGTGGTATGGGGGTGTTGGGATATATATCCAGTGGTAAGATGGTATAGCCCTAGGAATGAAGAATGACCATAGTGAAGATGGGGGTGGGCCAGACCTCATCCTGTACGACACAGGGGGACTCCTACTGCTTCCACCTGCTGTGATTTTCCTCATGAAGTGATATTTCTAAGAGAGAAAAAGAACAAAAAAGGCAAATACAGGGGGAAGATCTAGAAAGTGGATGGAAAAGGGAGGTCAAATCTAGTATTTTAGCAGCCTTGCCCTCATGAAGAACAATGAAGTACCAAGTAAGGATATGGTTCGTGAATCAGAGAATAAAATTCAGAATAGACTGAAAAGGAAAAGAATGAGGGCAAAGCAAAGGAAAATTCATCGGAAAAGAGCACATCAAACTAAGAAGTTAGAGAGGAAGTGAGGGGGCTAATTTTGAATTACTTGCTTAATTGGCTGGGTAAAGAGAATAAGGGAGAAAAGAAAGGAGAAACAAACAAATAAATAAAAGAAAAATTGCCAACTTAAGTGAATTCACAGGACTTGGGCTTAGAACGGGGAGGAGATGCTGGGGGAATAGACTGGCATCAAGGTAGTGGAATCAAAACTAATCCCAGGGACGAAATTTTGATTTAAAAGAGTAACTCATTTTTTCCCCTTCCCCCCTCCCCTGCCCGATCTTCCCTATTATTGTTGAGGGAAGCACCATCCTTCCAGTCCCCTAGATTGGCAACCTACGTGTCATCCTCAACTCCTCACCATCTCTGACCTTCTTCCCAACCCCCGTCCCTTCCCATGTCCAAGCTTTTGTCAAGTCCTGTCGATTCTACCTTTGTCGCATCTCTTGAATCCACCCCCTTCTCTCCCCTGACATTGCCCCCACCCTGGCGTAGGCCCTCATCATCTCACACCTGGGCTATTGCAGCAGCTGCTTGGGAGGTCTGCCCGCTGCCAGTCTCTCCCCATGCCAATTCATCCTCCATTCAACCACTAAAGTGTTTTTCCTAAAATGAAGGTCCAACCATGTCATCCCCTTACTCAAGAAACTCCAGTGGTTCCCTATCACCTTCAGAATCAAATACAAAATGCTGTGTTTGGCCTTCGAAGTCCTTTCATAAGTTAGTACTGCCCCCCCCCCCGCAAGTCTCATACCATACTCCCTTCCACAACCTTTTCCATCCACCAGCCTCCTTGCTGTTGCTCTAACAAGACACTCCATCTCTTAGCTCTGGGCATATTCACCCATTGTCCCCCACACCCAGAATGCTGTCCGTTCTTATCTCTGCCTACTGACTTCCTGCAGGTCTCAATTAAAATTCCATTTTCTACAGGAAGGCTTTCCCAGCCCCTCTTCATTCTAGTGCCTCCTCTTTATTTATTATCTCCAACGCATTTTGGTAGCAAGCAATATCTCCCCGATCAGACTGTGAGCTCCTTGAGGACAGGGATTCTTTTATTTTAATTTTATTTTTATCTTTTTATGTAGCCTCAGTGTTTAGTGCTTGGCACATAGTAGGCATTTAATGAATGTTTACTGACTAGGGAAAAAATAAAATAAAAATAAATTTATACAAACAATAAATGGGAGCGGGGGACTTTGGTTAAGATGGCAATGTAATAGATCTTAGCCAATCCAGTTTCCCTGACAAATGTCCCAGTAAATATTTAAATCAGCACCAGAGGAAATGATGACCAGTAAAACCAAAGGGAAATACCAGTAACCTCCTCCATATAGTCTAGGATACCTCAAGAAGACCACCAGCAACCTGTAGGTGCTCGGAGCAGAAGCACATAGCGGGGCTGAAAGGCAGCTTTTTTACTAGTAAATGGGTCTGTGGCCAATAGGATCTGAGCCCTGACCTGTTAGAGCTACAACAGAGAATAGAGTCAGCCCCTAATAGGTCATTGTCATTAGGGGGCACACACATACTTGGGGCCCAACAAAAGGCCTGATGCCAGTGCTCCCCTTGGAGTCACAGAAGGAGACAGGGCCAACCCCTGGAGGGTATTTGCCAAAAGAGAGATAGTGCATTAGTTGGGATCTTTCAGGGATACTGCAGGGAACAGAGAGAATTGCTAGCCATCAATTATGCGGAAAGGGTGATAGATGGGAACAAGGCCAGTACTTGCACTGGGCTACCATGAGATGAGTCAGAGATAGTCAGAGAGTACATCCTAGGGCAGGATCTAACCCCAGCTGAGGAAAATGGAACAACACTCTATCCAAGAGTGCAGGGGCTAGAGGGCTTGGTCCTGGTACAAAGCATCAATCCAGGCACTGAGGTTGGCCCAGATGTGAGTAAAAAGAAGAAATCTTGGAATACAATGGCGAAATTCTAAGGGTTACAAGAAACCCAAGAAGGAAACCCAGAAGAAGAGAATACCTGCACAATAAGTAAAAGTAGAGGTTGTCAGGGGCCTACGTGCTAATGCATCAAAAGCGAAACAAATGCAGGAGAGCAGAAATCTGAAACAAATCTTTCACTGACTACATACAATTGTACAATTATTACCAATAACAGGCATTTGGGGAAAAGATTTAAATTTAAATGGAGACTAAATTACATAGAGTAAAAAAGAGTCAAAGAAGAAATCATAAAACTCATCAAATAAAAATATGATGAGACTACATCAAAACTTTTGAGATGCAGCCAAAATGTTCATTAGGGGAAAATTTATACCCCTAAACACTTTGATCAACAAAAGAGAGAAAGAACAGTTCGTTGAACAGTGAATGTGACTAAAAAAATTAGAAAAAGAAAAAAATTTAAAAAGCCAGCTGAACGCAAAACCAAAAAGTCTGAAAAATCAAAGAACAGATAAACAATTGAGAATAAAAATATTGAATTGATAAGTAAAACTAGGAGTAGTTTTCTGAAAACAGGAATAAAAGAGTTAAATTGTTATATAACTTGATTAAAAAATAGAGAAAAAACAACTTATCATATTAAAAAATGATAAAGGGGAATTCATAAGAGATAAAGATGAAATAAAAGAAGTAATTAGGAACATTGCCCAATTATATGCCAAAACCCCGATATCTTAAAAGAAATAGATGAAAATTTACAATAATATAAAATACCTAGATGAACAGAACAAGATACAGAGAATTTAGGTAATGCAATCTCAGAAAAAAGCTATTGAGCAACTCTCAAAGGGAAAAAAAAAACAGGTTCAGATAGATTTTCAAGTGAATTCTGTCAAACATTCAAAGAGCGATTAATTACAATATTATGCAGCTTGTTTACAAAAACAGAGGGAAAAAAAATCTTACCAAAGACCGCGTAGGAGACAAATATAGTCCTCTAAATCAGAGAGAGACAAAGCAGAAAAAGAAAATTATGGACTAGTATCTCTAGTGAATATCTATGCAAAAATACTAACTAAGATATTTGTTAGAGCAACATGTGAAAAAGATTATACTCTAAAACGTCACTGAATTTGTATCAGGAATACAGAAGGTTTGATATTAGAAAAAATATAAATATAATGGACCATATAAATAGCAAATCAACAAAAATAACATGATCATATCAACAGATGCAGAAAAGGCGATTGATAAAATACAAAGCCAATTTAAGTAAAAAGCATTTAGAAGTGTATAAATAAATAGACCGTTGCTTAATATGCAGAGCAATAAGAGCATACTTTTTGGACTAGTCCTTTTTCCTCTTCATAGATTTGTCACCCTAGATTCCCAGGGTCTATCATTCTCTTCAGCCTGACTCTTGATTTCTAGGGGACACACTTCTTGAAGCTACTTCCTACTTTACGTGATTGTCTCTGTCTGTGTCTTTCTGGAATATGTGTCTGTATCCTGCTGGATGCAGTGTCTCCTAATGGTCCAGTAGCCTTGACATGGTGGATGGTGAGAGGGAGAAGAGAGAAAATCCTTTTTCCACCTTGCTGGCCCCTGGTGTAGACACAGGGGTATCCTCTATAACAGTGCTGTCAAACTCAAACAGAAACGTGGTGCCACTAAACTGTACTTAAGGACCCCTGTGGGCTGCATATTGACTCAGAAAACCACATATTAACATTATCTATGGTCTCTTGTATTTTTATTTATTTTATTAGATATTTCTCAATTACATCTAATCTGGTTTGGCTGCACTCAGCAGTGTTGTGGCTACAATGTGAGATTGTAGGCAGACTGTTTGACACATCTCCTTTCCAACTATTTCCAGCTCTCAGACTCTGAAATTCATATAGGGTTTAGCCATTTAAAACCTCCACAAGCATGCCCAGTTCACTTGCCCAGTCAGTCATATTATTTCTTCCTTGACCCAAACTGAAAGGCATTTACCTCATAAAGGGGTCAGGGTGTAGATGTATCTTGTTTACAAATCAAATCCTCTTAACTTGCAAACGTATTCTGTGACTACACCAACTGAGTGTAATCACATCCTACAGACTCTCCCTCCAGTCAAACACTTGCAAATCAAAGATGGGTGGGTTTTATTGTTGTTGTTTCCAAATTCCACGTGGCACAATACACAGTCCAGAAATGAATACTCTTCCACGGAGATACAGGCCTATCCTGGCTGGTGGGTCTAGGGTTCGGACTTACTTCCAAAGCTATGGTTAGGCATCATTTTACCAAGTTCTTCCAGGTTATCACCTGTCTTAGTGCTTTTGCGAAGAGCTTCACCAACCCAAAGCTAATAAATAAAAGGAAAAGAGAAAGAAAATCAAGCTTCCACTCTCAGAAGGAAAGTCTGGTCCCCACAGAGCCCCCAGAACTCTTGTGGTCATCAGGACGGCACCCCCTCCCCCTTCAGGTGAGAAAACAAAACACTTTGTCTTGATGCTTGTGTTGGGCCCAGAGGGGTCTGAGGTGCTCCCCTTCTCCCTCTGCCATTAAGTGACTGTTCCGCTCTGGCCTGAGTTGGGCACTGAAAGCTAAGACAGAAGAGATCTGGTTTGGGGGGTGGTATGCTTTCCCCCCCATTAAAAAGGAGCCTCCCTGTTGGGTTCCAAGACTAACCCTAGCAGCACAATTCCTTTGGGTTGCTGAATCTCTCCAGGAACCGCTGAAACGCATTAGGACAAGCAGGTTCCTAAAAGGGGCTGATTCCTCAGTGCTTCTGGGAAAACTTCCCTTGTTGTTTATCTTCAGTTATGCTGCATAGGGTTTGTGTGTTGTCTCCTCCATCAGGTCACAAGTTCCTTAAGGACACGGATTGTTTTTGCCTGTCTTTGGCTCCCCAGCACTTCCCATAGTCATAGTAAGCACTTAATAAATGCCTTTTGACTGGTTGACTTTATCATAAAGATCTCAGATAAGGTAGCGAGACTCATGCCACAATAAATCAAACAGTTTAGTTTGCTTAAAAGTAAAAAGAAAAAAGGGGGTGTAGTGGGTAGAGTACCGAGCCTGGAGTCAGGAAGACTCCTCTTCTCGAGTTCAAACCTGGCCTCAGACACTTACCAGCTGTGTGACCCTGGGCAAGTCACTCTACCCTGTTTGCCTCAGTTTTCTCATCTATAAAATGAGCTGGAGTAGGAAACGACAAACCACTCCGGCATCTTTGTCAAGAAAACCCCAAATGGGGCCATGAAGAGTCGGATATAACTGGAAATGACTGAACAAGAACAAGAAAAACAAACAAACATAGATGAGTTCCCATATTTTGATCTAGGTGAATTGTTAGGCTCCAGTATCTAAGCACCCCAAATCCGTGTGATTTTTCTTAGCTTCCATACTTGTGACAGGTATATAAGTCCATAAACAAGCAAAAGTTATGTCAAAAAACTGATCTGATTCGTAAAAGAAATTGTTGACTGTCCAATTACAATCTCTCTCTCTCTCTCTCTTTTTTTTTTAAGTGAGGTGATCGGGGTTAAGTGACTTGCCCAGGGTCACACAGCTAGTAAGTGTTAAGTGTCTGAGGCTGGATTTGAACTCAGGTCCTCCTGACTCCAGTGTCTGAGGCTGGATTTGAACTCAGGTCCTCCTGACTCCAAGGCCAGAGCTCTATTCATTGCACCACCTAGCTGCTCCTCATCCAATTACAATCTCAAGTAGTAGAATTGACAACTCCCCACTAGTTTTTTTCAGTGGATCCCTGAAATGCTGGGGCATGCAAAGAGGATAGTCTTAGATGAAGAATCTCTTTAGAAGGTCTCTGCAAAGGCTCCCACACACAGCCTGGATGAGGTCCTCATGGATCAATAAATGTTTAAAACAACATTTATTTGTTGTTCGTCTTTCATTCTTTTCTTTTTCTTTCTTTTTTTTTTCTTTTTTTTGGCTAGGCAATGGGGTTAAGTGACTTGCCCAAGGTCACACAGCTAATAAGTGTTAAGTGTCTGAGGCCAGATTTGAACCCAGGTCCTCCTGAATCCAGGGCTGATGCTCTATCCACCACGCCACCTAGCTGCCCCTTGTCTTTCATTCTTGAAGAGGACCAAAGACATCTAAAACAATCTTTGCGTAACTCTTGTCTCCCCAAACCTTCTCTAGGCCTACTTCCTCCAGCTATTGGCCTCTCCCTCTTCCTCCCTTCATTGACAAACTTTTTGAAAGAGTAATCTACATTTGTTACTTCTATTTACTTACCACTCATTTATTTTTCCCTTTATGGCTTTTTATTGTACCTGCTTTCCCGAAGGTTAAAATGACCTTTCAGTCGTCACCAAATCCCATGGCCTTTTTCCCAGGCCTCATCCTCCTTAACTTCTCTTTAGATATTGACTCTGTGGATCACCTCCTTTTTCCCCTTCCTTGGCTGTCATGACACTTTTCTATTCTCCTTACACTCTGACTCATGGTGATTTCATTCGTTATCATAGCTTTAATTATCATCGCTATAACTCCCAAATCTACATCTACATCTGTCTATCTTTATTTACCTTCTCCATTGAGCTGCAGACTCACATTTCTATTTTCCTGCTGGACATCCCAACCTAGATTTCCTTGGCATGCACCTTAAATTTGGCATGTTCAAAACCCAACTCATCCTCTCTCTCCCAATCTCTGTCCCCTCCTCTCTGCTGTATCTCCACGAATAGCACCACCATTCTACCACGTCCAACTAGGTGTGAAACTGTGGTATCATCTTGTGGACCTTCACATGTTCTCTCCAGTAATTGCCTCCTTTCCAGGCCCACAGCCACCCTCTAGACCAGTGAATTTACAGCCTGAAAACCTTCTCCAATGCTTCCCCAATGCCTACTAAATGAAGTTCATATAGTCTACAATGTAATTACAACATTCTTGAGGCAGGGACCATACCCTGTGTCCCCAAAGTCTTAATGTGGTTTTAAGCTATAAAAATGTCCTAAAAACCTCTGGATTTTGCAGTTGGAGGGGGGTAGTATACGTTATAGCAACTGACACGATGCTGATCACATAGCTTCTCACTAAATATTTGGTGAACAAATGAAAAGATCTGAGGATCATCTAATGACTTGGAGCACTATGGGCTGCCAAACTGGCAGTCTAGGTCCTCAACTGATTTGGGGGAATCTCAATTGTTCTGGGAATGATTCCTGTCAAGCTTTCACTTTGCTCATGGAGAGCATGTGTGTGTGGTGGAGCATGTGACTCTTTCCTCAAGGGAAGGGAAATGAAGAATAGATAATGATTCAAACCCAAAGTCCTTGCTCTTCTACCTCATGTTCTATATAAAGGCAGTCTGGCTGACCATGTTTAGTTGGAACTACTTTGTCCCTTTCTTCTTCTTACCCTCTGCATTGCTAGATAGGGGCGTATGATCATAGATTTAGAGCTGCCGGAGACCTTGGGGGTCATCTAGGCCAACCTCCTCATTTTATAAAAGTAGAAACTGAGGCAAAGAGAGACTGTCTGAGGTCACAGATACTAAGTGGCAGGGCTGGGCCCTCTGATTCCAATGGTAGTACTACTACTACTCAAGTCAATTCCACATGGTGTCCTAACGCTTAGTGTGGTGGCTGCTTAGCAAATGTTTCCTGAATTGAACTACATTGAATTGAACACCAATTAAGTGCCTGCTATGTGCCAGGCACAATGCTCGATGCTAGGGCTAGAAAAACAGCTCTGCCCTTCAGGATTTCTTATTCTACTGGGGGATACAATGGGGGCCCAAGTGAAAAAATATACAGAACATGCAAAGTGATCATTTCAAGATGACTCACGCACTAGCACCTAGGGAGATGAGGAAAGGACAAGTGAGCTGGGATTGCTTCAAGGCATAATTGGAGAGGGAATGGACATACAAAGGGTCAGGGAGGAAACAGAATGTTGTCGACAGTGCCTAACTGGGGCAGTTAGGTGGTGCAGTAGATAAAGCACCAGCCCTGAAGTCAGGACGACCTGAGTTCAAATCTGGCCTCAGACCAAACACTTGACACTTACTAGCTGTGTGATCCTGGGCAAGTCACTTAACCCCAGTTGCCTAAAAAAAAAAAAAAATACATTGAAGACTTTTTAAGGGGCAGCTAGGTGGAGCCATGGATAGAGCAGTGGCCCTGGAATCAGGAGGACCTGAGTTCAAATTTGGCCTCAGACACATAATACTTCCTAGCTGTGTGACTCTGGGCAAGTCACTTAACCCCAACTGCCTCACTAAAAAACAAAAACAAAAACAAAAAGACAGTGCCCAGCTGGCAGGCCAATTTGTGGAAGCTTGTGGAAAGGGAAGTCTAAGACATAACTCTCACCCTGGGAAGCTATCGAAGATTTTTCTTTCCTTCATTTGGTGGGGCTCCTAGAGTTTCAGCCCAGAGTGTAGCCGGGTGAACCTTCGAGACCAAAGTTGGGGGGAGAGGGATTAGTAAATACAGGGACAACCTTTTTCATATGTAGTAGCTTTCTGGCGAGGGGACAGGGCCGTAACCGTGAAATGCCTTCTAAATATGTCATAAAATGCATATTTTTTTTAGAAAAAATTTTTAATCTTTCACAGAGTTGTCACCGCCTCTCCCTTCAACTGGTAATTATAAAATCAATTTCGGCATTCATTGATAGAAAGGAAATATTTTGTAATCTTCATTAGGCATCCTGCTGGGGGCCCAGAGATAAGCTCAATTGCTGCACTGCACTAGGCTTCAGGAAAGAGTAAAATGAGCTAATCGTGTGCAGTAGTTTATGGTCTTATTATTCTTAACATAATTCCAAGCTCCATTTGAAGTCCATGGTAATGTAATAGCTGCTCTTCAGGGCCAGATAGCAAAGCTTCTGACATAATTATGAGCTGCAAGATGTTGGGTATAGCTCCTGCTGCCAGAGGAATAGTGGGGCAGGAGGAAAAACCAAAAGAAAGAAATTTCAGTTTAATATAGCGATGCATATGCCAGGAAATGGAGTTTATTTTGAACTAAGCTAATGGTGATATTGTTCTGGTTGTCCGTAGTTTCTAGTCAATAAGGTGGGATGATCTGGACGAAGCAGGCCAGGTCAAGGGAGGCTAGGTCTAGAGTGAGAGGCCCTGGATGTGAATCTTGGATTGATCCCTTACTACCTGTGTGACTGAAGACAAATCACTTGCCTCACTTTCCCCATCTATGAACCTCAGGGGCTTGCATCAGAAGATCTCTCAGATCCCTTGGAGCTCTAAATCTACACTACAAAGAGCTGGGTTCAGATCTTGACTCTGACACTTTAGGCCTCAGTTTCTTCATCTGTAACCATCATAAGAATAACAACTCACATTTATAGAGTGCTGGAAAACTTTGCTTACAACACCCTTGTGAGGAAGGTAATAGCAAATAAAGGATCAGACGGCTGTTGGTTTAGAAGGGATCTTGGACACCCATTGTACAGATGAGAAAAATGAAAGCTAGCGGGATCAAGTAACTTGCCCAATGTCACACAGGTAGTAAACAGAAGAACCAGGATTCAAATATAGGGCCTCTGCCTTTTTGCACTGCACGTTACTCCCCCCCCTCCAGCCAAATATGGAGGTAGTATGTATATGTGTGTGAGGTGGGTAGTCAGGCTGAAAAAATGGAATTTATACAAGGTAATGGTAGTAGCTCATCTAGTCCGCCCCCATTTCACAGATGAAAAAACTGAGTCTTAGAGAGGTTGAAGTAACTTGCCTGGGCCCTGGCACCAAAAATTGAACCTAGGTCTTCTCACTCTAAGTGCACTCAGTACCCTATTCACTATGCCATGCTAGAAGATAAGGGGGCTAGACTGCTAAGGGACCAGGATCCTTTAAATCCCCCAAATGCCAGAATTGCTGGGAGTGTAAAGCTATTTTTCCTCACTCCACTCACTGAAAACAAGTTAGCTCAAGATAATGAACTAGATCTTGGTCTCTTATCTGAGAGGTGGGGGAAGGAATGGAGCACACACTGCCAGAAGCAGTCACTATGTTGAACACTTCTGCTTAACTAATGTTCTTTATTTCAAGGGAGGATTCAATTTCAGTTGTTTGAGGCTCTTGAAAGTCTTTGGCTCCCTTCAGCCTTGGTCCTGTGACATCATGGCAAAGGGCATGGTGACTCAGCTGTTGATTTTTTCCTTTTTTTCCCAGAGCTGCTCATTACATTTTGTTATGATGATTGTGAGCTGGATCATTGGAGGGAATACCCACATGGATAATATTAGAGACCTAGAGGAAGGCCTCCAATGTGTTAAGCAGATCCTCCATAGAAGATTTATGGAAGGACATAGACAAGAGCAGGGGTGGGGACCTTGTGGCCCTCTAGGTCCTCAAGTGCAGCCCTTGGACTGAACCCAAACTTCACAAAAGAAATCCCCTTAATAAAAGGATTCCTTCTGTCAAACTTGGACTCAGTCAAAAGGCTAGGACCTAGAAGGCCACATGTGGCCTCGAGGCCAAAGGTTCCCCACCCCTGGGCAAGAGTTCCTCAGGTTGGGAAGACATGGATGAGTTATGATTTCTATTAGTGAAGAGTATGCTCCCAGTAATGAGTTCCAGATCCAGCAAAAACACTGTCTCTGCCCTGTCCCCCAGTAGAAGGATGGGAAGGAAGCTGAGGGCAGGGCCAGTCAGTACATGGTCAGTTCCATGTCACACAATCAATTCCAAACCATGCCTTAACCCCAATTTATTCTGGCTGTCATTGATTGGCCAACAACGGGTCCCAGCCCAAGACCCACTTAGTGGTCATTATTTGGGCCCTGATGGCTCAGAGTGAGTATAAATAGCAATTGTTTCTATTTTGCTCAGAAACCTTGAGGGTCTTCTTCTGCCAGATTGATTTTTTAAAAAAATTTGACTAGGTAAAAGATGCCATTCTTTGCTTCATCCCTTACCTAGCCTTAATCACTGAATGGGCATTGCCTCAGTCAAATGGACCTAGGAAAGACCTTGGCTTAAAAAGGCCAAAGTCTCCCACTGTATCCAGGGCCATCTCTAGTCGTTCTGATCTATATCTGGCCATTGGACTCAGATAGCTCTGGAGGAGAAATTGAGGCTGGTGACTTTGTGCAGCCCTCCCTCACTCTAATCCAATTCACTTGCATGTCATGATACTACCTCCCTGATGTCATGGTCCTCTTCGAGAACCAAGGACAAACAACAACTGATTACAGTAAGTAGTTACGTCTTCCTCTCCCTCTCCCTGATTCTGATTTCTACTTTCGTTCCAGAGGTGAAGCTGGTGGCTGCAGATGTGGGTGTAGATGTGGAAGCCTTGCTTCCTCAACTTGTCACTCAAGGAGGGCTAGGAGACCAGCTCCACAGGCCTCAATTGGAGTCATCAACTAGAATATCTGTTTGCTGTTTTCAGAGCTAGAAAGAGAGCTCAGGGCTAGAAAAGGAGAGGCAGTATGGTATAATGGATAGAGTGCTGTTGTTATAGCAGAAAAGGCCTCTTTGGGCCTCAGTTGCCCATCTCTAAAACGAGAATAATACTTGGAGTACTTACCTTACCATGTCGACAGGAGGCTTACAGGAGATGGTAAGGACATTATATAAATGCCAGCTGGGCTGCTAGATGGCACAGTAGATGGAGCACAGGGCCTGCAGTCGGGAAAATTCATTATCTTCCTGAGCTCAAGTCTGGCCTCAGACACTTACTAGCTGTGTGACCCTGGGCAAGTCACCTCACCCTGTCTGCCTCAGTTTCCTTATCTGTAAAATGAGCTGGAGAAGGGAATGGCAAACCACTCCAGTAACTTTGCAAGGAAAACCCCACATGAGGTCACATGATTGAAAACGACTGAACAACAAAAACAAAAGCCAACTATCATTACCTTTATCTTCCCTCAAATCAGATGTTGAGTTAACTCTCTCTCCTATTCCCTTTCCTCCTTGGGCTGTCTTTACTATCTCCACCTAATAATTGGCATGGCTGATACTGGCCCACAGCCAGGCTGGGCCAGTTGCTAACAATGAGCTTCCTTTGTGTCCAAAGCTCAGTTATGCTTATGGTATTAGGGAGGTGCTTCCTGGAGGAGGAAGAAACATCCTTGCCCTGGATGTAGGTAGAGTGAAACAGGCAGTGATACAAATAGGGACAGCTCATTTTTGAGTGTCACCAATGGCATGCTATACTAGGACATGTTGTTTCTTTGCCCCAGTTTGGTTTTAAACAAGACGCCTGGGAAACAGGCAGGATCAGCTGCCACTGGGCTGAAGACGGGAGGCCATCCTCTGCCAGACATCTTCTTCTGATTTATGTCTTCTCAGGCTATGTGTCTATCAAGGAAATGGGAGGAACTTTGGAAACATTTTAGGCTTTAATGAAAATCCACAGGAAGAACCAGGAAATTAATCTATACAATGACTACTACTACTACTACTACTTCTACTACTACTACTCCTATGAAAAAATAAATAGAGGCAACATGAAAAGGCAGCCAAATTCAGATTAATTGTAATGATCAATCTTGGTCCCAAAGTGAAAAAAGTCAAACAGACTTCCCTCTCTCTCTGGTAGAGAGGTAGGGAATTATGGGTGCAGAATGTTGCACATAATGTCAGATTTGGCTTCTTTGTTGCACCTAAACGTTTTCCTTTGTTACAAGGGAAGGATTGATGGTTGGAAGGGGGCTGGGTTTGCGGATGTATTCTGTGAAATGATTATGGTAGAAGAAATAGAAAACATCAGGACTTTCTAGGGGAACATCAACAAAGGGGCTACTTGATTCACATATCTAGGAAGAGCTACTTGTTTTCTCTCCCTCCCCCACCCCATTTTTTTTCCTTTTCATCCGGTATCACTAAGGCGACTTCATGACTCATAAATATCAGTCTCCCCAAATCTCATCCAAGGCAACAAACATTCATTAAATGCTTACTCTATGCAAAGGCCTGTGCCAGGTGCTGGGGAGCTATAATAACAAATGAGACATGGTGCTTTCCCTCAGGGAGCTTACAGTCTAGTCAGGGAGATGGTAAATACCACAACTCTAATGCCAAAGAGAGTCAGTTTAGTGTTGGAGAAGATCAAAGGAAGGAGAAATCCTGTTTGGTTTGGGGGCAAGAGGCAAGAATAATCACTGACCTGTCTAGAGCACTTTAAGGTTGCCTAAGCACTCTCCTCACAACATTGCTGTGTGGCAGGTAGTACAGGTATTCTTAACTTCATTTGATTGATAAGAGGGGAAGTGACTTTCTTATGACACTCAGGTCTTCTGTCTCCAAGGCAAGCGCTCGCACTCCTCCACAGCATTGCCTCTCTCTGGAGGCTTTGTGGAGCAGCAGACTTTTGAGCTGGCTAGGATATCAACAGGCAGCAACAGGGGTGTTTCATTATAGGCCACAGTGTTACCGCTTCACCTGGGAATTGCAATCCTTCAATACAAGTGTGTGTGTGTGTGTGTGTGTGTGTGTGTGCGTGCGCGCGCATGTGACAGATACAGAGCGGTAGGAATAGTAGCTATTGATTGAGCTTGTTAACATCCTGATCCATGCATCTTTACATGGCTATCATATATGGGTGGATGGCAATGGATGGCACATGGCATTGCTTTGGTCCTATTCGGGTTACCATCCCCAGTATCACGAACTGTGAGGGATTATGATGCATCCTTATCTACTCCTAACCTCATAGGATCTGCAAGACTGGCCCTACACTAGTGTCTCTGGCTCTCATATGAGGACCTCTCTATCAACACTCTAGACAGTACTACAGATGGCATGATGGGCAATGTTAGACTCATCAATTTAGCTTTTCGCATTTAGGCTGAGCAGAGATCTTATCCAGGACATCTGGAGCTGCCACATTTTACATTGGTAAATGAAAGAAGACATAAAGGAATGAATATGACCTACTGTGATTGTCACCCAGCTCTGACTTCCCAAGACTAGGTTGCCAAATAGGTACTGTCCCTGCTCTATGAACACTTTGATTAGCATGGCATCTGGATGAGTCAGTGGGCATGTATCTAATTATAAATTCAATTACTTGGGAAGCAGCATGGGGCCCAGGAGGCTGAAGATCAGCAGCTCATTTATAAGTCTACCTATAAGCTGGGGAAGGAATCTTTGCCCTCTTGGGACACCAGCAAAAAAAAGGTGCAGTCCTACCACATTGCCTTTTCTCTATTCTGCAAGAAGTCTTTTGGTTGGTAAAAGAAAAGCATTAAGCATTATTCTATAATTTTTGTATCACTCAGCCAGTTTGAAACTTTCCAAGCAAGAATGGAGGAAGAAAGGACAATATTTCAGACAATCGTCACATGGCATAATGTGAGTAATTCCAAGACTGGAAAGATAGAATTAAACCTGACTTGGAGCACTTGGAGATATCGTGAAGATTCCTTAAACATTGGTCATGGGCCAACACTCAGGAAAGGCAATTGTTGGATCCAACATTTGTAGTGGGGGAAAATCTGTCCCATTGCCAGAGAGCTGTTATATAAATATACCTGCCCTGCTAGAGAATGAAGCAAGTCCGGAAGGATTGCCAGGCTGCTAACTAACTCATGACATGATGGCGTCAGAAAGGGAGGGACTGGGGCCTAGTAGGCAGAACAAGAGATTGTGATTACATCCACGTTGGCAAGAGTTTTCTAAATAAAACATTTGTTTTTTGTTTTTGTTTTTTTTTCAAATTACCAGCCAATGTGGTGCCATGTGCACAGCTGAAATGTTCACTTCAATGAAAAATGTTGACTAAAGGAATGACTGCTCCTGGTGTTACAACGAGAGCAAGCATTTTAGGGGCGCTGTTAAGACAGTCAAATATCATCAGAGTAATCTAGGCTTGACTGTCAACAAGAGAAAGCACCTCACAAGGACATTGACACAAGTGTTTTGCCTGTTATCGCAACTATGATGGAGTCACCATGTGAACCCACAGTTCAGGGCTTGATATTATTTCTGTTTCTGATTTGGTTTAACGTGATCTTGCGTTTCTCATTTAATAGTTCTTCTGTGGCAATGTTTCAGTCTGGGAAATGGTGCCTGTTAACAATCTACAAATATTTGGGAAGCTATGCAGCCCTTCTTTTGACCCTAAGCTTCTCTGTGAAACAAAAACCCATCTATTTAACAACAACATTGTTTCTGGTGATGCTGTCTGGCTTTGAGTCATGAAATGAATGAAAAAAGTCATTGATTAAGCACTTACTATGTATAAATCACTGTGCTAAGTGCTAAGGATACAAATAGAGAAGTAAGATGGTCCCTTCCCTCAAAGAGCTTACATTCTAATAGGGGAAACAACATATAAAGGGGACTAGAAGGTAGGTAGGAGCATTTTGGTATAGAAAGCTCCTGGGATGGTGAGTGGAGTCATATGGAAGTAGACTGACACACTTATCAGAAGTATTGATTTGATTAGTGTGTATGTTTTGGGGGGTAGGGAGGGAGGGGAAGGATCCTTTTAATCAGCCACACCAACTAGAACTTTGGGAAGACAACAGCAGTGGCATCCAAATTACAGAAGAATGAGAGAAAAGGCAGAATCTGGACCTGGCATAAAACACCAATCCAGGAACTGAGGTTTAAGATTCACGTTTTAAGAGAAAGAGTAAAGAGAAGAAATGTTGGAATACAATGGAGAAATACCATGGGGTTAAGAGAAGCCCAAGAAGTAAACCCAGAAAAAGACAGTAAATCCACAATAAGTTTAAATAGAGCCCCAGGAAAAAAGAATGACTTGGCCATGAGGACCCCAAAGAGAGGATGGAAAGAATGAAGCAAGAGTTAAAAATGAAATTTTAGTTTTTGAGGAAAAAATTGGAAGGAAAACAAATCCCTTAGAGAAGAGAAGGTAGACAACTTTAACCAAGTAGTGGGTTTCCTGAAAAAAATTAATGAAGAAAACAAATTCAATGATTCCATGAGGCAAGAAGAAATATTAGAACAAAGTCAAAAGACTAAAAAATTATAAGAACACGTAAAAAGTCTTGGCCTGAAAAAAAGGTCCTTGAGAGAAATTTTAAGAGTCACTAGACCTCTTGAAAATCATGACCAAACAAAAAATCTAGACACTCTATTTTAAGGAATCATAAAAGAAAACAGCCTAGATCTATTAGAACCAGAGAGCAAAGTAAAAGTAAAAAGAATCCCATCCATCACTTCTTGAAAGAACCTCCAAACTGGAAACACTTAGGAATGCCAAAGCCAAAATCAGTAGCTTCTAGGTCAAAGACAAACACTGCAAAAAGACAAAAGGAAAGACTCTGAGTACCAAGGACTCAGTCAGGAGTGTCAGGAGCACACAAAACTATGCTAAAACTACTATAAATAGACAGAAATCATGGAATACAATCTTTCAAAGGGCAAAAGAAAGAGGCTTGCAATCAAGAATGACATCCTAACAAACTGAATATAATCCTACAGGGGGAAATAGATCATTAATAGAATACAGGAGTTTTAAACATTCCTGATAAAAGACCAGAGCTGGATGGAGACACAGGAGACTAGAGAAACCTAAGTTAAATACATCTGAACAACTAGAATGGGCTACATGATGATCAAATACTTGCATTGTAAAGGAGGGAGAAGAAACGTGTCTCCTCCTTCAATCCTCACAAGGGGATAATTTGTTGTGATTTGTCCTTCCTTCTCAAAGAGGACCGTGACAGCAGGGAGGTGATGTCACCACTTACAAGTGAATTGGATTTAAGTGAGGCAGGGCTGTGCAAAGCCACCAGCCTCACTCTGTTCTCTGGAGCCATCTGGGTCCAGTGGCAAGATATAGATCAGAACGACTGGAGATGGCCCTCACAAAGGGATAAAAAAGACAGAGAATGTGCAGCTAAGTGGAACAGTGGATAGAGTGCTGAACTTGAGGTCAAGAAGACCTTAATTCAAATCTGGTCTCAGACACTAGCTGTATGACCCTACTTAAGTTACTTAACCTCTGTTTGCCTCAGTTTCCTCAAATATAAAATGGGAATACTAACAACACCTACATTCCAGGGTTATTGTGAGGGTCAAAGGAGAAAATATTTGTAAAATGTTTAGCATGGTACCTGGCACATAGTAGGCACTATGCAAATGCTTGCTCCCCTCCCTTCCCCCTTCCTCAGAATCTCATTATCCTCAAAGAGTAATAACGAAAGACAAAGACAGGGGATGGGTGTGGTTTATTTTGTTTTGTTGATTTTAAGAGTGAAAAGAAATGGGAGAGAACCATAATTTTACACACAAGGAAATGAAAATAGGACTGGTTAAAGGAGATTGGCAGTTACACTATGTTAAAGGTATTGTAGACAGTGAAAAATATATATAAATATATACATACACACTCTCTCTCTCTTTGTATATGTATATATATGTGTATGTATATGTATACATGTGTGTGTATACATATATATATATACATACACACACATATACACACACCAAATGGCATAGCACTTAAATATTTAAAAGAAAATATACTCAAAATACAGGGAGAAATATACAGTAAAACTAATAGTTGAGGGCCTTTCAGACCTAGAGAAATCTAAAACACACACACACACACACACACACACACACACACACACACAACATGAAGGAAGTTAAGAACCTGAATGGAATTTTATAAAAGTTAGATATAATAGATTTCTGGCAAATATTGAATGAGAATGTAAAGTAGTATACAAATTTCTCCATTTTGCATGGCATCTTTACAAAAATTGATCATGTGCTAGGATATAAAAACGCAAATATTGAGAAGCAGAAATATTAAATACATCCTTTACTGACCACAGCACAATAAAACTTATTATCAATAATGGGCTGTGGAGAAAGGATTCAAGTTTAAATGAAGTCTAGATGGTTTAACACTAAGGAATATGTGGATCAAAGAACAAATTATAGAAACAACAGATAATTTCATCAAATAAAATGGCAACAATAAGACAATCCACCAAAATTTTTGGGATGTAGCCAAAACAAGTATTAGAGGTAAAGTTATGTTGAAGCACTAGAGACTGCTAGATGGTGTAGTCAATAAAGTGCTGGACTTGAAGTCAAAAAGCCCTGAGTTCAAATCCAGACTCATACCCTTATTGGCTGTGTCATGGTGGCCAAATCAATAAAGCTCTCTTGACCTAGGTTTCCCCATATGTAAAATGGGGATAATGTGAGGATCAAATGAATTTGTATATATATATATATATACAAAACACTTTGCAAATCCTAAAGCACCATATAAATGTCAGCTATTGTTACCAACAAAAGAGAGAAAGAACTGGACATACAACTAAAAACTAGAAAAACATAAAGCCCCAAATAAACACAAAGATAAAAATTCTAAAAATCAAATAAAATGTTAACCAGATTGAAAATAAGTTTTCCTTAGTAGGTCAAAAAATATTAACAAAATAGATGAATTAATAGCCAAATTATTTTAAAAAAGAATACAAAACCAAACTACTAAAATGATAAATGCTAAAGGATGAAGAAGATATTAAGGCAATTAGTAGAAAGCATTTTTCCAAGTATAGGGGCTATGTTAGTGCTAGGGAGTAGATTCTGTGATTTTATTAACATAGGGAACTTTTCAATGAGGAAATTCAAAGAAATTCCCCAGGAACCCAACTTCACTAGAAACTCTAGGAGAGATGAAAAAAGATACTAGAGGCAATGATCAATAAACTAAAGGGAAATGCCAGTAAGCTTGTCAATACAGTCTAGGACTGTACCAGAAGATGGCCCTAAACCTTTAGGTGTTCTGCTTGGGGATAGACCGGGGATGAGGGTAGGGAGGTATAGTGAGCACAAGCTCTGCTAAATGAGGACAACAAGATCTCATCCTGAACCATTGAAACTGAGGCAAATAGAAGTTAAGTGACTTTACCCAGAGTCATACAGTAAGTAAATGTCTGAGGTTAGATTTGAACTCAGGTCTTCTTCACTCTGGGTCCAGAGATCTATCCACTACTATACCTTAAAAAATGATAAATACGATAAATTCAGAGAAACAAATGCAGAGTAAGGTGAGCAAAAGAAACTAGAGAGCCATGTACACAATGAGTAGAGTAATGTAAAGGAAAACAACCGTGAAAGATCAAAACAATGATGAATAATGAATTTAGAAAACTAATGAAGCATTTCTTCCACTCTGTGGCAGAGAGGTGATGATGAGCTAGGTTGCAGAATACATTATTCAGTCATGGGCAATGTCCTGATTTTTTTCCTGATTATATTAATTTGTTCCAAGGGATGGTTTGTATTGCGGGAGGGGGAGAGTTGTGAAGGGAAGAGTGACAATAATTCAAAAAAAGAAAAAAAAGAAAAAAAGAAGGGGTGTCAATGAAATGTTTAATAATATGCAGAAGGAAGTTCATAGAGCATTACAGACCAGCTGGGTAGTTTTGCCGCTATCATGATAACTTCATATACACTTTAAAAGAATCTCCAAATTATCCATATTAGAAGTTTAATTTCCTATACAATCATCTTTTATGTTTTTCTTTATATACTGAAGTGTTTGTGTTTGCTAAGTTCAACATATAAATTAAAATTTTTTTTAAATATGTAGTCATATTTGTCAAGAAACTTATTGATATCCTGAAGTTACGCTTGATGGGAAAAACATGTTTAGAGGAATTAACACCTATCTAATACAGCTTTAATGTATACTTTTAGAACAGTAAAATGGCCCATACCTGATTTACGGTCGACAATTTTCAAAGAAAAGCTTATACAATATTAACAAAACACGGGATCCATCACCCTAAGGCCATAATATAGAAATGACCACTACTTTATCAAACAGGAGAGAGAAGATTGAGAAATATTCTCAGAGCACATGAAAACTTGCAGAAATACTTCTCTAAAAGGCAGCGATGACTTCACCGAGCAATTATAAAGGCTAACAATAAGTACAACGGAATTTATTGAATATAACCAAAAGTGATGTACTTCTGGATGGACACTATGAAACAGTGAAGATCCAATCGCTCGATGACCAGGTCACCTGGGGGAGACAGGAACTCAACTATGAATAAGCCAGCAAAGAAGCAACAAACAAAATGGCTCAGCTGTGGGCACTTGTTTATAGAAATGGAGAATTTCATGATAACAATACAGGATTAGGTCATTGCCTCCAGAAATTACAGAAAGGCTATCCTCAAACAATCTCGAAAGATTGGTCAGTGCAGGTTTGCTTAGGAAATGGTAGGACATCTGCAACACTGTAATTTGCAAAAATTTAGCACATACCAATAATCAAGCAAGACATGACCTGGTGGCTAGCATTATGCATCAGAAACATGTTATTTTTCATAAAGTGACAGATGACAAGCCCATGTACTACAAATACAGAACTCAAAATGTACTTGAGAAATTGAAAGTAGTAACAAGAACAGTTAGCATTTATATAGAGTTTTAAGGTTTGCAAAGCACTTTACAAATATTATTTCATTTGATTCTCACAGCAACCCTGAGAGGTAGGTGCTATTATTATTCCCATTTTACAGAGGGTAGGAAACTGAGGCACAGAGAGGGAAATAACTTGCTCAGGGCCACGCAGCTCGCAAATGTCTAAGACCTGATTTGAACTCAGGACTTCAAGCCCAATGCTATATCTACTGAGCTACTTAGCTGCAACGGCAACGACCACTACAACAAAATACTGGAAGCAGAGGATCGTCACAGACAGAAGTCCAGACAATTACCTGGCTATTACACTGACCCATACAAATTTATGATCCATATTTTCAATAGATTTTACCATACCAGATACTCATAATCTCCAGACGAAATGGTTTCCGAACGTAGAGACCAAAGAAAAGCGATCATGACCATGTGGGAACATCTCTGATGTCTGGCCTGCCATTGAAATTTCCCTGGTGATGCTTGCAAATAGGAGCTGATAGCCCAGGGCTCTTATTCAGTTACCAATAGCAGTCATTTTATCCAACAGCACAACAGTCGATATCATTAAATAATTATCAAATATAATCATAATAGATATTACTACTATTAACTGTTTGGTGGCTTCAAGTTCCCACTTTGCATCCAGATAACTTTGAAATCGATTGAATAGCCACAATTAGGCAATCACAGAAACTCAAGGTGGAAGAAATACCTCTAGTTGACCAGGAATTCCCTCCACGACATCCCAGCAGAGTGGGCATTTGGCCTTTGCTTGAAGTCCTCCAGTGGGGGAGAGCTTTTCATTCACACTCGGACTGCTGTCATTGTTGAGAAGTCCTTCCTGCTCCTCATCATGTGCTCCCAATCCTACCCTCTGGGGTGAAGCAGAAAGGGCAATCCTCCCACATGGAGCAGGAGTGCCCCCAAGTCACACTCACAGTGACTACCTCCAAGTGCAGAATACTTAGTGAGCTCACACTCTAAAATCATAGCTCACAAGCTCCCACTGGTGCACTTACCTTTAACAACCAAAAGACCCAATTGGTTCAAAGCAAAGGTATTGACTGAGATGGCGTAGCATGAGCAATAGTAATAAAATATTCTCCCCCATAAGCCTGGGTACACTCTGCAACAACTCTGCAGTGTCAGTGGGTTGAGCGGACACACACACAGAGTACATAAGAAGAGAGGCATATGGAGCCAAGGCAACTCACACCCTCAGGCCATCAGGGCTCAAATGTCCTTTCTCTTTCATGGGGTCCTCTAGATACAGCATCTCTGGGGCAGCAAGGTGGCCCAGTGCACAGAATGCTGAGCCTGGAGTCAGAAAGACTCCTCTTCCCGAGTTCAAATCTGACCTCAGACAATTCCTAGCTGGGTGACCCTGGGCAAGTCACTGAACCCTGTATGCCTCAGTTTCCTCATCTGTAACATGAGCTGGAGAAGGAAATGGCAAACTACTCCAGTATCTCTGCCAAGAAAACCCCAAATGGAGGCACAGGGAGTCAGACTTGCCTGCAACAACTCAAGAACAAAGCAGTGTCTTTCCTGGGCGTACTTCTCAGCTGGGCTAACTGGGCGTACACCTTCCCATGGCTCAACTCTCAATAGTCAGACAACGCTTTTAATACCTCGTAAAAGGGCAAAACAGAAACAGGTCCTTGCCCTTCATTTAAGAGCTTAATCCCCTGTGGTCTCCATCACGTGCCCCCGACTGGCCACAATTTTATCAGTAGGGCTGGGGGAAGTCAATCGATTGGGTATGTCCTGCCTCCCTCCACTCCACACACCACAGCCTTCAGCATCCTTGAAGCACGCTAATAATGCATATTCTTCCACTATGTCATCTTGAACATTTTAGCATCAGAACTATACCCTTTTCAATCCTTGTTTTTTCTCCAGGACATGCTTCTTTCCACAATCAGTTGAAAAAAGTTCAGGTTTTCATCCACCTTATTTGTGTTTTTTTGTTTGTTGGTTGGTTTTTTAAAAAGATTCTCAACTATCCATCTCAAGGAACTAAGATGGGGGCTATTTTACCTTAAAAGTGTATCAATAAGTCTTACCTATGGATTTTTTTTAGTTTTATCCTATTGCTTTTGTGAAACTTTCCCCCCACCACTATTGAAAAGAACAAAATTATTTCCTGGAGACAATGAAAAGAGAACCCAACTGACAATTTCATTCCCCTCAGGTGATATCAGCTACAGTCTCAGGAATATAAGACCTCATGAAATAAGAAAGATCTCATTAGTCCCTCAAATACAGGAAGTAGAGAGTTCTCCTGAAGACTTCTGACAAGCTTTGGAATGCCCTGATAACATCAATTTCTCTGTGAGGGAAGAAATAATGAGGATCAAAAACATATTTCCACATTAATGTTTCATTGTGCTGTTGTTGAATGGTACTCAACATTTTTCTCGTTAAAAGTAAACTGATAGGGAGGGATAATTGCTGGGTCCTATTTTATTTCTACATTACGAAGTACACAACTATGTCATAGATTCCCTACCCTCTGGGCAGGATCACATGCAGAGAATCTATGTTAAAGCTGCCTGTCCCAAATAGCTATGATGGGGAAGGGGCTCTTTCCCCTGTTTTCTACCATTATCACTGGCTGGCCACCTTCTCAGTCAGCAGCCGGCCAGCCATTGATGATTTTAAGAGGTTCTTCTAGCATTTCTTCATGCATTTCATAACCAAACTGGACCGCCAGAGATTGTACCTTCGGGGAGCTCAGCATACACACTCATTGGCAGCCCACTATTTCCTGTTCTGCCATAATTACAGAACGCTACCTGCTTCTCACCTCTTTCTCTGAGAATCATAATCTGGTCAATGCTCCCACTACCTATGGAAAGGACATGTAAATGGACTGCCCTAATAGGATTTCTCAGGCCACCACTCTTTTCTCTATGTTGTTTTTTCCCTCAGAATGTACACTCCATAAGGGTAGGGAGTGTTTTGCTTTTGTATTTGTATCCCTAGTGCTTGGTACATGTTTTTTTTCTTTAATTTATTTTTAATTTTTGGTACATGTTTTAAAATTGTTTTTCAGTCATGTCTGACTCACTGTGACACCATTTAAGGTTTTCTTGGCAAAGATACTGGAGTGGTTTGCCATTTCCTTCTCCAGATCATTTTACAGATGAGGAAACTGAGGCAAACAAGGTAAAGTGACTTGCCCAGGGTCACACAGGTGGTAAGTGTCTGGGGCCAGATTTGAACTTAAGTCTTTCTGACTCTGGACTCAGTACTCTATCCACTGTGCCACCTGGCTGCTCATACATGCTTGGTACATAGCACCCACTAATAAATGCTATTCATTCGTTCCTTCCTGACCAGGCTAATACTGATCGACAGCTTAGCTATTCAGTGATAGGGAGCTCAGGAAGAATGGACACAACCTCTTCCCCCATCCCCCACCCCCACTCCTCTGATTCAATAAAACCCAAGAAGGTTCCTGGCAACAATCTGAGGGTGTACATGTGAGCTGCTACTTTGGAAATGCTGGAGCAACGGTAGGCACCCTTGCTACCCCTTCTTCTCCAATGAACACATCATTTTTGCTCAGTAACCTTTCAGGGGCTTCCTATTGCCCCTAGAATTGATCCCACACCTCTCTGTCATTAAAAGTCCTGCAGAATTTGGCTCCAAACTTGTTTTGGGTTCTAGCCAAAGAAGCCTACTTGCTGTAACCCACATACAACATTCCATGTCCTATCTATGTGTCCCTCCACAAGGCTGTCTCCCATGTGTGGAATGCTGTCCTGCCCCATCTGGTTCTTGAACACTGTAGCCTCCTTCAAAGTTCAGCTCAGATACCACCTTCTTCACAAAGCTTTTCTTGATGCCCTCCCTACCCCCCTGTTGTTTGTGCTCTTTCCAGATTCCCCAGTTACTCTGCATCTTCTTATTTGGGTCTGTGTTGTAGCCTTGTAGTAGAATGTAAGCTTCTCGGCAGAAATTCCTACTGTGGTTTTGTTTCTCCATGCCCATTGACCTAGCACAGTGCCTGGCACACGATTGACATTTACTGTGCTTATTGAATTGAATTGAGTTCTCAGACTATGGCTTAACATTATCCTGGTGACCTTGAAAGTGACTGGGGGAGGGGAGAATAATTTCCAGAGGGGGGTTATTTATCTTCAAACATGGCAATGCCCTGGTATGACTTCTCCTCTGACTATGGGTCAGCAAACTCCTATGCACACAACATATGGGAGGGCTGGGCCTCCATATAGGTAGAATCAGTGGCCATCTACATGGAGAAATCTTAGGGGCACCCAAAGGGCGATCCCAGAATATCTTTCATCCTCCTTAGTCTGAAACTGCCAGCATTAGAGTCACTAAGGGATTAGACTAGAAAGGCTAGAATGTTTTCTTTATAGTGCAAAGATGAAAATGTACAGCTCTTATCAGGGAGCTCTCCCTAGTTCTCTCTAATGCACACTTCTTTAACATTCCAAGCTATCTACAATCTCATCAGTATTGATCCTTCTTCTAACAGTGCAACTCACTACTTATTTATGCCTTTACAACCTGTGCAAGCCTTGTCTAGGTCTTTCAACAAATCTAGCCTGGAGGATCTGAGACACCGTAGGCCTTTCCCTGAGTATTTGAATATTTCATCAACACCAGCCCTTTGGGGCTATTTTTTGTTCCTTGCTCTTTTTTTTTCTTTTCTTTCCTTTCCTTTCCTTTCCTTTTCTTTTCTTTTCTTTTTTTTTTAGGCAATTGGGGTTAAGTGACTTGCCCAAGGTCACACAGCTAGTAAGTGTCAAGTGTTTGGTCTGAGGCCAGATTTGAACTCAGGTCCTCCTGACTTCAGGGCTGGTGCTCTATCCACTGCGCCACCTAGCTGCCCTGTTTCTTGCTCTTATCGCATGATGGGCCAATCACCTTTTATGGTCATATGTGCCCTGGATGATACTTTTGATGTCACTTGCTGCAGGCACGTCATCAATGGTAATATTATCATGTGATAACTATGGATTATTTTCAATTCTGAATCTTTAAAGATTATGCTATGCCATGATTGTTAGATATATAGTATCATTAGGAAAAGATTAGTGTTAAGAAGATGGAGTTTTGAGATTTCACCCACCACCACAATCACTCCTCATTTCTATCACCTTCCCATATCCCACTTTGGTAGCAAAGCCTTACCAGGCTCAAGTGACAGTTGTAGTCATAAGTCCATGTGAGCTGATATAGGAGACCTTTTCCCCTAAGATGTTATCAAAGACAAAGAAAGAAGATTCCAAATCAAAGGCTAAAAAATATGTACACCAAAGAAGGCAGTGTTGAAGCCACAAACTGAATAACTGAACACCCCCCACCTTCAGGCTATCCAAGATGCTTAGATTTCATAGGCAGCCCACATGTCCTAATAAAAATGCCCTTGTTGACTCTGTCATTAAGTTCCCCTTAATCACTGAGTCAATTATGAGGAAGACTGAGAACAGTGCCATCCTGGGATTCACCATGGGTGTCAAGGCCAATAAGCATCAAATCAAGCAGGCTGTAAAGAAGGTAGATATGTGCCATTGATATGTCCAAGATCAACACACTGAACTGGCAGGATGGAGACAAGAATTATGTCTGCCTTTACCCAGACTACGATGCTTGTGGATGTTGGAAAAGAAGAAAAAAACTGGAATAATCTAAGCTATGTCTAGTTAGCCTGTTCTACATATTGGATGTTGTAGTTGTATCCCACTATACACAAATTCAAAAGAAGATGGTCTTTGGTGGCAGGAAGCAGGTGGAGACAACCTCCCAAGTATGATCCAGCACATTCTCTCCCTCTTCAATTCTGGGACCAGTTCATTGCTCATCGGAAATTCATATCCCAAATCTTTACTGATGGATTATCTCAATGGACTGGCCATTCAATTACGCACCATAATCTAGGTGAGAACCATTTGGTTTTTCTTTTATAGATTACTAATTTTTTTTACTGATAACTGTTAGACAAAATTAACTTGTGTTTGCATCTATGAAGAGATGTCATATAATATTAACATATCCATGGGAGACAGCTCATTGGAGGAAAGAGACCCTTTAAGGTCCACATTTTGTTCTATCAAGCCAAATGTTTTTCTTTTTGTAATCAACAAATACTATTTTCCACATTGCTAAGTCAGTTGTATACTGTAGAAAATCACCTGTGAACATCTGTATGCTGCATTTGTATATGTTTATCAAGCAATACTTAGCCCCACCCTACCTATCCAGTCTCCCCGCTTCCATGAAGCCTACAATCTGACTACACCTGCTCTTTCTTGTATATGACACTCCATCTCCAACTCTGAATTTTCACTGGCTGCCGTCCCAGACTTGGAATGGTCTTCCTCCTCATCTCCACTTCTTAGCGTCCCTGGCTTCCTTTAAGACTCAGCTCAGGGAGACAAAGTCAAAATGTCAGAGTAGCAGGGGAAATACAGCGAGCTCCATCCTCTGTACCTTTGCCCTACTCCCCTCTCCACCACAAATTCTCCAAACAGATCTAGAAAATGTAGAAGACAAAATCATGATGGGATAGGGATATCCAAGAAAAAAAAGTCATAGTGATTTTTCTAAAGTCACTTTTCTAGCTTATGTTGGCACAAGGAAGCAGAGAGGTTTGTGGACACTGAAGATAGGGTGTGGTCACGAACCAGGTGATCATTGTAGTGCCCAGGAACTTTGCCCAAGGGTAACATAAGGTCCCAAATCCACATAGGGCACCAGAACCTCATGAAAGGTGTAGTAACAGGTACCAACAGGCAGTTTTATTACTCATTCCACAGTGCTGGGTCATAGATAGGAAACAGACCTCTACCCAGGGCTAGCATTCTAGGGTGTGGAATGGTCACGGGTCCTTAGCTATGTACTGAGCAAGGAGAAAATCTAGAAGCAAGCAGTAGCTGTGTGATTTGGACTCCAGGAGTAGAGTAGGGTGTCAGTTCTAGTTTCTAGCCCAATCTGAAGCCTACAGAGGAATAATTAGGGTAGGAATCCCAGACCAAAAGGAAACCTACGTTATGTCACTCTGAATCAGCAGATAAATAAGGCTGAATGTTTAATTCATAATTTTTAATTCAATAAATAAGGCTGAAGGAATGAGCAAACAAAAAAAGAACCCCACCATAAAAAGCTACTATGGTGACAAGAAGGCTCAAGAAAAAAACCCAGGAGAAGAGAATACTCCAAAACATTTATAAGCAAAGCCTCAAAGACAAATATAGCTTGGTCATAAATTTAACTAGAATACCCGGAAGAGAAGAAGCAAAGTTTAAAAAAGAGTAAAAATATCTTTATAAATGAAATGAGAGTGCTAGAGGAAAAAATGAAAAAGAAATGAGAGTTATGGAAGAAAGAACTAGAATAGCTTGGCACAAGAGGTAGCCCAAGCAACAAACTCCCTGAAAATTTTTGTGTGTTGTTGTTTAGTCATTTCAGTCATGTCCAATACTTTGTGACCACAGTTAGGGTTTTCTTGGCAAAGATACTGAAGTGGCTTGCCATTTCTTTCTCCAGTTCATTTTACAGATGAGGAAAATGAGGCAAATAGGGGCAAGTGACTTGCCCAGGGTCACACAGCTTGTAAATGTTTGAGGCCGGATTTGAACTCATGAAGATGAAGATTAAAATGGACCAAATAAGAAATAATAAAACAAAGTCAAAAGACAGAAAATATAGAAGAAAATGTAAAGTATTTCATAGTAAAAACAACTGACTTGGAAGATAGTTGAAGGAGAAAAAAATTTTAAGAATCATTGGACTACCTGAAGGCCATGACCAAAAAAAAAAGAAAAAGCCTAGACATCATGCTTCAAGAAATTTTAAAGGAAACTGCCTAGATCAGGGTGAGGAACCTGTGGCCTTGAGGCCACATGTGGCCCTCTAGGTCCTCAAGTGTGGCCCTTTGAGGATTTAACCTCGAGGCCACAGGTTCCCCATCCCTGGCCTAGATCTTTTTGAACCAAAGGGAAAAGTGAAAATCTAAAGAACTCATCCGTTATCTCCTGAAAGAAACTCCAAAGTGAAAACCCTAGGAACATCTTAGCCAAAATCCAGAGCTTCCAGGTCAAAGAAAAAATACTATAAGCAGTCAGAAAGAATGAATTCAAATACTGAGAAGCCACAGTCAGAATTACACATGATTTAGCAGTCACCATTATAAAGGAGGAGAGAACATAGAACACAATATTCCAGAAGGCAAAGGATATGTGTGTGTATATATATATATATATACATATATATGTGTGTATATATGTATATATGTATATATATATATATGTGTGTGTGTGTATATATATATATATGTATGTATGTATGTATGTATAGGCTTACAGCCAAGAATAACTTACTCAGAAAAACTGAGTATACTCCTATAGGGGAAAAAATTGACCTTTCATGAGACAGAGAACTACCAAGCGTTTTTGATGAAAGGACCTCTGCTGTGTAGAAACTTTGAAGTTCAAACAAAGGAGTTAAAAGAAACCTAAAAAGGTAAATGCAAATGAACAATGATAAAGGGCTAAACACCGATAAACTGCTTACATTCTAATATGGAGAGATGGTACGAGGCCCCTCTGAGTTCTATTGTCAGGGAGCACACAGGGAGTCTGATTAAACAGAAGACCTCAGACTGGTTCTTTTATGCTTCCGATAATCTTAAAAGACGAATGGAAAGGGAGAAGAGTAATGCACTAGTGGGAAGGAGGAAAAGGAAGGTTAGTGGAAATGATTTCACATAATTGAGGTGTGCAAGTAGGAGTCTATATAAATAGGGAGGAAAGGGTGACAGAAACCTCATTCTCATCTGAACTGGTCAAAGGAGGGAAGGATGCACACACACATGTGCACACATATGCAGAATTGGGTAGAGAAATACATTTTTCTCCACAAAGAAATAGGAGGGCAGGGGAGAAGGGAGAAGGGGGAAGTAGAGAGAGGGTAGTTTAGGGGTGTGTGTGTGTAAGGGGGGATTAGTTCTAACCTAATCAAACTCTAAGGACGTACAAAAATATTTATAATTCTTTCTGAGGGGGCAAAGAATTGTATCAGAGAGAGTGCCTATCGTTTGAGGAATGGCTGAACAAGTTATGGCATATGAATGTGATGGGATGCTATTGTGCTGTAAGAAATGGTGAAGGGAATGGTGTCAGAAAAACCTGGGGAACTGATACAGAGCAAACAGAATCAAAAGAACAACTTATACAATGACAACAATATTGTAAAGACAAAACGACTTTGAAAGACTTAGGAACTCTGATCAGAGTAATGACTAACTGAAATTCCAGAGAACTAATAATGAAACATACTACTCATCTCCTGATAGAGAGAAGACTCAGAGTATAGCATGATACACACATGTGTAAATATGTATATACACATATATTTACATACATATGTGCACATGTATATGTATTTCTTTTTTTTTTCTTTTACACACGGTCAATGAAGAAATTTCTTTTGTTTGATTGTATTTGTTTGTTTTCCTTTTATTCTCAGTTGGGGGTGGGGTTTGGAAGGGAGAAAATGGATTTTTGCTCATTGAAAAAAATGAAATTTAATGAAAAAAAACAAAGACAGCTCAAATCTTATCTTGAGCAGTAAGCCCTTCCTGATGCCTCTATCTACCAGGGCCTTTCCCTCTGAGATTACCTTCCATCTACTCTGTCTATATCGTGTATACATCTAATTATTTACATGTTGTGTCTTCCATTAGAATGTGAGCTCTTTGAAGGCAGGGGCCGTGTTTTTTTTGCCTTATTCTGAATCTCCAGTGCTTAACACGGTATGTGACACAAAGTAAGCATTTAATAACTGCTTGTTGACTCATTAACTTTTATGCTACTTCTATTAATCTTCTGGTTTCCTTTCATTCAGGAGAATATCAATATTGATATGGCTAATATCCTTCAATAGGATGTTTGCTGGACAGAGATCTAAAATTTAGAGCACCACTAACAGGTGGTGATCTTAGAGCAGCTGGTATTGGAACCAAGATCCTTTGGTTTCCAAGCCACCTCTCTCGTCACCACTATACCATGACAGGTCTTCTCCTGCCACATTGCTAACACTACATTTAAAATCGAAAGCTATAGTCATACGTGGTTTAGGGATTTTATTCCTATCAACTATAGTTATATCCCTTCAGCTTTAAATATTTATTTAAAAGTCAGTATTTTATGCTATCCAATTCAGAGAGAGAATTGATGAGCTTCAGATTGAAGTAGATTGTTCCACTTTCTTCTTCTTACTTGTTTTATTTTTTCAATGGGCCTACTACGGAAAAAAAGTTTTGCCTGACTTCTCAGTAGGTGGGGGAGGGGCTGGTGTGACAGAGAGAATTTTGGAATTCAGAATTTTAAAAAAGAGTGTTAAAAAAAATCACTATTTGGGGAAAAAACAAACAAACCCAAACCCAAAACAAAACAAAACTATAAGCAAAATCCAGTTTCTGTTTTCAACCTGACTTAGAATGACAAAGTCAACCCAGTTTTATTTCCCACACCTTTCCAGCTCAAAGTTGGTGTCTCTACAATTCCAAGAAAAGTCTTAATAAGATCTTCCTGCTATCAACCATACACTAATTGTTCTCAGACCTCCTTGTTCTCTTCCAGAAAAGCTCTCCATCAGCAGCTTCCCTTTCTCTCCCTGGCCTCCTCTGGACCACTTTCTGATAACATCTGCCTATTTGCCGTTATTCACCACCTGGCTGACGCCACAGAAGGAACTCCGTTTCAGAGCTAGATGAGGGGCTCGTTTGGTCCTGAAGACCAGAGAAGTCGTTCTTTGCAATGCTTTGGAGCAGGCCGGCTGCCATAGCTAATGAGATCAATTCACATTCGCATACTGTTCACTCCAATTCGGATGCATAAAGACATCTCTCTTTCTCAGGTCAAGGGCTGGCTTGTTTTTTCATTCTGTTTTTGTATTTTTAGTGCACAGTGCTTTACATACAAAAGGAATGTAATTAATGCTTATTGAATTAGAAAGGAAGACCTCAGTGAGGTGGATGTTAGCTAGGTGTAGCAAATTAGGAAACAGACAGTGAAGTCAGAAGTTAGCAAGTGGAGGAGCCAGGATTCAAACTGAGGTCAAGTCCTGAAATAAATGAGTCATGAGGAATAAATCATCTTTAATTGAGATAATAGCGTGGCAGCCTGGGGGATGTCCCACCAGCAGACTCACAGTAAAAAGTTCTTATATTTTTAGAAGGAAGGGGGGAGGAGGTAGTAGGAGGTAGCAAGGCCTGGTCATGAGACCCTAGTCACCCTTAGCAAACCAGGCAAGGAAAACCACTTCATTTTGGCTGTTTTGGCCTTCATACCACAAATCCCAACAGAAGAGGGACAAGGACATTAGAAGCTGAGATCAGGCTCAAGCTAGGTTCTTCTACAAGCTAAAGGTGGGAGGTGGAGGGGGAGGGGACTTAGGATGTACTTCAGGTCAACTTAATTGAGAGTAAATATCTTTTATTTTTTTGGGGGGGGGTCAATTGGAGTTAAATGACTTGGCCAGGGTCACACAGCTAGTAAATGTTATGTGTCTGAGGCCAGATTTGAACTCAGGTCCTCCTGAATCCAGGGTCAGTGCTCTATCTATCCACTGTGCTACCTAGCTGCCCCCCCCCCCAGAGTAAATATCTTAAGAGTAGGAATGTAAGGACATTACTGAAATTCTGACATTACTAGGATTGAAGAGGTGTGGGATCTGCACCTCCCCACATTTGAACTTTCCCATAAATTTTAGGAAACCAGTCCCTGAACCCAGACCCCTGGCATTTACCTGAGGCATTGGCTCATCCCAGCATAATCCTTTCAACTCTGGGGTCACTGAGGCCCCAACCCAGCCCAACCCTAAATTCTCTGTTACCTCCAGACCACCCCAGGCTACTTTCCACCCTCACCCCTCTTAGAAGTCCCAGAAAGAATTCTGTGCTTTACTGATTGCTGTGCCCTTAATGATCATATTGCCCTTTACCCTTGCATTTCTAGGTTCCCAAGACCCCTAGACCGCAATATGATCATTAAGGGCACAGCGGGTAACATTACATTTGGTATTAACACTTTTATGTCATTACATTAACAATTTTTCTGTCAGTACTATACTACAACATGCTCCATCCCACAGCCCATAAATCAATAAGCAATCAGTAAAGCACTTAGTATCTGTCAGACTTTGTGCTAGGATCTGGGGATACAAAAATGAAAGCGAGACAGCCCCAGCACTCAGGAAGCTTACAGTATTTTACTACTATAATTGCAATAGGGGCAAAGAGGTGAGACCCTCCAACCACAACCCTATGCCTCTTTCTGGGGGCCAAGACATGAGTCTTTTGACTGTGCTGAAAGTTCCCTTGGAATCTGTAGCACAGAATTCTTTCTGGGACTTCTATGAGGGGTGAGGGTGGTACAGTGGATAAGGCACTGGGCTTGGAGTCAGGAAGACCTGAGTTAAAATCCTGCCTCAGACACTATTTGCTATGTGACCCTGACCAAATCACTTAACCTGTCTGCCTCAGTCTCCTCACCTATAAAATGGGGATAATAATAGCACCTACCTCCCAGGGTTGTTTTGGGAATCAAATGAGATAATATTTGTAAAGCACCTGGCACATAGTAAATGCTATATAAATGTTAGCTTATTATTATTAAGTGATGACTACTCTTTTCATAGCTGCTAGAGCTGGCACTACTCCAGGCGAGCCTGAGCCAGGAACGCAGGGACCAGACTGGCCTTTTTATTTGTGTTCTTTGCCTAAGCACATAGGTGACCAAATTAGGGAACTTGTTCTCTCCCTGCAATGGATGCCTCACTTTGGACCCACACATATGAACCAAGGGAAACTGACCACTAAAGAGGCTCTTTTTCTTTCAGGCTCTTTTCTTCTAACTCTCTGGATCTTTACATGACCATCACAGAGTCCTGGAGAAAATTACTTAAAGGGTAACTTTTGGCCAAGATGGCTGTCTAGAGGCAGATTGCCTAGCTTCACATACCAACAGAAACAAAAACTTGAAATTTATACTAGACTGAATAATGATCAAGAAATCTAATAAGAAAGTACAGTAACTTTTCCTACCCCGTAACTGAAAAAAGTCAGCTAGGAGCCTACCAGAAATAGGAAAGGAGGCCTACAGCAAAGCTGGTGCCAGTGTAGGCAAATAAGCCAGCAATGTCCAGAGACAAATGTAGCCCACAAGGTTCTGGGTCCAGATGCAGCAAGAATGGAGGGCTGCTCTGAGAAAGGCCCAGGTGCAGAAAGTCCCAGCATGGTCAGAAACCCATAATAGGGACCATGGAATCTGGTAGGGATAGCAGCAAGCAATGCAGCATGGGACTGCTCAGACTGGGGCAATTCAAGCTGTGAAAGACTCCAAGATCCTTAGCAATATGTCTGGAGGTATCATAGAGGGCCCCAAAGATCTAGCACTCTGAACCTCAAATATAAAGTGGGGCCTAACTATGGAAGGTGGAAGTCTAAGGGCCTCAGAGTGAGAACAAGCAAGGTTAACTACCTCATTCAAAAGTGGAATCTGGACCTGCCCCCCCCCCCTCCAAGAAAAAAAGTTTAGGAACTAAAGCTGGAGAGATGAGTAAATAAAAGGAGACTGTGACCAGTATAAAATTCTACTGTAGAACTAGAAATTCCTCCAAAGAAGGAGAGAGTAATTTCATAACAACTGCAATGGGTCTTCCTTGAGGTCTATATGAATACCTAAAAGAAATTAAGAGGTAAAAATGAAATAAAGTCTCTGGAAAAGAGGTCAAGGAGAGATAATTTAAGAATCACTAGATTCCCTGAAAACTATGATCAAAGAAAAAAGCCTGGATACTATATTTCAAGAAATCATAAATGACAACTGCCCTCATCTAATTAGAACTGTTGGACAAAATGAAGATAGAAAGAATTCATTGATCACTTCCCGAAAGAAACCCCAAAAGGAAAAGTCTCATAGCTAAAATCCATATTAAAAAAAAATAGGGCAAGCATCCAGAAATAAGAAGTTCAAGTACCAAGGAACCACAGCCAGGATCACAGAAGACTTGTCAGCTTCTATTATGGACAAGAGGAGATCTTGGAATACAATATTCTAAATAGCAAAAGATATTAATTTATACCCAAGATTAATTTATCCTACAAAGCTAAGTATAATCTTACATAGGAAAATGTATCTCTAATAGAAGACTAGAGGACTTTTAAGCATTTCTGATAACAAGTCTAGAGGTGAGTTGGAACCTTGAAATATAAGTCAAGAGAAACCTAGAAAGGCAAATTCATTTGAGCAATTGGAAGGGATTGTTTGGTGATGTGCTACCATTCTAATAGGGGAAGAAGAAAAAATCCCTTCGGAATCTTAAGGTCTTTAAAGTGTACTGAAGGAGTTAAATCATAAAAACAGAGGACATGTGGGGTGAATTTTTTCAGTTCTGAGGGTTTTAATAGGGGAAAGAGAAGAGTGTAAAAGGAATGTCCTTGTTGTTTGTCCTTTATTCTTGAATACACTAATGTAGAAAGGAGGAAGAAGGGGTTGGAACTTGCTATTTCTTGTTAATCGGCGTGCTTGAAAAAAAAGAATATATATACACAGAGGAAAGAGTGGGGGAGTAGGTCGCAGACGGACCTCATTCTTATTTGAAATGGACAAAAGAAGGTTCAAAACACATGCACAATAGTTTGGGGTAGAAATATATCAAACTCAACGGGGAAAGAAATGGGGATAAGGGAGAGAGAGGGGTTAAGAGGGAAGATAATACTGAGGAGGGAATAGTTGCAAGCAAAACAAAATTTCTGATCCTGAAGGGGGGACTAAAAATGAAAAAAAAAGTCACCTATACTATGGGAAAGAAACAAAGCAGAAAAGGCAGCCAGCACCTTGGCAGCCTGATTTAGACTCACTTGGAGGGGTACCCCTACTGGCTATATGCAAGCAGTCACCATAATCATACCTGAGAAAGAGCAAGAAGAGTGAGAGAGAGCAAGTACAGTGGACCCAAGAGCTATCTAGAGTCAGATCCTTACAAAAACCCCCTGAAGTAGGTCCAAGAGGTATGATTATTTTCCTTCTATAGAAGAGGAAAGTGAGGCTCAGAACTAGTCAGAGGTCACACAGCTATTAAGAGTCAAATTTGACCTCATTTCTCTCCTTACCATAAGACCAGTACTCTTTATACTATCTCATAGTTCTTCCCCAATGAGCTATGAATACACATCTGAAAAGATGGTGTTTTGTGCCAAAGGTTCTCTTCCTGAAGCACAATGACCATGTGAAAGTTGGTAAAGAATAAAGGTGCTACAATGAGAAGTTTCTCCCTCTGTAAGTTGTACAGCATAACTCGAGGCAAAGCTGAAGCTAGCACAGGGCAAACAGGGATTTGTTTCAGGGTACTAAGAAGACACACTTCTTCCCCAGAGAAGGTCTTCTGTCAAACTTCTTCCTCACAAAGACTCCATTAGACTCTATATGCGACAAGGTGACTGCACTTATGTAGGGATTGTTTTTTGTACTTCTCTCCAAGAAGTGAATTTGCCCCAGGTGCAGTTCCAGCTAGTTATGACTGCCTCCACGCTGTGACCTACATGACAATAGGAGGATCCTTTCTTTGTAGTTTTGGAGAAAGGGCAGTTGCCACTTTCTGGATAGTTACTGCACCTTGCCACGGAAGCAGACAATACCATATTCTTTATCTTCTGATATTCACCAAAACATGGCAGTCCTGACTGCTCTTTCCAGTACTTGTCGCATTTTTTTCTCATACTCCTGACTTGATGGTCATGGTGGAGGAGTTGGAATAGTTCTTGCTCCCAATTACCACTTCCAGAATCTACCACTATCACTCAGCAACCTTCTCTCCTTTGAGGTTTACAATACCTAATACGTAATACATAATCCAGTCCAGATCTTGGTGGCCATTATATCTGTCATTCCCCAGGGCATTTTCCCTCCTTCCTCAAGGAGTTCACTTCCTGGCTTATTTATTGTCTCTCCCCCTACTTCCTACCTTCATGCTAGATGACTTTTACATACATATGGATGCTCCCCTTAAATATTTCAACTTCCCAGTTTCTCAATCTACTCAATTCTAATGATATATTCTGCATCTCAACTATACATAGAGAACCCTTCTAAGAGAACTTAGTCATGCTATTACCCACAAATTTCTACTATCCTGTTTAAGAATTCTGAATTTCCTTTATCTGACAATAATTTTATACCTTTACATCTCTCCCTATATCTCATTCCTTTTAAATCTACTCTTTGTCCTCACTGTGGACACCACCGCCTTTCCCCCAATCTCTCCATACCATAGTACTATCCCAGGCCAACACCTCTGAACTGGTCACAATTCCCTTCCCAGTCTTGACCTCCTTGGTGAGCCACTTCAACTCTACGCTATCTTCTACTCAAGTGCCTTGTTCCCTTTGTCCTAATTGCCAGCCCCAATTCCTCGATTATTCTCATCTGCTTCCTTCACTCCTACTTATATGTTGCTGAAGAAAATCATGAAACCATGCTGACTAGGTCTCCATTAGGCCCTTACTACAAGGCAGTCTTCTTCCTCTCTGATTGTCTAACTGTATACCACTTACCCCAGCAGCTCTGCCAAACCTTTTATTCTTTCCTGAAAGCTCTCATGTTACTTACTCCCTTCCGTCTCTACTGAGATCTCTTCATATGCCACTGACAGAATTGAGACCACTTACCAAGGGGTCCTTTCCCTTTCCTTCTCATCTTACATGGTTCTGACACTGTCCCCCACTATCTTTTACTTCCCTCCAATCTCTGATGATGTGTTCTTTCTGCTATTTATCCATCCCTAACCTCTCTCCTGAGCTCCATTACAGTACCATCAAATGCCTGTTAGACATTTCTAAATGGATGTCCTACAGGCATCTCAATCAAAGAATTCCTAAAACAGACTTTGTTATTTTATTTATTTATTTATTTTTGGCTGGTCAATGGGGTTAAGTGACTTGCCCAAGGTCACACAGCTAGTAAGTGTTAAGTGTCTGAGGCTAGATTTGAACTCAGGTCCTCCTGACTCCAGGGTCAGTGCTCTATCCACTGCCCCACCTCGCTGCCCCAGGACCTCATTATTTTTAACCCAAACTCTCCTCTCTTCTGAACTTCCTTATTACTGCTGATTTTTTTTTTCTTATTATTAAAGGGCCCATCCCTTGACTCACTTCTTAAACAGGCCTAATCGCTGAATGGGTGTTGCCTCACTCGGAGTGAGAACTTGGAAAGACCTTAGCTTAAAAAGGCCAGGGTCTCCCACTGCATCCTGGGCCATCTCCAGTTGTTCTGATCCATATCTGGCCACTGGACCCAGATGACTCTGGAGGAGAAAGTGAGGCTGGTGACCTTGCACAGCCTTCCCTCACTCAAATCCAATTCAATTGCAAGTCATGGCATCACCTCCCTGATGTCATGGTCCTCTTCAAGAATGAAGGAAAAATAACACATACTGCTGAGACCATCACCATCCTTCCTGTTACCAGGTTTAAAACCTTGCAGTTAACTTTGACTCCTCTCTTGCTTACCCTACATATCCAATCAGTTGCCAAATCATCTAATTCCTTTCTCTACAACCTGTCTCACATTTGTCCCCTTCTCTTTACTTGCACAGCTACCATGCTGGTTTATGCTTATCACATCTCTCCTGGACTACTGCAACAGCTTTCTAATTAGTCTCTCTGCCTCAAGTGTCTCCCTACTCCAAATATCCTCCACTGAGCTGTCAAAGTCATTTTCCTACAGTGTGAATCTCACCATGTCATTCTCTTACTCAATAAACTCCAGTGACTCCCATTTACCTTTGAGGGTCAAATTTAAAGCTCTTTATAACTTGGCCTCTTTCTACCTTTCCAATCTTCTTTCATTAATTTTCTTTCACTTTACTCTCATTCATTACTCTCCATTATAACCTTAGGGACCCACTTGCCATTCCTTACCTCCCATCTCCCATTTCTGTGCCTTTGCAATAACTATTCCCCTTGCCTAGAATGTTTTCCCTTCCAACCTCCAATTCTTGGAACCTCTGGCTTCCTTTAATACTCAGCTCTATTCTGATCTCCTCCAGGAGATCTCTTCTGGTCACCTCAGCTACTAGTGTGATTGCTTCTAACAATACCTACCATCTCTTTGACATCAATCTTGTATGTTGAGATTCATATATGTTATTTTTCCCATTAGAATGTAAATTATTTGAGGGCAGAGAATGTTTTTGTTTTTTATATATCCCCAGGGTTTAGCACATTGCATTGTAAGAGCTTAACAAATGCTTGTTGATTGATTATAGCAAAAAAGTGGAGAAGCCTGTAAAATGTGCCTATGAATTGAGCTGTTCTGTTATGGGGCTGAGAACATGGCATGAGAAGCCATGACTTAGGTGAGTTGGCCACCCAAATATATCACCTCCTACCACACAGATGCTGCTCTGAGGGCTGTGGGGATTACTGGTGGGTCAGAAAATGTGTTACTTCCCCAGTCTCACCTTAGGCTGTTTCTACATAATGCCCAGTTAGTCAAGAAAATAGTTCAGTGGAAAGCGGGGGGAAAAAAGATAAATAGACTATTTGCCATGCTACAGACAAAAACAAGCTCCTTTTGCTTGAATGAATTCTTTGCATTTTACCCGCTTTGTGTTGGCATTATGGGGTTGGATCCAAAGCAGTCTTTGATAAGGATGAAAAATTCCAACAGAACTCCAGTTTTGAACAGCTTCTCAGTGGAGTAGATGATGACAGGTAAAAATGATCCTCTTTTAAGAAATGTTGGCATCATTCCCATCATAGCTACATGGTAAGGCCTGAGGAAGTGAGAGCAGCTGAGAGATTCTGGGGGAGCTGACAGGTCACCAAACTGAGTCTCCAACTCCACTCACATATAAAATGTCAAGGAAAACTGAGGGCTGTCATCCCTGTCATAATGGTAGATATCGCAGAGGGATATCATGTTGAGATAAACAAGCACAGGGGCTCTTAGAAAATATTTGAAATGAGTAAGAGGAAATTGTGAGTTATTTGGTGAGCCCATTTCTCTCCCTTGCCCCAGAGAGAATATGAATTGAGGCCAAGAGTATTGTGAGGAATATTAGGTTAATTTAGGGAGTTCTCCCAGCCCCCAAATTGGGAAAGGATCCCAGTTATATGTACACTCAGTCACAAGCTCCAAAACTGAGCCTAATACATATAGTAGGTACTTAATAAATATTTGTTGACTACACTCTAATCTGTCACAAGTCTTCTAGTCCTTACTTTTCAGTCAGTGCCTGCTACATGTCATTCAGTTGTGTTTGACTCTTCATGACCACATAGACCATATTGTCCATGGGGTTTTCTTGGCAAAGATACTGGAGTGGTTTGCCATTTTCTTCTCCAGTGTGGCACTCAGTAGGCACTTAATGTTTATTGAATTGTATTGAGGTATCTCTAGTTCATCTTTATTCCTACTGCCACCGCCCTAATCCAGGCCTTCAGCAACTCAAATTTTGAATGTTACAATAGGTTCATAACTAGTCTCCTTGTCTCTAGTCCATCCTACCTACCGCCATCATAATCTCCTTAACACAGGATTTTCATTGTCACTCCCCTGCTCAAGCCCTAAAATGGCTCTCTACTGATTACCACATCAAGTCCCAACTCCTCTGCTCAGCACTTGAAGCCTCTACAATGTGGCCCCACCCTACTTATCATCCTAATTTACAGCTATTCCTCAACAGACAACTAAGTCAGTTAGGCCATTCTTGTACTGATGTTCACAAAAATCATGTTCATTTTTGTCTCACTGCCTTTGCTCCTGATTTGAAATATTCTCCTGTCTTCCTTTTGCCCACTCAAACCTTATTCATCCTTCCCAGCTCTTCCAGGAAGCCTTCCCTTGACTCTCCCAGTCAATCCAGCTCTCTCCTTCCCTGAATTCCCATTTCACTAGGAGCGCTTAATTAGTTGCTAATTACTTTTATGTGGGTTTCACACCTTATTTCTCCTAACCACTGGGAAGAAACAAGGTACAGTGAAAAGCACCTTGGATTTAGAGACAGAAGATTTGTGTTCAGATCTGGTTCTGACAGTACTTAACATGCATTTAAGAAAGTCACTTTACTTTTATGGGCCTTTGTTTTCTCATCTGTAAAATGAAAGGGTTGGAAGTGTTCTTATATAGTAGAAAAAAAATAAAAGATTCATTAACAAAAAACTCCATATATACCAAAATATTTAAACCAATACTTTTTGTGGTAGTAGTTAACTGGAAATAAAGTAGGAAGTCATAACTTAGGGAGACGGCTAAAGTTTGTGGGACATGAATGGTACAAGTAATGGAAATATTACCATCTAAGAAATACAACCATGATGAATACAGAGAAAAATGGAAAGACTCACATGAATTGATGTAAAGTGAAGTTAGCAGAGCCAAAAGAACAATATTTATTATGACTTCAACAATTTAAAGACCAACCAATAGCAAAACAATAGAAAGAGTGCTGTGGAAATAGAAATGACCAAGCTTAACTCCAAAGGAAAAATCTGAGAAGACGCCTCTCCCCAGTTCCTTCGCAGGAGTGGAGAAACATGGATATGAGATACTACATACAACGTTGGACTTTTGTGATATATTGTTTAGCTTTGTGGAACTTTCTCCTTTTTTCCTTTCTTCATGCTTTATTATAAAGGACAGCTGTCTGGCAGGGTCAGGGAGGAATACAGTGGGAAATAAAGGTGATGTAAAAACAAAAGACAATAACAAAATTTATTTTTTGAAAAAGGGTAAGTCAGAGAACCTGGGTTCGAATCCTACTTCTACCTTCTACATCTTTGGGCAAGTCACTTAATCTAGTTTGACCTAGTTCCCTGATCTGTATAATATTGGATAATTGAGGCGTCTTCTAGCTTGAGATCTTGTGATGCTTAAGGACAAGGCCTGTACTTTATGCTTCTTTGTATCCCCCAACCGTTCTAGGCTGTACACACAGTAGGTGCTCAATAGATACTTATTTGATTCCCTCCATGCAGCCTTCAATTGTGAATGGAGAAAGGTATAGGGAATGAATGTGAAATATTTCTGCTCCTTTCTGAGTCATTCTCCTGTGGAAAAATGAGGTAGGATGGAATTCACAATGTCAAAAAACTGGTAAGAAACAAGAGCTACTTCATTCCTTTGGTTTTGCTTTCACTTTGTGGGTTTTTTTTTAAATTCGGGAAGATGCATTCAGTGTGCTTTGGGATAGAAATATAATATCAATCATCCTGATAAACCCCAAAGCCAGGACCTCAGCTGCCAAACCTTTGTATTTACTCAGAGAAAGCCAGACAAAAGAGACGTGATTTGCATACTCTTCTGAGAAACTAGGGCTTTCCGGTAATTGCTAGAGTTCATCCTGGGGATTCATGTACCTGTAGCTTCCCCACTTTGTGGAGAAGACGATAATGTCTTAAGTGCGTATGCATAGCCCTTTGCTTTGTGGCAAGGCACTTGTACAATATTTCACTGATTCTTGCTTTGTGGGATTCTCAAGGCAGAGATTATTGGCCAGTTTCTTCAAATGAGGGGTCTGTGATCCATCACATTTGTCGAATAAGGAAATTCAGGTCCAGAGTAGCTGAGTAACTTAGCCAAGGTGACTCAGCAAGATAGTGGCAGGGTGAGGATGAGAATCCAGGTTTCCTGACTCTTAGTTCAGGGCACTTTTCACTCTACAGACTGCATCTAGTAATGCCTAATTCGTGCTGGTGGGGGCCAATAACATAGAATATGCCTCTAGATCCTTTGTTGATTTGCAAGAGGTTAGAGCTACCTAGGTTTTTGTTCCTCAAGAGGTTGTAGGGGTAGGTCATGGTTCTCCTTGGTAAGACTGCAAAAGTGATGGAGTCTTGGATGCCCTCACGGATGGTGAGGGCAGATCTTATGTGGTCTGCATGTCCAGGAGCTACTTCCAATGGGAACAGATTCCTCTGGGTAGAGCTCCACTCTGGAGTGACCTTGACCCCAACCCAATGGGCTCATGTGGAATTGGCCTAACCTCAGGGGTACAGTAAAACAACCACTTGTTTAACTAGCCTGTGTCTAGGATGGTTTAGGTATGGTCTATCCAGGAAACAGAAAAATGGATTAGACAACTTATCAAGGTTCCTTCTCAATATAAATAAATATAATCGTTTGCAGAAAAAAGCCTCTCTTCCTTGCCATGGCTTCTCAGCTGTTTTCTGTGTATACTATTTTCCCTCAAGGTAGATGATAAGAAGTCCAGATGGGTGCCTACAATGGTAGTGTTCAAAGCTTAGTCACCTTTTACCCTTATGTCTGTATTTGTAGGCTCCTGACTGATTTTAAAAGTTAGTGTCTAAGAAGGTTCAGAAATAATTTAACTCAGTAAAGCTGTTCAATAAAGCTGAAAACATGAATTACTTGGAGGAAGAACCCTCTATTTGACAAGAATTGTTGAGAAAACTGGAAAACAGTTTGGTATAAATTAAGTTTATATTATGTAACCCATCAGATTGGCAAAGCTGACAAAAAAGAAAAATGACAAATGTTGGAGAGGCTGTGGGAAAACAGGCACTTTAATGCACTGCTGGTGAAGTTATAAATTGTTTTAAGCCAGTAGTTCTTAACCTGGGGTCCATGAACTTGTTTATTTTAAAAAAAATTGTTAACTGTGTTTCAGTATAATTGATTTCTTTCATGTTAGGGATAATTCTGAAGCAGACATCTTGTTACTTCAGGTTTGATGTTGGGATAAAATGAGGTACTCATGGGCCATTGAACAGTTAACAGCAGGAGGCTTACTTAGCCCTAACTTAGCAAGGATACTGAGCAAGCACTTAGCTTTGGTAGACCTGGCCTTCTTTGCCTCCATATGGAACTTTCTACTCAGGATATGGTTACTCTCTTGATCTTCAGACATCATGAAGTCTGAAAGGCTCAGAGAGTGGGACTTTTTAATGCCCTTGCACAACCAGGAAGCTACCTGAATACCACCAGAAGCTATTAGGAAGTTGCATCACTGAAGGCATAACACCAGCTTTTGTACCACCTTTGACCCAATAAGGTCCTGGCTTTGTCACTTTTTAGGGAAAAATCAAGCCTAACTCATGTTGCGGGGAAAGAGGGAGAAACCCTGGTAAATGTTGCTTCTATCATACTTTGTAATCCCATATGTTTTATTTTATGAATTTAAAAGCTTTATTCTGAGAAGGGGTCCATATATTTTACCAGACTGCCAAACGATCCTTGATACAAAAAAAAGTTGAAGAACTCCCTTTTTAGACCAATATTTTATACCATATTCCCCAATAAATTTCAAATGGATAGATGACCTGGTTATTAAAGGTCACTGAATAAAAAATTAGAAAAGAATCAGATCAGACACAGTTATGGCTTTCACAGTTTCACAGTTATAGCTAAGGAGTAAATTCTTAACCAAAGGATAGAGGTGATCACAAAAGATAAAAGAGATTTCAATTGTGAAATTCAAAAGCTTTTACACAAACAAAATCAATACTATAAGGATAAGAAGGGAAACGATTGACTAGGGAAAAAAATCTTTGTATCAAATATTTCTGATAAGGGCTTAATATCTAAGATACTAACCAAAATGTACATGATCAAACGCCATTCCCCAATAGATAATTAGTAGAAGGATATGAACAAAGAATTTTTCAAAAGTTCAAAAGGATTTGAACTCAGGTCCTCCTGACTTCAGGGCCGGTGCTCTATCCACTGCGCCACCTAGCTGCTCCAACACTCACTTCTGATGATTATGTGGTTGTTCTTTCTACCTACATGATTGTAGTCATTGTGCATATTAGTTCTTGGCTCTGCTTACTTCATTTTGCATCAGTTCATATATATCATTTCAGGCTTCTCCATATTCATCATATTTATCTTACAGCACAGTAATATTCCATGACATTCATGTACTGCAATTTGTGTAGCTATTTCCCAATCAATGGGTGTCTACTTTGTTTCCAATTCTTGCTATCACAAAAAGTGCTGCTGTAAATTGGTGTATATTGGGACTTTCTTCTTATTGATGGTCTTCTTGGGGTATAGGCTGAATGATGTAATGTCTGGGTCAAAAAGTATAGACATAGTCACTTTACTTGCACAGTTCCATAAATATCTTTCTGAAATGGTTGTACTAATCCACAGCTCCACCAACAATTTACTAGTGTGCTTGTCTTTCCACAACCTCTCCAACATTGATTATTTCCATCTTTCGTCATCTTTGCTAATTTGTGGGGTGTGAGGCAAAAAAACCTCATTGTTATTTTGATTTATACTTCACTTTTTTTTGTATGCCAAACTGACTTTCAAAGTTTTTTGGCAAGCATTTATTAATTAAGCACTGGGGATACAAAGACAAAAGTAAAACAGTTCTTGCCATCAAGAATCTTATATTCTATTGATAAAGGAGACATTTGAAGGTTGGAAGCTCTGGATCTAGGTTACCTTCTTGCCTACTTCTAAATATAATGGATATTAGATAGAATAGCTCAGCTATTACAGGTCACTAGGTATTGCAGTAAATAGGGTACTAGAACTAGAGTCAGAAAAACCTGAATTCAAATCCCACCTTAAACACTTACTAGCTTTGTGAACCTGTGCAAGTCATTTAACCTGTCTGCCTCAGTTTCCTTCTCTGTAAAATGGGGATAATAAAAACTCTTACCTCCCAGAACTGTTGTGAGGATCAAATGAAATAATATTTATAAAACACTTTGCAAACCTTAAAGCATTATGGAAATGCTAGCTATTATTATTATTATTATTATTGTTATTATTATTAGCTGGACATAATTACCACAACTCAGATGGGAGTAAAGTTGACGTGAGGACATTAGGACAAATGGTGATATGCACTTTAAATCTGAAGACACTAGCTCTTCCTAGCAACAAGTAGTCAATATGGAATGTGGGTGTGTGAGATTGACTGACAAAGCTATGTCTTCTACAAAAGGGATGGGCCACCACATTTGCTCTGGTAACAATCACTTGAGGTTGACTTAAGTTGATAATATTGGGCAAGTCCCATACCACAGAGGAAATATGGCCAGAAAAATGCCAGTTTCTTCCTGTAAGGGTCAGAGAAGGAGAGCTGACAATCATTAATTAGTACTGATTCTTCATAATTGGGGAACAACTCTTGTGATCCTCCCACTGCTCTAAGAGTTTGCACTTTGATAAGACCTATTGCCTGTCCCTTTCTTTATTACTTTCTTAATAACCTAGTGTTCTTCATGTGACATGTAAAGGAAAATGGTAAAATGTGGATTTCAATCTCCAAAATAATATTGAAGTGAATCAAAAAGAGGATGTAATTGACCATATCATAGGGCAAATCAGTTTAAGAGTAGAATGGCTACCTCAAAAGATAATGAATTTCCTGTCAGTAGACATCTTCAAATGGACGCTGGAGGTCCACTTGTAGAAGGGATCCTGGGTTCAGATGTAGAATGAACTAAATGGCCTCTAAGTTTACTTCCAACATTGAGCTTTATAAATTGAAGCCAGGCCTGGTTGGGAAAACTCTTATGGATCACTGTCATTTCTTGGCCTATTTACTAAACATATTCAGCAGATTTTCTGCAGAACTTAGTAATGTCAGGAATCCATATCTGGGTTAAAAGATGGTGGTGATTCATTTCAGTACTGAATGGGGCCAAAGCCATCAGTTGCTCAGAGATGAGCTTTGCACTAAGAAGGGCTATACCCTCCTCTACTTTCTTATTACTGAATACATTATTTTGCATTTAAATACAGAAATTAAAAGCCAGTGGCTGTGAAGTTACAGTGACAGAAGAAAATTGCTGGAAAAGCTGTGGAGATTGAGTTTTTCCAAGTCTCTGTCTAGTTTTAAACTAACTAATTCAAAGATTTTGGTGAAATAGAATCCATTTGTTCTTTTTAAATTTCTCTCTAGAGTGGGAAAATGAAGAAATCCCATTCCTCAGGGGAAAAAAAAAGACTAAGATAGTTGGAGAGGCCCAATTCTGAAGAACTTTAGGATATCTTGGTTTTGTTTTTTCTCAAACCCTAAATACTTCCAAATCCCCTCCCAGACAGCACCATATAGCTGAAATGGCCCCAGGTCCACAGCTCACAAGGAATTCTCCAATGGATAACTCCTAAAATCATCACCCTCTCAATGAGACATTGAGAAACACTGCCTAGAAGACAGGCTGCAAACTTATGAGATTTTCTTACTTCAAGAAGTGAGTAAGAGAGCAAGAAGGAGAGTCTTAAGCTATGAGATCATAACTCCCTCTTCTCCAGATTTTTGAAATATGCTTTCTTGAAGTCTATGGCCATATCAAACTATGCTGAGAGCTCCATTCCTTGACTTTTACAAACTCCAAGATGACACAATCACATTTTCCCAAGGTTGATGTAACTTCTATTTTCCCAATTGGTTTCTCCTCATTGGTTTGCTCTAATCCAACACACATTTATTAAGTGCCTGTTTCATTAAAGACACAGTGTTAGGTCCTAGAGATGCAAAGACAAAGATTAAGAAATCCCTGTCCTCAAAGAGTTTATAACCCAACGGATAAGCTTATACACAATATCTACAAATTCTCAGTGCAGTTTTAAGTTTTAAAAGCTTAAGCTATTAAAATTTAACACTGTACTAAGACTTTGGAGACACTCTGTATTTGACTTAGAATTAGATTCAGAGTAGCAAGTCCCCTTGTTGATATCGCTACCTTTTGAGAGATTAAATTGTCAATAAGCCAAATCAAGACTTTGTTACGGGGGCCAAAAGATTTGTTTTCTAATAGAAAGTCAGATGATCCTTGAACCTAATTTGAATAGCTAATTTCAGCTCCTTGCTTCACCACATCTTTTCAGGAATAATAACAGCAGCTTTCCTAACCTTTCATTCTCTTCTTCCCACTTCCAACTTCCCACAAATGCCCCTCTCCTCTCACTCTCTTAGCTAAGAAACTTGCAGCACATTTTACTGAAAAAATTAAGGCCATTCGCCAAGAGTTTCGTCTTCTCCTCTCCATGTCTCATTAGCCAGATGCCTTCTGCCACTATCTCCTCCAACATTCTTGTCTCACATGAAGAGGTGGCCCTTCTCTTTGCCAAGGCCAACCCCTCTCTACCAACACAAGTGATCTCATTCTATCCCATCTCCTCCAACAGATCACTTCCTTTATTATTCTCTCTCTCTCTCTCTCTCTCTCTCTCTCTCTCTCTCTCTCTCTCACACACACACACACACACACACACACACACACATCTTCAATCTTTTTCTATTGGCCACTTCCTTAATGCCTTCAAATATGTCCATGTCTCTTCCGTCCTCAAAAACCCTCAGTTGATCTATCCATCCTTGCTAGCTATTGTCCTATATTCCTTCTTCCCTTCATGGCTAAACTCCTTGAGAAGGCCATCTACAATAGATGCTTTCACTTTTTCTCCTATCACTCTCTTTTTAACCACTTACAATCCAGCTTCTAATCTCATCATTTTACCAAAACTTCTCTCTCTAAAGTTACCAGTGATCTAATTGCTAAATCCAATGTTCTTTTCTCAGTCCTCATCCTTCTTGACTTCTCTGCAGTGTCTGACATTATCACCTACTTCTCCTTAATACTTTCTTCTTTCTAGGTTTTCATGACACCACTTTCTCCTTGCTCTCTTCATACCTATCTCACTCCTCAGTTGTTTTTGCTGGATCATCATCCAGATTACTCCCACTAACCAGGTGTGTCCCATTGGGTTCTGTCCTGGACTTTCTCCTCTTTCTCCTTTATGCTATTTCACTTGGTGATCTCATTAGCTTCTATGGATTCGATTATCATCTTTATGCTAATGATTCTCACATCTTATTCAGCCCTTACCTCTCTGCTGACCTCAAATCTCATATCTCCAGAATGGGCTATTGGACATCTCTAGATGCCCCATTAACGTCTTAAAGTCAACATGTACAAAACTGAACTCATTATCATCCTTCTCCCCCTAAGCCTACCAGCCTTCCAAAGTTCCCTATTAATATTGAGGGTACCATCAGCCCCTCAGCCTTAGAACCTAGGAGTCTTCTTTGACTCTTCACTCTTTCTTTCACTCCTGTATTCAATCTGTTGCTAAGGCCTGTCGATTTTCCCTTTGTAATATTTCTTGCATATGCCTCTTCTTTCCTCTGACACTGCCCCCACCCTGTTGTAGGCCCTCATTACCTTAAGCCTGGACTATTGTAATGGCTGTTGGTAGGTCTGCCTGCCTCAAAGTCTATCACCCTATCACCTCTAGAATCAATATAAAAATCCTCTGTCATTGAAAGTCCTTTATAACCCACTCTCTATTTTGCTAGTCTTCTTATACCTTGTACCTTGCCATGTACTCTTTGAACCAGTAACTAGATCAATTCTTGCTATTCCTTGGGTAAGATACTCCATCTCCCAATTCCAGGCATTTTCACTGGCTGTCCCCCATGCCTGGAACACATTATCTCTTCATCTCCATGTCTCATCTTATCTGGTTTCCTTCAAGTCCCAGCTAAAATCCTGCCTTTCACAGGAAGCCTTTCCTGATCCCTCTTAATTCTAGTGACTTCCCTCTGTTGATTATTTCCCCCAATTTATCCTATGTATAAATTGTTGTACATAGTTATTTGTTTTCTCCTCCATTAGATTGTCAGCTCTTTGAAAGCAGAGGTTGTCTTTTACCTTACTTTGTATCCCCAATACTTAGCACAGTGCCTGAAACATAGTAGATGCTTAGTAAAAGTACATTTATGACTGACTGCCCTTTTGCATTCTCCCTTCCACACTGAGGCCTAAGAGAATAATTAGTTCTTTGATATTGGTGGAATTAAGCTTTGCAGACCCCTTTATAGAACAGACTAATTGGGCCCTAAGCAGGGTATATGGAAAGTCAAATGATTATTCCCCAAAACCCCAATAAAATATGGTCTCCTCTCACTTCCTATATTTTAGTTCAGTGCCCTGGCCCTCTGAGTTCATCCAACAGAGTGCTATACTGCTGGTTGTAGCAGTTCCCAATTACAAAAACCTATTCACTACTCTCCATGGGAGGATGTGTGGAACAAATTGGGATCATAAGATCATGGATTTAGAGCTGCAAAGGAAATGATGCAGTCCAAAGCCCCTCATTTTACAGGGAAGGAAACTGAGGTCCAAGGAAATTAAGTGACTTGGATCACATTACACAAATACCAAGTAGAGGAGCTGGGATTTGAACCCAGGACTTCTAACTCCAAAACCAGCATTCTTTCAAGCACTATATTGTATCAGTCTGTTCCCATGTCTCAGCTTGAGACCCATAGGCAGCTAGGCAGTGTAGTAAAGTGCTGAATTTGAAGTCATGAAGATCTGAGTTCAAATTTGGCCTTAGAAACTTACTAGATGTATGACTTTGGGCAAGTCACTTAACCACTGTTTGCCTCAGTTTCCTCATCTCTAAAATAGGAACTACCTCCTAGGGTTGTTGTGAGGATAAAATGAGATGATATTTGTAAAGCACTTAGTATCTGGCACATAGTAAACTCTGTATCAATGTTAGTTACTAAGTAGAAGGATCCTTAGAGATCCTCTTGTTTCGCTCTCTCCCTCCTTTTGCAAAGGAGGAAACAAGCCCAGAGAGAGGAAATGACTTGTCTAAGGTGATACAGTGAATTAGCAATGGAGCCAGGAATAGAAGCCAAGCCTCCTGACTGATCTCTGGTTCACGGATCTGAAACCACAACTTAGAGACTAGGACCCTAAATTTGGAAGAGTTTAACTCACATGAGACATGTCTTTCTACATTTGATGCTCAAGGTGACTAGTACCATTTGCCTTGACCAGTTATCTAGCAAATAGTCTTAACAGTAGGAGCACAATGAATTGAGACTTGATCTTAACCACTGTCACCTCTGCCACATCACTTTGCACAATTGATCATTTACTCATTCCACAAGTCTATATTGAAATTTTATCTCTAACTCATTAAAACCAGTCTCTCACTCAACAGAATTTTCTCATGCATTCCCTATCTACATTTGACCAAAACAGGAACAGAATTTGTCAATGACTTTCCTCAAATGCCTGAGCTAGGTGCTTATTTCATTCTAATTGGTTTACTTTTGGCACCCATGCCTTCTTTCTGTAGCACCCATACTCAGGCCCTGCAGTATATTGACAAAAGCCAGCCTATACAGAGCTATCAGGGTGGGATTTGCTGACCAGCAAACACAGTCATTGATTCAGTAGATTTCTTCCACTATCCACAAGTTGTTGTTGTTGTTTTTTTTTTAATTTTTACTCAAAGGCCTCCAGTATTTGTTTCGTGGTGCAAATGAGGTAAACATTCAAAAAGAGAATTAATTCATTACTAAGGCTTCACTGCAATCAACTTTTCCCCTAAGTGTGGTGAAAATGAATTGACTAATGGCATTTTACATTGGAAAGAGCCTGCATTGATGGGCTGTCTAGCAGTATTCTTAATTTGGGTTTGATTAAAATAAAACAATAGTGCTTCCATATAAAAATATACAAAAATTATATAGGATCATAGGATTTAGAGTTAGCTGGAACCTTAGAGATCATTTAATCCAACTCCCTTGTTTTATAGAAGGAAGTGACTTGCCCAAGGTCATATAAGTAAGTAAGCGGAGCAAAAATTTGAATCTGGGTCTGCTTCTGCCACACTTTCTAGTAAAGTAGCCAGCTTCCTGGCTAGTACATGTCACCAACAGCTTTTCTGTGCACAGAATCTTGTTTGTGGAGACAGGATTTGGTCAGCCACATACCCAAATCTATATGTGGTAGCAAGCTGTGTTATTATAGAATGTGACCACATTTGACTGGGAATTTCAGTTTTCATTTAGACAGGGCACACAAAAGCCCAACTAGCTTACGTTAGAATCTACAACCTAGATTCGAGAACTCTGTACTTGGGACAATAAATTTGGCACTAGGCTCTCTGAGCCTTGACTACCTTATCTATAAAAAGGGGATAAAATATCCTTCTTGTCCTGCCTACCTTACCTGAGTTGAACTCAGTAAATGATAATTTGATAGAACTATGGAAACATATAAAGCACAATATAAAGGCTTAATGGTATTTATTTAATAACATTACATCTTTGCTAGTTTGAGGAAACAAATACCACATTGAGAACTCCAAAAGCATTTCTGCCCAGCAGAAGTAGGGATTTTGAAATCTTTCAATTAAGAGAAAAAAAAAGCCTGAATTTCAGTGCTGTCAATATTTAGCCTAGGAATGAAGTCAGAACAATGTGTGAAAGGACCACATGGAATGATTCTATTATACTTGTAATTCTCTAGAAGTAGCTTGGACAGGAGCATTTCAAGCTATTTGAGATCTACCTGTATTCTTTATTAAATACACAAGCGAATATAAGCAACAAGCACACATCATCTATTAGAATGGGAAAAACTGACAGAGTTGACCTAATGGCTAGGTACCTGTGGTATAGCCCACAATTAATGACTCAATTTAAAGATGCCAATGAATAAATGTCAGAATCACCTGGGTAGCTAAAAAACACCAAAACATGTGATCATAAGTTAGAAAGAAAGACAACACAGTATAGTAGTTTTGGTGACAGGTTTGGAGGAGTCAGGAGTACTTTCATTCATCTTGCCATTATACTTACTAGCTGTGTGACCATGGGCACTTAACTTCTCAGTTAAGCTTCTGACAACTCAATAAGATTTCTTTAAGCTATAAATGGATTGCCACACATAAGGAAAGGAAGTTTTCATACCAATTAAATTATATTCTGATATATGACTTGGGTGAAATGAAGATTAGTTGGACATTTAAGAAGAAACAGAGAGAGCAATTGAATTTGTACTTGCAGGTAGGTGGCACAGTGGATAGAGCACTGGGCTTGGAATGAGGAAGACTCATCTTCTTGTGTTCAAATCTGGCTTCAGATACTTAACTAGCTGTGTGACCCCAGTCAAGTCACTTCACCCTGTTTACCTCAATTTCCTCCTCTGTAAAATGATCTGGAGAAGAAAATGGCAAACCACTCCAGTATCTCTGCCAAGAAAACCCCAAATGGGTCATGAAGAGTCAGACACGACTGAAAAACAACTGAACTGAACTGGCTCTTTAACTACTTTATTTCAAATCTGGACCCCTGCCTTCTTCCCCTTGATTCTGTCTTGTATGGTATGTGTTAATCATGTAGGTTACATATGTCCACATGCATTTATCTAGATATTTCTCACAGGAAGGCATGAACAGATATTTCTAGAACCTCATCTGCCCTTCTCCAAAGGAGACTTTTACTCCTACAAGGAGGGGAGAATGAGTCTGCCTCACTCTATTCCCTTAAAATAAGGGTACTGAGCTAGAATTATATCTGACACCCTAAATATTATTGTTAGTCTAAGGGAAATAATTTTTAGATTCAATCTATGTTCTTGGTAGCTATCCCTTAACAGAGGAGTGCTCTAAGCTATATCTGAAGGCTTGACTCCCTTCCCACCAAATGCCAGTTATACAAAGACCATCATTTGCTGTGAATAGCAAATAAACCCATTTATATAAGCTGACTGCAAACAGAAATCAGAAAAATTATACAGGTTAGCATACTACCAGACAATATAGAAGAGTGAATGAGCTCTCCTGCTGGGAATGAGATATCTCAAGTGAGAGAGAAAGAGCCCCAGATCTCACCCAAGAGGAAACCCCCCAAGGTCTACAGGAAGGCAGTTTGGGAATAGGGACATCCTTGAGGTGCCAGTTCCTCTGCATGTTGTCTCTCGCTCCAAAGACCTCTTCACCAAGAGAGCTTGCAACCTTTTGTGTTCTCTCTCCAAGCTAGAAACCAGAAGACCAGAGGCTCTTATTTCCCAAGTTATCAGCAATTCCATTCATTCCTCACACTGACCTGGAGCATGAATTATGTAATTGCTTTCTCCAACTAGGAGAGTCTTATGGAAATCCTAGGCTTGAACCTGAGATAAAAAAATGACCTCATTCTGCTTTGACTGTCATAATCTCCCCCTATCCTGACATGCTTGTTCCTGAAACTTTTTGCTTTAATATAAGCTGTAACCACATCATTTTTTATGTCTTTACCCACTTTTTCTGTTTGCCTGGCAGGCTTGGGGTCAAACCTGGATTCAAGTTTCAACTCTGTCATTTCCTCACTGTGTGACCTCTATGAATCGTAGTTTTCTCATCTGTAAGATAGGGAAGATGATGTTTGTACTGTTACAGTGAAGATTACAAAATGACAGAGAATTTTAGATTGAGAAGGGACCTCAGTGGCCGTCTAGCCCAACCTACACCCAAAAAAGAATCCTTAGTGCAATCTGATCACCCAGCCTCTGCCTGAAGACTTCCAGCTAGGAAACACATTATCTCTCCCAAGTCAATCTATTACACTTTTGAATAGCACTCATTGTTAGGAATTTTTTTCTTCAGTCCAACCTAAATTGTACTTCTTCACAACTCCCACCCCGCACTACTCCTTCCTGATTCTTCCCTCTGGGGCCAAGAGAAAAACTCTTAATCTTCTTTCATTTGATCGCTCTTCAAATACTTGAAGTTAGCTGTCATGCCACCCCTGAGTTTCCTCTCCAGGACAGATATTCTCAGTTTCTTCAGCTTGTACTCATATAGACTTAAGATCCTTTACCAGCCTGGCTGTCTTTCTCTGGACTCTCTCCAGCTTCAGCTTATGAATGTTCTTTCTTAACTGTGGTCCCAAGAACTGAACATAATACTCCAGATGTTTTCTAAACAGGGCAGAGGGACGATCACTTCCCTACTCATGGCAGCTATGCTCCTCAGTGCAGGCCAGGAGTACTTTAGCTACCAAACAAATTAAGTACTTTCTGAAAAAAGCATCAGTGCTCATAGAAAGAGTACATTTCCCCCATCCCCAACTGGCCTTAATCTTTCTGGACTGAAAGAAGTTTATTTGCCTCAGCTTTGGAGCTCTGAGTTTCAATTTATCCTGGCTACCAGCTGAGTAATAGAGGAAGAAGGAAGAAGAGTTGGCAGGCCTTCTGTTTTTCAATCAGGAATGTAAAGGACAGAAAGACTTGAAACCTCTTCTTGTTGCAGCTGCTTCTCAGATGGTGGGCTCCATGCCATTTGGTAAGAACTTATGCAATAATTCTCTCTTCAGGGTTCCCAGGGTCTCCATGCAAAACAGCCTGACCAAGACACGGGCTCTAATGCAACTTATTTATGCTGATGACCTCTACTGACTTAAAAATCATCAGAGCTACTGCTAGTAGCCTACCCAAATGCTAATTTTTCAAACTCATCTTTGTACAAGGTTAACAAAGTATTTTATACAGATCACATTTGGTAACTTCACCAACATCCTCTTCTGATGCCTTGTTGTTGCATGGAGGCAACTTTTGCTGCATCTTTTTTTTTTTAAATTGAATTTTATTTTCATTTTTGAATTATCTTCCTCATTTTCTCCCCTCACCCTTCCCTATCCATTGAAAAGGCAAGAAAAACAAAACCCATTACAAATATGTAATAGCTATGCAAAATAAATTTCTGCATTAGCCATGTCCAAATAAAGTAAAGAAAGAGAAAAATATATGCTTCAATCTGCACTATGAGTTTATCAGCTCTCTATCTGCAGATGGATAGTATGAGGTCTTAGAATTGTGGATGTTCATTGTATTGATAAAAATGCTAAGTCTTCCAAAAATCTTTACAATTTTTTGTATGGATTGTTTTCCTGACTGTTCACTGCACTTTGCGTCAGTTCATACAAGTCTTCCTAGGGTTTTTGTGAAGGGCTTTAAATGCCAATCCAAGGACATATCCTAGAGTCAGTCAATCAATAAACATTTATTAAGTATTTACTATGTGCCGGGCAGGCACTGGGCTAAGCACTGGGGATATAAAGAAAGGTAAAAGACAGTCCCTGATCTCAAAGAGCCCACAGCTTAATGTGGGAGACAACTTGCAAACAATTATGTACAAAACAAGCTATATACAGACAAGTTAAATTGGAAAGAACCAACAGAAGGAAGGCTAACCAGAATTAAGGGGGAAGGGGAAAGGCTTCCTGTAGAAAGTAGTATTTTAGCTGGGATTTGAAGGAAGCCAGGGAAGCCAGAAGACAAAGATAAGAAGGAAGAATATTCCAATTAACCATTTAAGTAAATTCAAAGAATGTAAGATAGGGTGGACAAACAATGGGGAAGGAAAACCTATGAGAATAAATTCAATGTAGCATAAACAAAACAAATCACAAGGACCGAAGTACTAACTTAAAAGGGGAAAGGGATAAAATCAGAAACTTTTAGAAATCCTCTCTATCCATTGGAGACCCATTTCTCCCCTATAGGATTATATATTATATCATTATATATATTATATTCAATTTTATTCTTGGTTATAAGTATCTTTCTCTCTACACACACACACACACACACACACACACACACACACACACACACCACACACACACATATATATATATACAGGGATGTGCTGGAGGTAGCTTGAACCAGCTCCTGTGGAGTTGATTTTAAATTTTCAGTGTGAGTACTTGTACCTTAGAAATCAGTAAATGCTACAAATTAGGCCTTGATTTATTGTTGATTGTCTAGACTTAAGAAAGTAATGGAAGAAAATGTAAATAATGCATATTCAACTTCAAGGTATATTGTGAATACATTTTTATCATAGAGTTGGCTGTTAAACATGACTAGCACATTCCTGTATACATAAATAATTTATTTTTGCAAGCATTTATAATCTGTACTTCCCACTGCTCCTAAAAATTGAACAACAAAAACCCCAACAAAAATGAAAACCTTCATCATAAATGTGTAAAACATTCCCATGTTGGCAAAGCCAAAAAATATGTTTCTCTCTCAATTTTAAGTTCATCACTTTTCTGTTAGGAAGTATATTAGGTTTCATCTTCAGTCTTTCAAAGTTGTTTTTCACTATGATGCTGTTGTTTTATAAATTATTCTGCTCACTTTATATCAGTTCATAGAGATCTGACCAGTTTCCTCTGAAAATGTCCATTTTTTTCATTTCTTAATGGCACAATAATATTCTATTTAATGCATATATCACTTGTTCAGCCATTTCCCAATAGTTTCATGTATTCACCCAGTTCACCTATAATACCTTAGTTTCCAATTTTTGGCATAGGTTTTCTTTTTCCTTGTATCTCTCTATGAGTACATATCTAGTAGAGGGATAGATAAATCAAAGGGTATGCATAGGTTAATAATGTTTTGGGCATAGTTCCAAACTGCTTTCCAAAATGGCTGAATCAATTCATAGCTCCATCAGTAGTAATACACCAGCACTGCCATTTTCCTACAGCCTCACCAACATTTGCCATTTTCCTCATTTGTCATCTTTGCCAGTCTGATGGGTATTAGGTAGAACTTCAAAGTTACTTTAATTTGCCTTTCTTTAATTATTAGTGATTTATAAGTTTTTTCATATGGTTGTTGATATTTTAGATTTCTTCCTCTGAAAACTGGCTTCATATCCTTTGACCACTTAACTACTGGGGGATGGTTCTTAGTCATCTAAATTTGAATCAGTCACTCATACATCTTGGAAATGAAATCTTTATCAGAGAAATGATGTTTCTCTTCTAATTTTGACTATGTTAGATTTGTGCAAAATTTTATAATAAAAATTTCCATCTTAATCTTGTTTTATCCTCTCTATTACATGTTTAGTCATTATCTCTTCCCCATCCACAGATCTGAAAGATAATTTCTTTATTGCTTCTGTAATGTGTTTATGACGTGACCTTTTATATCTAAGAGTTTATCTTGGTATATGGTTTGAAGTGTCGATCTAAATCTAGTTTCTACCAGACTGCTATAAAGTTTTCCTGGCAATTTTTGTCATAGTGGTTTTTATCCCCAAAACTAGAATCTTTGGGTTTATCTAACACTATGCTACTGTGCTTGTTTGCTTCTGATTGTTGTATACTAATCTGTTCCAATGACTGACCCCTCTATTTTTGAACTAGCATCAAATTATTTTAATGATTGCTGTTTTGTACTAGCTTGAGATTTAGTTCTCATAGGCATCCTTCCTCCCACTTTTTTCATTATTACCCTTGAGATTCTTGACCTTTTGTTCCTCCAGATGAATTTTATTATTTTTTCTAACTATAAAATATTGCTTTGGAAGTTTGGTAAAGCACTGAATAAGTAAACTAATATAAGTAGTACTATAATTTTCATTATAAGGACTTGGCTTGCCCATGAGCAATTAATGTTTCATAGTTGGACTCATATAGTTTCTGGCTACATCTTGGTAACTACAATGCCAAATATTTTATAACTTCCATAGTTATTTTGGACAGAATTTTTCTTTGTAGCACTTTCTGCTGTGTTGTTGTTTTTTTTTTTGGAGTGAGGGGGACACCATACAGGAATGTTGATGATTTATGTGGATTTATTTTGTATCCTGTAACTTTGCTAAATTTATTGTTTCATTTAATTTTTTTGTTTGAGTCTTTAGATTTTTCCCAAGTAAATCATCATAGTATCTGCAAAATCCATTTATTTTGTTTCCTCTGTGCCTATGCTCATTCCTTTTTTTTCTCTTTTGCATCTTATTAATATAGCTAGTATTTCTTGTTAAATAGTAATGATGATAATGGGCATCTTCACTTTACTGCTGATCTTATTGCAAAGGCTTCTAACTTCTCTCCATTACACATAATGCTTGCTCTAGGATTTAGATAGACATCATTTACTCTATTAAGGAAAGTTCCATTTATTCTTATGCTTTTTAGAATTTTCAATAGAAATGGATTCTGGATTTGGTCAAAAGCCTTTTAACATCTCTTGATGTAATCATATGGTTTTTATTATTTAAATTAATATAATTTATTATCTTTATAGTTTTCCTTATTTTGATTCGAACTTAAATTCGTGGTATAAATCTAATCTGATCAAGGTGTGTAATATTTCTAATATGTTGTTGTAGACTACTTGCTAATATTTTATTTTGTAGACTACTTGCTAATATTTTATTTAAAATTTCTGAGTCAATAGTCAGTAGACATAGTGATCTATACTTTGTCACTTTCTCTGTTATAAATATCAAGACCATATTTATATCATTGAAAATATTGGAAAGTTGCCTTATTTTTCTTATTAATACAAATAATTTATGCAATATTGGAATTTTTCTTTCAAGGCATGATAGAATTCACTTGTAAATCCATCTGGTCCTGTAGTATTTTCTTTGGGAGTTCATTTATGCCTTTTTAAATGTTCTTTTTTGATATTTCTTTTTTTGTTAATATGGCTATCTTATGTTTGTAAGCATTCATCCATTCCCTTTAAGTTATCAGTTTTGTTGGCATATAATGGAGCAAAAGAATTTCTTATAATTTCCTTAATTTCCTCTTCAATTGCTGTAATTTTTTTTTCATTTTTGACAGTTTGATTTTCCTCTGTCTTCCTTAAACAGATTACCTAACTTCTAATTTAGTTTATTATCTTTTTTTTTTTTGAGGCAATCCAGGTTAAGTGACTTGCCCAGGGTCATATAGCTAGTAAGTGTCTGAGGCCAGATTTGAACTCAGGTCCTCCTGACTCCAGGGCTGGTGCTTGATTTATGTGCTACCTAGCTGCATCTAGTTTATATCTTATTTTTAAAAAAGCTTCTGGTTTTATCAATTCAATATTGTTTTCACTTTTAATTTTATTATTCTTTCTCTATATCTTTGCCTTTTGGCAAATCATGTTTCAAGCACTCATTTCCTGTATAAGGGTAGCTGGTTATTTTCACAGAATCCTGACTTTGGTTCCTCAGAATGTAAACTTTCTTTCTGGCTGCTTGCTGTATTTTTCCATTGATCTGGAAGCTCTGGATTTTGGCTATGATGTTGCTGGGAGTTTTTATTTGGAGGTTTCGTTCACAAGGTGACTGATGGGTTCTTTCTATTTTCATATTTTCCTCTTTTTCTAACATATCTGGGCAGTATTCTTTCATGATTTCTTGAAATATGATGTTCAAGACTCGTTCACTGGTCATGGCTTTCAGGAGAACTAATGAGTCTTAAATTTTCTCTCCTTGATTTAGATTCCATGTCAGTTATATTTTTTTATGAGAGATACCTTATACTTTCTTCTGTTTTTTCAATCTTTTGATTTTTTTCAATATTTCTTATTATCTCATGGCATCATTAACTTCTGTTTGGTCTATTCTAATTTTCAAGGAGTCTGTTACTTGGGCAAGGTTTCATATCTCTTGTGCTAAGCTACTAATTCTCCTTCCAAAACTTTCCTCTGTAGCTCTAATTTCTTTTCCAATTTTATTACTCACTCTTCTATAAAATTATTTTTTAACTCACTTCATTTCTTCCAGGAAATCTTGTGGCCAAGCTGTATTGTTCTTTGAAGCTTTGCTTATTGATGTTTTGGAGTCATTCTCTTCTGGATTTGCATCTTAGGCATCCCTGTCATCATAATAGCTCTTTACGGTAGGATCTTTTTTTTTGTTGTTGTCTGTTCATTTTTTCTTAGCTTTATTTACTGAATTGAACCTTTCAATCCCTCTTCAAATCTACCATGATTTCCCTTCTCCCAACTGTCTCAGCTGAACATCTTGCTTCATATTTTACTGAAAAAATTGAGGCCATTTGCCAGGAGCTCCCTCTCCTCCCCTCTTCATCGTCTCATTACTCAGAGGCTTTCAGCCACTATCTCTTCTTCTACCCCTGTCTCACGTGAAGAAGTGGCCTTACTCCTTACTAAGGCAAGTCCCTTTACATGTTCAAGTGATCCCATTCCATCCTGGCTCCTCCAACAAATTGTCCCCTCTGTCATCCCCACTCTCACTCTTTTTCTTTCTTTAAAAAAATTTTTTTTTAGGCAATTGGGGTTAAGTGACTTGCCCAGGGTCACACAGCTAGTAAGTGTCAAGTGTTTGGTCTGAGGCCGGATTTGAACTCAGGTCCTCCTGACTTCAGGGCCGGTGCTCTATCCACTGCACCACCTAGCTGCCCCTCTCACTCTTTTTCAATCTCTCCCTGTCTACTGGCTCACTCACTACTGCCTACAAACATGGCCATGTTTCTCCTCTCTTGAAAAAAAACCCCTCACTTGATTCTTCCATCCATGCTAACTAATGTCCTATATCTCTTCTGTCCTTTGTAGCTACATTACTGGAAAAGGCCATCTACAATAGGTACTTCCACTTTCTCTCCTCTCACTTTCTTTTTAACCACTTACAATTCAGTTTCCAACCTCATCATTCCACTAAAACTGCTCTATCCAAAGTTACCAATGATCTTAGTTGCCAAATGCAATGGTCTTTTCATTACCCTTATTCCCCTTGACCTCTCTGCACACTTTAACACTATTGATCACTCTTTCCTTCTTGATATTTTTGGATACCACTCTCTCCTGGTTCTTTTCCTGCTTATCTGACTGCTTCTTCTCTGTCTCCTTTGCTGGATCCTCCTCTAGATCATGCCCTAACGATAGGTGTCCCTCAGAGTTCTTTCCTCGGTCCTCATCTCTTCTCTCTATGTACTACTTTACTTGGTGATCTTGTCAGCTCCCCTGGATTTAATGACCATCTTCATGATGAAGATTCTCAAATCTACCTATCTTGCCCTAACTTTTCTGCTGAACTGCAATTTCGCATCTCTGCCTTTTAGACATCTCAAACTGGATGTCTCATGGACATCTTAAACCCAATATGTTTAAAACTGAACTCATTATCTTCCCTCCTATACCTCTTTCCTCTCCTTTCTTCCCTATTACTGTAGAGTGCAACGCAATCCTCCCAGACCCCCAGCCTCACTATTTGGAGTCATCCTGGACTCCTCACTATCTCTCATCCCTCATATCTAATCTGTTGTCAAGGTCTATCGATTCCACCTTTGCAACATCTCTCAAATACACTCCCTTCTGTCCTCTGACATTGCTACCACCCTGGTACAGACCCTTATCATCTCACGACTGGACTGCTGAAATAGCTTGCTGGTGGGGTGGCCTGTCTCAAGTCTCTCTCCAATTCAATTCATCCTCCATTCAGTCACCAAAGTGATTTTTCTAATCACACAGGTTCAACCATGTCACTCCCCTACTCAATAAACTCCAGTGGCAACCTATTGTCTCGAAGATCAAATGCAAAATGCTATGTTTGGCATTCAAAGCCCTTTATAACTTAGCTCATTCCTACTAAAAAGGTTTTATGGGTGGCTGAGACCATGGATCCGCAAATTTTCAGCATGCCCAAAGTATCTAAAGTGAAGTATGATTACTTGCCCTCTTGAACTGAGCTTTGGAAGCTCCTGACCCTGGGTTGGGTCTTGGTGACATGAATGCAAACTTTCCCTTCCTTGGAGTTCCAGTAGACTGCTGCTGGAAATTTCCCTTAAGACTACACATAGTAAGCTTTCATGTAGCCCTTGAGTCAAGATGTTTATTGAACCAATTCTGCTTTTCCACAGCTCCATGTGGTTTATAGGTTAAAATTTTGAACCCTTTGCTCCTTTACATTTCTCTAAGGGTCAAATAACATGATAAAATTTCAAAGTTGGAAGTTAAATGCTTCTACCATAAGGTCCAATCCATATATGAATAATACCCACCTCTATAATAGGCCCTATAAGTATTTGCCAGGTTCCATTAGAAAGGATTCCCACTCATTGGCCCAAGACCTGACCACAGACTTTAACCAGTCTGAGAGTATTTACTATAAGACAGTATCTTTTTTTTTTTCAAAGGACCCACTCAAATCTGGGAGGATGTCTGCAATGAGTCATAGAATCACAACATCTCAGCGCTGGGATTAATATCAAGTGGCCCTCTTATACATGCAAAAGTAACTTCCTCAGAAATATTTCTTTTGAACTACTTATGGTAGGAACTACCTCAGTACCAACCAAAAATATAATTCATGCCCCATGGGAGTCTCTTTCCCACATACACATGATAAAAGAGGAAAACTTTGTTTTTAGTACCCATTCAAGTCTGGGAAACTTTAAAATACCTCAGCAGCTAAAAAGACAAGCCTGTACATGGAATAAAAAGGTTTCCTTAAGACCTTAGTCATTAAGTTGTCTTGAAGCCCATCAGGGAACATGTCATTTAGGTAAACACCTGCCTTCTGAGGTAACCAATTCTACTATTTCACAGATTCATCAGGATTAATTTTTTCCACATAAGACGCTTAAAAGGTCTTCTCTTTAATTTAAACCCATTGCTCCTTATATAATGCAAAGAAGGAAAAGAAAAATAATGAGAAAGCAAAATCATGGAATTTCTGAGTTGAAAGGTATGTGTCAACTATAAGGTCCATCTCATATATGAATAGCAATTACCTGTATAACGGGCCATATAGATGCCTTTATTTTTTTTCCACAAAACAATAACTAATATTTAGCATTTATACAACACTTTAAGGTTTGCAAAGCACTTAAATAATGAAACAAATGGGCCTCGCTAAATTTTTTATTCAATGTTCCTTTATATGCCCTATGGGGAAAGCAAAATCATAGAAATTCAGAATTGGAATGTCTGTCCGTTATATGGATCAACCCATTTATGAACAATAAATCACTCTATATAATATTCCCCACAAGCATCCAACCAACCAGATTCCTCATAAAAGGATGTCCACCCCCTTGACTTGAATTCCAGGTGTATTTGCCACAAGATGCTGTCTATTTTTTTGAAGGGCCCACTCAGCTCTGTAGGGCATTGGTAATATGTCTAAGAATCACAATATTTAAGGGCTGGGAGGGGACATCTATAGTCTTCCAGTACCTTTAAATATGGAAGTAGCTTTCTTACTCTACTTAAGGAACCAACAAACCTTGCAATTTAAATATAACCTATGCCCACTACAGTCTAACTCATCCTCCTCATTTCCACCTCATGGAAGAAGATGATATCTGTTTTAAAGGCCCAATGAACTTTGGAAAACTTGTGCAAAGACCCACAGAATTAAGTTTCTTAGAACTGATAGGGAGCTTAGAAGCTAAAAAGATGGTCCTGTACCTGAAATGCATTTTCTTAAGATGACAGTCAATATGTTGTCTTGTATCCCTTGACTGAACAAATCCATTTAGGGGCAAATATCTGCCTCTTGAGACAATCAATTCTATTTTTTTTTTCACAGCCCCATTCAGTTTAAATCTTTGCCATATGAGAAAAACAAATGAACTTCTTTCAGTTTGGTTCACATGGCTCCAATAAATTGCTTCAGTGCAAGAAAAAAACTATTTTACAATGAGGATATATATACATACACATACATACATATATGTGTTTATGTATATCCTTCTGCCACAGGGTCCAACTCATATATGGATAATAGGCACCTCTATAATACGCAATACAAATTTTTACCCTATTTCCATGTAGAAGTATACACCTACCACCCCAACTGCTCTTGACCTGATCCAGAGCTTCAGCAATTCCAAGTGTATTAGTTAACAGATGGTATAAAATTTTCTAAGGTCCCATTCAGGGCTGGGAGGCTGTCTTCAATGAGTTACAGAATAATAGCATCTAAGAGCTGGTAGATAAATCAATGTCCATTAAATACATGCAAAATTAACACTGGCAGGAATATTCATCTTAATCTATTTATATCAGGAGCCACCAAGCTCCCAAAACAACCATAAGATCCATGACCACTTTTACTCCTATCCCACCCCACTTGTCCCCATACATACCTAATAGAAGAAAATGAATGGTATTCTAAGAGCCCACTAAACTCTGGGAAATTTTGTTCAAAGAGTCTCAAAATCAAAACCTCTCAGAGATGGTAGGGACCTCATAAGGTAAAAAGATGAACCTATAAATGAAATAAAATAGATCCTTAATCCCATAGCTTATAAGTTGTCCTGTAGACCTTGAGTGAACATGTCTATTAAGGGAATACATGCCTCCTGAAGTAAGTGATGCAACTTTTCCACAGCTTCAGTAGGTTGAAAGTTTTCAGATAGGAGAAGCATATTTGGGTTTCTTTCAGTTTTATACTTACTGCACCTTTACATTGATATAGAGGCAAGCAAAATCATAAAGATCTTTTTTCAGGTGTTAGAGGTACATTGATCTTCCTTTCAACTCTAAAATGTTGTTATTCTTTGATCTGCCTTACAAGTACCCATCTCCCTTGGTCCTCTTTGAAAATGAATGACCAATACCAACACCAACACCAGCCCATAGTCTTCTATTTATGGTAGGAATCACCATGTCCCAGAACTAAGAAGGCAACTTAGCACCATCACGGTCTCATTTGGAAGAATATGATATGAGTTCAAAGAGCCCATTCGGCTCTGGGAAACTATATTCAGATTGTCACTGAATCAAAGCCTCCCAGAGTTGGTAGGTTCCTAAGCAGCAAAAAAGAAGAGTGAATACATTAATTACAACATTTCTTTAGGTTCATAGTCATTATGTTGTCTTATAACACTTAAAGAAATATGTCCATTAGGGACAAACAACTGCATCCTGGGTAACACAATTTTACTCTTCCACAATTTCATGAGGTTTAAAGATTTTCATAAGTGAAGTGTGAATGGGATTCTCTTAATTTTGCTGCTCTTTTAGTTTGCTAAAGGGCAAGAAAAACCATAAAATTTTATAATGGTAATGTATATGCTTCTGCTATGGGTTTCATTCCTTACATAAAAATAATCACCCCTATAAGATGACCTACAAATGTTCTCAAAAGGTCCATTTAAAATGATGCCCCTGACCTGATCCTGAGCTTAGCTACCAGATGGTATGATACTTTCAAAGGGCCCATTCAGCTCTGGGAGGCAGTATTCAATGAGTCACAGAATGACAGCATCTGAGAGCTGGCAGAGACATCAGTCACCATCAAATAGATGCAAAAGTAACACCAGCAGTAGGACTAATCATACCGTACTTACAGTAAGAACCCCTAAGCCATGAGAGTGAAACACATGCCCCACTCATTGTTCCCACATACACTTGATGGAAGAAGATGGTGTGTGTTCTAAGGGCTCATTGAGTGCTAGGAAAGCGTGTTCATAAGGTCATAGAATTAATAGCTTTAAGGATTGATAGAAATTTTAGCAGCTAAAAAGATGAAACCCTATACTTGAAACAAAAGCCCACAGCCATTTAATTTTCCTGGAGTCCTTGAATGAAGTTGTCCATTTAGGCAGGAACACGTGCCTCCTGAGACAGCCAATTCGATTTGTCCATAGCTCCATTGGATTGAAAGCTTTTCTCTATGAGAAGCACATTTGGGCTTCTCTAAGTTTTATACTCATTACTCCTTTATATTGAAAAGGAGTCGAGCAAAATCACAGAATTTCAATACTGGAAGGTATAGGCAGTTATTTGTAGTGTCCAATCTATGTATCAAAAGTAATAGCCTTTCTAAACTGGTTCCACTAAAAGAAAAACGCATCAAATGATTCAAGACCTCACCCTAAGTTTCAGTCATTTCAGGTCTATTGGAAACATGCTGATGTCTTCTTAATTTAGGGCACATTTAACACTAGGTGGTTGTTTGCAATGAGTCAAAGAATAAGAGCACCTTAAAGCTGAGAATAACATCAGCTGGTTCGTGTGCAAAAGTAAATACTTTTGAAGTCCAGATCTAGATCTTATTATTTATGGGAAGAATGAGGCCCCATACTTCATAACTAAAAAGGAAACCTATGCCAACCTCAGTCTCACTTTATTTACATGTCTACCTGTTGTAAGAAGAGGATTTGTCTACCAAGGGCCCATTCAACTCTGAGAAATTATGTTCAAAGAATCAAAGAATCAAAGCATCTCAGAGCAGGTGGGGACCTCAGCATATAAAAAGACAAGAGAATATATTAAGTTATACACTTCTTTTCCTTAAGAACATAAACAGCACATTGTCTTGTAGCCCTTGAGTCAAAGTGTCCATTTAGGAGCAAAACTGTGCCTCCTCAGGCATCCAATTGTATGTTTGCACAGCTCTATGTGGTTCAAATGTTTCTCATAAGAGAGGAGTATGAATGGAATTTTTCTCAATTTTAATACATTTGCACTTTCAATTGCCTATCGGCTAAGAAAAATAATAAAATTTCAAAATGGGTATGTATATTCCATTGCAATAGAGCCAAGAAATAACACATTCCAGAAATGGTCTCTTACTTTCTACACAAAAGAAAGTCCATTAGAAGGCAAATGATCTCATGTAAAGCATCTGCATTTCTGAACATATTGTCTATGAGAAGGTAGGATACCTTCTAAGTAGCCATTGAGCTCCAAGAAGTATGCAAGGAGTCAAAGACTAACATTTTAGAGCTGGGTGAGATATCAGCTGGACCTCTAAAATGTGAAAATACAGCTGCCTGAGATAAAATGACATTACTCTACTTATAGTAGGAAATTTTACATCCCACAATTAGAAAGCAACTCAGGTTGATCATATCTCATTTATTCCCACAAAAACATGATGGAAGAAGATGATGTGAAGTCTAAGGGCCCATTTGACTTCAAGGAGCTATATTCAAACTGTCACAGAATAAAACATTCTCAGAATAGCCAGAGTCATCAGAAACAACAAAAAATCATGTCTATGAACCATTAGGTAATCTTGGAACCCATGAATGAACATTTCTATTCACAGAAAAGTATTGCATTCCATCTGTGGTAAATATTATTCCTCCAAAGATCTATGAAGTTAATTTTTTTTTCATAAGATAAACATGAATGAGATTTTTTTTTCAATCTTGTATATACTACTCCTTTGAGTTGCCTCGAGGATAAGAACAACCATAGAATTTCACAATATGCATGTATATCCTTCTGCTCTAGGGGTCCCTCTAAGTAGGAACAGTAATCACCTCGGTAATATACTCCACACATGGTTTTTCATGTTCAACTCGGAAGCACACTCACCGTTTTGACCCTGACTGGATCTAAGCTTCAGGAATTCCCAGGATATTGGGAAATTTCCCAGATGGGGAAATCTTTTCTCAAGACAAATTTAGCTGCTGCAGGCCCACTGCAATAGGTCAAAGAATGACAATATCTAGGAGCTGAGGGACATTTGCAAAGCATTCTGTCTTGGAAACATTTATCTTGCTCTACTTTGGGTAGGAACCACCAGGCTCCACAACTATGTTCATCACAGTCTCCCTTGTTCCAATTTTTGTTGTTCGCCCTTCATTCTCGAAGAGGATCAATGACATCATGAGGATGATATCTTGATTTGAGGCAGAGTTGTGCTATCTCTTCCCAAGTCATAGGAGTCAAGTGGGAAGACCAAGGTCAAGATGACTAGCAATGGTCCAGGAAGCAATGGGTGACCTTGGCCTTTCTAAATTAAGGTCTTTCCCAGGTCTCAGTTTGTTTGGCCATGTCCATTCAATAACTAAGGGCTAGGTAATACTTGGCACAAAAGGTGGCCCAATTTTCCATCACAAAGATATCAACCTGGGAGGGGAAGATACTCAGAGTTTCTGGTCAGAACAGAAAGCAATGGCTATTTACACCCATTCCATGCCATCAAAATCTAAACAATGAGCCACAGAGGCTTGGGCTGGGGCTATTACTGGCTATTAAACGAAAGCCAGAATGACTTGGGTTTAATAGCTTAGTCAAGTAACTCCATTTAAAACAGTGGGCATTTTTAAAGCCTGTTTTTTCAGAGCCATATTTCAAGAAATCAAAAATGAAAATCGGGCAGGGCAAAAAATGAATTGACCCAGCTTTTTGAAAAAATAATACTAAAATAAATGAAAGAAGAAGAAATAATAATTATAATAATAATAGAAGCATTTCCTAATTTCTGTTTCATTTAGAAGGTTGGGTCCCTAGAGGGCAGATACTACCAGTCTTAGATAACATGGTAAAAACACTTAATACAAAATTTCTCTTAAGAGCCTAGTTTACTCTTCCCAACAAATAAACACAGCATACATGGGAGGAGTAAGCTTAAACCTAGTCCTAGACCATAATAGTAGTGAGGCACATGTGTAAGAAATATGTGTGACAAGGTTTAACTCTCACCACCTGCTCTGGAAGTCCTTTTGTCTGTGTAGAGACCTCAGGCAGAACCCTTGATGTTGTTCATCCTTCACTCTCAAAGAGGACCAATGACATCGTAACAATGATATTTTGACTTGCCTGTGAACTGGATTTGAATGAAGCAACGCTGCACAAAATCATCAGTCTCACTTTCTCCTACAGTGCCAACAGAAACCAGTGGCAAGTAAAAGGTCGAGACGACTCCTTGTTCCAATGTATACCTGATTGAAGAAGATGATGTGGGTTCAAAGAGTCACAGAACCAATGTCTCTTCAGACTGGAAAGGGACTTCAGCAGCTCAAAATACAGTCCTCTACAGGAAATAAAACTTCTCCTTAAGACTACATCCAAGAAGTTGGCTTCTTTTTCATAAAAAAAGGTCCACTTTGGTGAGCTCACATGTCTAGAGATGCAAGGAAATCTAAATGTTCACACGAAGAACCCAAAATGAGATTCTTTCAGTTTTCTACCTACTGCTACTTGAAATCCCTTCAGTAGCAAGAAAATTTTGGAATTTCACAATGTGAATGTACATCCATGTGCTACAGGGTCCACTGCAGAGGAGGGCAGTGATTGCCTTTATAATACATTCTGCAAGCGTTCCCTCCTTTAGTTCCCTCTCTAATTGTCCTTAACTTCCTTCACTCAGAACTTCTGCAATACCAAGCCTACCATCTACCACATATTGAAATGCTATCTACCCGTCTCTCCTTTCAAGGGATTGAAGTAAAAAAATTGCATTTTGCAAATTGTAAGGTATCATTCTTCTATAAATTGCAACTCGTGTGTAAATGGTACTCACTTCTGTTACAAGCCCCACAGGTGTTCACTAGACCCTATTGCTGGTGAACTGATCCAGAACTTCAGAAATTCCAAGAATACTGGCATAATATATTTTAAATGTACCTTCAGCTCCTGGATGCTGTCTGCAATGATTCAAACTGAAAGAATAACATTTTCAAGCTGAGTGGGACAACTGGTCCTCTAATACCTGCAAAGATATCTGCCTCAGAAAGGAGTATTATGCTCCACTTATGGAAGGAACCCCAATATCCCACAACTAATAAAGCAGCCTAGGCCAATCAGAGTTGCATAGGATCCAACAAACTGCTAAAGGAAGAATCTCACCTGGAATCTAGGGGTCCATTTCAGTTGGAGAATATTTATTCAAAAATGTCACAGAATCAGGTTCTCAGAAAAAGTAAAAGAATTCAGTACTAAAACAAAAGAACAAATACAGTACAATTTTCTTTATGTCTGTGAACAATTGGGTCGTGGAACCCATGGGTGGTGAACATGTTTACTTATGGACAACAACCTTCTTCCAGACATGGCCAATTTTATTCCTCCAAAGATCATCAAGGTTTAAAGATTTTTTTTTTTATAGAAGAAGCATGGATAAAATTTTTTTCAAACTTTTTTCTTTGCATAATTCATTTTATAAAATTAGAAGGTAAATTAAAACAGCATGTCTTCACACTAAGATCCATGTTTATACTCAGTGTCCCCTTTATTATTTTTTTCTTTCTGGTTATTAAAGCTGTTTTTTAAAAATAATTAATTAATTAATTTTTAGTTTTCAACATTCACTTCCATAAGATTTTGAGTTTTAAATTTTCTCCCCCTCCCACTCCTCTCCTCCCTGGAAGATGGTGTGCAATCTGACATAGGCTCTACTTACACATTCATATTAAGCATATTTTCCCATTAGTCATGATGTAAGGAACAATTAAAACTAATGGGAGGAACCATGAGAATGAAGCAATAAAACAAAACAACAAAGTAAAAGGAGAGCAAATAGTATGCTTCCATCTGCATTCAGACTCCATAGTTCTTTCTCTGGATGTGGATAGCAATATCCATCGTGAGTCTTTTGGAGTTGTCTTAGATTCTTGCATTGCTATGAAGAACCAAGTCTATCAAAGTCAGTCATCCCATAATGTGGCTGTTACTGTGTACAATGTTCTCCTGGTTCTGCTCACTTCACTCTGCATCAGACCATACAAGTCTTTCCAGGTTTTCTGAAGTCTGCCTGCTCATCATTTCTTATAGCACAATAGTATTCTATTATATTCATATACCACAACTTGTTTAGCCATTCCCCAATTGGTGGGCATCTCCTCAATTTCCAATTCTTTGCCACCACAAAAAGAGCTGCTCTAAATATTTTTGTACATGTAGGTCCTTTTCCCATTTGTGTGATCTCTTTGGGATACAGCCCTAGAAGTGCTATTGCTGGGTCAAGGGTATGCATAGTTTTATAGCCCTTTGGGTACAGTTCCAAATAGCTCTCCAAAATGGTTGGATCATTTCACAACTCCACCAACAATGCATTAGTGTTCCAACTTTCCCACATTTTTTCCAACATTTATCATTGTCCTGTTTTCTCATGTTAGCCAATCTGATAGGTGTGATGTGGTTCCTCAGAGTCTCTAATCGATACTGATTTCGAGCATTTTTTCATATGACTATAGATAGCTTTAGATTCTTCCTCTGAAAACTGCCTGTTCATATCCTTTGACAATTTATCAACTGGGGAATGAATTGTATTCTTATAAATTTGACTCAATTCTCTATATATCTTACAAATGAGGCCTTTAACAGAGACACTGGTTGTAAAAATTCTTTCCCAGTTTTCTGCTTCCCTTCTAATCTTGGATGCATTGGCTTTGTTTGTGCAAAACTTTTCAATTTAATGTAATCAAAATTATCCATTTTGCATTTCTTAATGTTCTCTATCTCGTTTGGTCATAAATTCTTCCCTTCTCCATAGATCTGACAGGTAAGCTATTCTTTGCTCTTCTGGTTTGCTTTTAGTATCAGTCTTTACATCTAAATCCTGCACCTATTTTGACTTTATCTTGGTATAGGGTGTAAGATGTTGGTCTATGTCCAGTTTCTACCACACTTTTTTTCCAGTTTTCCCAGTAGTTTTTGTTAAATAGTGATTTCTTATCCCAGAAGCTGGAATCTTTGGCTTTATCAAATAGTAGATTAGTATAGTCATTGACTGTTGTGGCTTGCATACCTAACCTATTTCACTGATCCACCACTCTATTTCTTAGCCAGTACCAAATAGTTTTGAAGTTTGCTGCTTTATAATACAATTTAAGATCAGGTACAGCTTGGCCACCTTCCCTTGTATTTCTTTTCATTAGTTCCTTTGATATTCTGGACTTTTTGCTCTTCCAGATGAATTTTGTTATTGTTTTTTTTTCTAGCTCTATAAAATAATTTTTGGTAGTTTGGTATGGCACTGAATAAGCAAATTAATTTAGGTAGAACTGTCATTTTTATTACATTAGCTCGGCCTACCCACAAGCAACTGATATTTTCCCAATTACTTAGATCTGACTTTATTTATGTAAAAAGTGTTTTGTTATTGTGTTCATATAGTTCCTGGTTTTCTTTTGGCAAGTAGACTCCCAAATATTTTATAAAGTCTACAGTAATTCTAAATGGAATTTCTCTATCTTTTGCTGCTGGGCTTTGTTAGTAATATATAGAAATGCTGATGATTTGTGTGAGTTTATTTATTTATTTATGTTTTTAGGCAATTGGGGTTAAGTGACTTGCCCAGGGTCACACAGCTTGTAAGTGTCAAGTGTTTGGTCTGAGGCCAGATTTGAAGTCGGTCCTCCTGACTTCAGGGCTGGTTCTCTATCCACTGTGCCACCTAGCTGCTCCGTGAGTTTATTTTATATCCTGCAACTTTGCTAAATTTGTTTATTATTTCAAATAATTTTTTACTTGATTCTCTAGGATTCTCTAAATATACCATCATATCATGTGCAAAGAGTGATAGTTTTGTTTCTTCTTTGCCTATTCTAATTCCTTCAATTTCCTTTTCTTCTCTAATTGCTACAGCTAACATTTCTAGCACAATATTGAATAACAGTGGTGATAATGGACATCCTTGTTTCACCCCCGACCTTATTGGAAATGCTTCTAGCTTATCCTCATTACATATAATGCTTGCTGATAGTTTTTGAAGGATGCTATCTATCATTTTAAGGAAGACTCGATTTATTCCTATGCTCTCTAGCGTATTTAATAGGAATGGGTGTTGTATTTTATCAAATGCTTTTTCTGCATCTATTGAGATAATCATATGATTTCTGTTAGTTTTGTTGTTGATATGGTCAATTATGCTGATAGTTTTCCTAATATTGAACTAGCCCTGCATTCCTGGTAGAAAACCTACCTGGTCATAGTGTATTATCCTCGAGGTAAGTTATTGTAATCTCTTTGCTAATATTTTATTTAAAATTTTTGCATCTATATTCATTAGGGAAATTGTTCTATGATTTTCTTTCTCTGTTTTGGCTCTTCTTGGTTTAGGTATCAGCACCATATTTGTATCATAAAAAGAATTTGCTAGGACTCCTTCTTCACCTATTTTCCCAAATAGTTTATATAGTACTGGAATTAGTTGTTCTTTAAATGTTCGATAGAATTCACTTGTAAATCCATCTGCCCCTGGAGATTTTTTCTTAGGGAGTTCATTGATGGTTTGTTCAATTTCTTTTTCTGAAATGGGGTTAAGTATTTTATTTCCTCTTCTGTTAGTCTAGGCAATTAATATTTTTGTAAATATTCATCCATTTCACGAAGACTGTCAAATTTATTGCCATACAGTTGGGCAAAATAGCTCCTAATTATTGTTATGACTTCCTCTTCATTGGTGGTGAATTCCCCCTTTTCATTTTTGATTCTGGTAATTTGGTTTTCTTCTTTCTTTCTTTAAATCAAATTAACCAAAAGTTTATCTATTTTATTGTTTTTTCCCCATAAAACCAGCTCTTAGTTTTATTTACTAGTTCAATAGTTTTCTTAATTTCAATTTTAGTAATCTCTCTTTTGGTTTTCAGAATTTCTAATTTAGTATTTAATTGAGGATTTTCAATTTGTTCTTTTTCGAGCTTTTTTAGTTGCATGCCCAATTCACTGATCTCTTCTTTCTCTATTTTATTCATGTAAGCATTTAGAGATATAAAACTTCCCCTAAGGAACGCTTTTGCTGCATCCCCTAAGTTTTGGTATGTTGTCTCACTATTGTCATTCTCTTGGATGAAGTTATTGTTTCTATGATTTGTTGTTTGACCCACTCATTATGTAGGATTAAATTATTTAGTTTCCAATTAATTTTTAGTTTATCTTTTCATGGTCCTTTATTACATGTAATTTTTACTGCATCATGATATAAAAAGGATGCATTTAATATTCTGCCTTTTTGCATAGGACTGTGAGGTTTTTATGCCCTAGTACATGGTCAATTTTTGTGTAGGTGCCATGTACCACCAAGAAAAGAGTATATTCCTTTTTGTTCCCATTCAGTTTTATCCAGAGGTCAACCATATTTAACTTTTCTAAAATTCTACTGATCTCCTTAACTTCTTTCTTTTTTATTTTGTGGTTAGATTTATCTAGTTCTGAAAGGTGGAGGCTAAAGTCTCCCACTAGTATAGTTTTTCGGTCTATTTCTTCCTGTATCTCCCTTAACTTCTCCTTTAAGAATCTGGATGCTATACCACTTGGTGCATATATGTTTAGTAATGATATTACTTTATTATCTATGGTACCTTGTGTAGTTTCCTTCCTTATCTCTTTTAATGACATTTAAAAGGGCGTGAGTATAAGTTGACTTTGATGTGATGGTAAAAAATCTAATTAAGTGGTGAAAAGGGATTGTACTGGGAGAAGAGGAAAGGAGGAGTCAGAGAAGGATAAATTACATCACATAAAAAGGCACAAAAATCTAATACTGTACAGGGAAAGAAGGAAGGGAAATGAGCACTGTTTAACCTTACTCTCATCAGATTTGGTTCAAAGAGGGAATAACATAATCAGTTAGGTATAGAAATCTAACTTACACTATAGGAAGTAGAAAAGATAAAGGGGAAGAAAAGGGAGGGGGCTAATAGAAGGGAGGGCAGACTGAGGGAGGAGGTGGTCAAAAGCAAAACTCTGCTGAGGAGGGAAAGGAAGAAAGGAGAGAGAAAAGCATAAAGAGCAGGGGAAGGGGGAGGAATAGGATGGAAAGGAAGACATAGATAGTAATCATAACTGTGAATATGAATGGGATGAACTCTCCCATAAAACAGAAACAGATAGCAGAATAGATTAAGAACCATTATCCTATAATATGTTGTTTACAAGAAACACATTTGAAGCAGAGGGATACATACAGGGTAAAGGTAAAAGGCTGGAGTAGAATATATTATGCTTCAGCCAAAGTAAAAAAAAAGCAGGGGTAGCAATCCTGATCTCAGATTTTTTTTTCACTCTTTCTCCTTGGACTTGCCTCAGGAAAAAGACCAATCATAGAATTTCACAAAATACATCATTCTGCTGTAGAGGCCCCTCTATATAGGAACAGTAATCACCTCAGATAATATGCTTTACAAAATGTCTTTCATGTTTGACTCAGAAGGTTACACACCCTCTTGACCCCGACTAGATGCAAGCTTTAGCAATTCCCAGGATACTGGGTACCAGACAGGGAAATTGTTTCTCAGGGCCAGCTCAGCTGCTATAGGCCTACTTCAATATGTCAAAGAACAACAACACATAGGAGTTGAGAGAGACAAGATTTGGCACCCTAAAACATGCAAAACAATCTGCCTTCAAATATTCACCTTTTGTAGGAACCACCAGGCTCTACAACCACGCCCATCACAGTCTCCATAGTTCCACTATATATACTTGAGGGAAGAAGATGATTGTGGGTTCTAAGGGCCTATTCCGCTCTGAGACACATTGTTCAAAGAGTCATAGAATCAGTGTCTCTCCAAAGTGGATAGGGACCTCAGCAGCTCAAAATACAGATCTTTACATGAAATAAAACATTTTCTTAAGATTAAATCCAATGCTTTCAGAAAAATCTGTAAAGACTTACATGAACTGATGCAAAGTGAAGTGAGCAGAACCAGGAGAAGATTGTACAAGTAACAATATTGTACAAAGCTCCACTGTGAATGACATAGCTATTTTCATCAATACAATAATCTAAGATAATTTTGAAGGTGTTCACTAGTTTGTTTTGAGAAGAACCCAGACCTATTGCCACTGATCTGATCCAGGGCTTCAGAAATTCCAAGAATATCGGCTGACAGGCAGCATAATATATTTTAAATGTATTTTCAGCTCCTGGAAGCCATTTGCAATGACTGAAACTGAAAGAATAACACTTTAGAGCTGGGTGGGACAACTTGTCCTCTAATACATGCAAAAATATCTGCCTCAGAAAGGTGCATTATTCTCCATTTATGGAAGAAGTCCCAATACCCCACAACTAATAAAATAGCTTAGGCTCATTAGTCTCAATTGATCCAACCATTCACTGAAGAAGAACCTTACGTGGAGTCTAAGGGTCTATTGATTCTGAGAACACTCATTTAAAAGCATCATGAATAAGATTCTCAGAGAGGGTAAAGGACTTCAGCAGTGAAATAGAAGAACAAATATATGTACTACAACATTTCTTCAAGTCTGTGAACCATTGGGTCATCATGGAACCCATGGGTGAACATGTCTACTCAAGAACAATCACCTTCTTCCAGTCATGATCGATTTTATTCCTTCAAAGGTTTATGAGATTTGAAGGTTTTTTTTTCATAAAAGAAGCATGAATTAGATTTTTCTTAATTTTGTACTCTCTGCTTTTTAGAATTACCTGAGGGAAAAGAACAACCATAGATTTTCACAATATGCATATATATCTTTCTGCTGAAGTTGCTCCTCTCTGTAGGAACAATAATCACCTTGATAATATGCTCTACACATGATTACTGATTTTTGACTCATAAGGATACTCACCCTCTTTTTTCCCTTACTTTTAAAAATTATTATTTATTTTTAACGTTCTTTTTTTTAATAGTTTGAGTTCAAGATTCTCTCTCTCTTTCTCTCTCTCTCTCTCACCACTCCCCCACCCACTGAGAAGGCAAACAATGTATCAATTATACATGCAAAATCATGCAAAAATATTTCCATATTTGCCATATCACAAGGGAGAGCAAAAAAATTAAAGAAAGCAAGAAAATTATATTTCAATTTGCACTCAGAGTTCATTGGCTCTCTCTTTGGAGGTAGAGAGCATTTTTATATCACGAGTCCTTTGGAATTCTTTTCACTTCACTTTGCATCAGTTCATATAGGTCTCTGTCAATGCCATGTTTTTTTTTTCTGAAACCACCCCACTAGTCATTTATTATAGCACAATCATGTACCATAACTTCTTTAGCCATTCCTCAACTGATAAGTATTCCCTTAATCTCCAATTATTTGAAACCACAAAAAAGCTGCTATAAATATTTTTTTGTAAATATAGGTGCTTTTTCTTTTTCTTTGATCTCTTTGAGATATGGATATAGTGATATTGCTGGATCAAAGGATATGCACAGTTTTTTTAGCCCTTTGGTCACAGTTCTAGGTTGTTCTACAGAATGTTTGTGCCAGTTTACTACTTTACCCACAATTTATTAATGTACCTGTTTTCCCTCATCCTCTCAAGCATTTCTCATTTCTGATTGGTGTGAAGTGGTACCTCAAAGTTGTTAAATTTGCCTTTCTCTAATTAATAGTGATTTAGAGCATTATATTCATGTGACTATAAATAGCTTTGATTTCTGGTTCTGAAAACTGCCTTTGACCATTTAACAATTGAGGAATGATTTTTAGTTTTATAAATTTGACCCAGTTCCCTATATATTTGAGAAATGAGGCCTTTATAAGAGAAACTTGCTGTAAAAATTTTTCTTATTACTTCATTATTTATAGTACCTTTTAGTAAAATGTAATTTCCATGTTTATCTCTTTTAGTTAGGCCTGGTTTTGTTTTGTTTTGTCTTGTCTGAGATCATAATTGCTACCCCTGATCTCTTCAGCTGAAGCATAATAGGCTCTGCCTCAGCTCTTCATTTTAACTTTGTATGTCTTTCTGTTTAAGTGTGTCTCTTGTACATAATGTATTGTTGGATTCTGGTTTATAATCCATTCTGCTACCTAGTTCTGTTCTATGGGTTAGCTCATGCCATTCAGATTCAGTTATGATCACTAACTGCATTTCTCCATATCTGATTTTCCTGTTTATCCTCTTCTCTTTTTATCCTGTTTCTCCTCAAAAATCTGTCTTGATCTGACCACTGCCTTCCCTGATCTCCTCTCCCCCTTGTAATTCCCACTCCAAGATCTCATATACATTTCCCCTCCTATCTCCCTATTGGGTAAGATAGATTTTCTATACCCAACTGGATACTTACTCTCTTGACCCTTACCAGATCCAAGCTTCAGGATTTCCAAAGACATTAGGTACCAGAAGGGGAAATCTTTTCTTAAGATGAACTCAACTGCTGCAAGTCCACTGCAATAGGTCAAAGAATAACATCTAGGAGCTAAGAGAGACAATATTTGGCATCCTAAAACATGCAAGATGATCTACCTTAGAAATATTCATCTTGCTCTACTTTGGATATAACCTAATAGGTTCCACAACTACACCCATCACAGTCTTTCCTTGTTCCAATAAACACCTGAGGGAAGAAGATGATGTGGGTTCTAAGGGCCCACTCCATTCTGAGACACAATGTTCAAAGAGTCACAGAATCAATGTGTCTTCAGACTGGATAGTGGGACCTCAGCAGCTCAAAATACAGCCCTCTACAGGAAATAAAACTTCTCCTTAAGACTACATCCAAGAAGTTGTCTTCCTGTTCAGAAGAAAACAGGTCTGCTTTCGTGAGATCATATGTTTTAAGATACAAAGGAATCTAAATGTCCACAGTTTCACTGGGTATTTAAACATTCATCATATGAGCAACCAAAAATAGGATTCTCTCAGTTCTAAACCTATTACTGCTTGAAATCCCTTAAGTTACAAGAAAATCATGGAATCTCACAAGGGGCATGTATATATTTGTGCAACAGAGCCCAATGCAGAGTAATTGCCTCTGTAATATGTTCTGCAAGCATTCCCCCATTTTGGACTGAGGTTGCCTATCTGACTGACCGAGACATCACCCAGAGCTTCAACAATCCCAAGCCTTATCATTTGCCATATATTGAAATGTTATCTACCCATCATTCCATTAAAGTGACTGAAGTAAAAAAAATCCATTTTGAAAAAGGTAATATATATCATCCTTTTTAACATTCCAATTTATGTGTAAAGAGGAAAAATCTTTAGAATAAGACCCCAAAGTGTTCATTAGCGTTCTTTTGAGAAGGACCTAACTCAATTGCCACCAACCTGATCCAGAGCTTTAGGAATTCCAAGAATACTGGCTGACAAGTGGCGTAATATATTCTCGAGGTTCCTTCAGTTAGGGAAGCCATCTGCAATGTCTCAAAGTGAAACAATAACATCTGGTCATCATGGAGCCCATGGTTGAACATGTCTACTCCTGGACAACTCTTGTAGCCATTTATTTTTAGAATTTCCTCAGAGACAAGAATAATCATACAATTTTACAATATGCATGTATATCCTTCTGCTGTAGGGGCCCTTCTATATAGGAACAGTATTCAACTCAATAATATGCTCCACACATGTTGAGTCAGAAGCATATTCAACTTTCTAACCCTAACCAGATCCAAGCTTCAGGAATTCCCAGAATATTGGGTACCAGAAGGGGAAATCTCTTCTTGGGACCAACTCAAGTGCTACAGGTCCACTGCAACAGGTCAAAGAATAACAACATCTAGGTGCTGAGGAACAACATTTGGCACTCTAAAACAAGGAAAACAATCCGCCTTGGAAATGTTCATCCTCTACTTTCAGTAGGACCCACCAGGCTCCTCAATTATGCCCATCACAGTCTCCCTTGTTCCAATATACACCTGAGGGAAAAAGATGATGTGGGTTCTAAGCGCCCATTCTACTCTGAGACACACTGTTCAAACAGTCACAGAACAATGTGTCTCAGATCAGACGATGGGACCTCAGCGCTCAAAAAGCAGCCCTCCGCGGGAAATAAAACTTCTCCCTAAGACTGCATCCAAAAAGTTGTCTTCCTATCCAGAAAAAATCAGGTCCACTTTGGTGAGGTCACACGTCTAGAGATGCAAGGAAATCTAAATGTCCATAGTTCTACTTGGTTTAAACATTTATGACATAAGAAACTGAAAATGGGCTTCTCTCAGTTTTTTATCCATTGTTGCCTGAAATTCTTTAAGCAACAAGAAAATCTTGGAATTTTACAATGGGTGTGTACATTCTTTTCTTAGAGGGTCCAATTCCAGGGAGGGCAGCAATTGCTTTTATAATACATGCCTCAAGGGTTTATACCTTTTGCACTAAGTTTGCTTATCTAACTGTTCTTGAGGTTGTCCAGAGCTTAAGCAATCCCAAGTCTACTGTTTGCAATATATTGAAATGTTATCTACCAATCACTGCATTCACATGATGGAGGTTAAAAAAAGATTTTGAAAATGGTAACATATATCTTTCTTCTATAAATTCCATCTCGTGCAAACATGAAACATCTCTAGAGTAAGTCGCACAGGTGTTCGTTAGCTTTCTTTTGAGAAGTACCTGACTCAGTTGCCATTGATCCAGAGTTCAGGAATGACTAAAATACTGGCACTACAAATGGCATATTATTTTCTCCAAGATCCCTTTAGCTCCTAGACACTATTTGCAATGACTCAAATGGAAAGAATAACACTTTAAAGCTGGGTGTGACAACTGGTCCTCTAATATATGCAAAAATATCTGCCTCAGAAAGGTATATTATGGGGGCAGCTAGGTGGCGCAGTGGATAGGGCACCAGCCCTGGATTCAGGAGGACCTGAGTTCAAATCCAGCCCCAGACACATAATGCTTACTAGCTGTGTGACTCTGGGCAAGTCATTTAACCCCATTGCCTAGCCAAAAAAAAAGAAAAAGAAAAAGAAAAAGAAAGGTATATTATGCTTCACTTACAGAAGAAACCTCAATACCCCACAACTAATAAAGCAGTCTAGGCTCATTAGGGTCTCCTAGGATCTGACAAACTTCTGAAGGAAGAACCTCCCATGGAATCTAAGAGTCCATTTCAGTCTGAGAATATTCATTCAAAAGTGTCACGGAGTCAGATTCTTGGAGCAGGTAAAAGACTTGAGCAGCAAAACAGAAGAACAAATACATGCAATACAACATTTCTTCATGTGTATGAACCATCAGGTCACCGAGGAATCCATGGGTGAACTTATCTACTCATGGACAACCACTTTCTTTAACCCATGAACAATTTTATTTTTCAAAAGATCTTTAAGGTTTAAAGGTTTTTACATAAAAGAAGCATGAATTAGTTTTTTTTTTCAATCTTGCACCCATTCTCCTTGGAATTGCCTCAGATGCAAGACCAACTATAGAATTTCACAATATTCATCTACATCCTTCTGCTATAGGGGCCCCTCTATATAAGAATAGTAATCACCTCTGATAATACGCCTCCATAAAAGTCTTTCATGTTTGACTCTGAAGTACACTCATCCTATTGACCCTGACAAGATCCATGCTTTGGAATTCCCAGGATATGGGGTACCAGATGGGGAAACCTTTTCTCAGGATAAATGCAGCTACTACAGGCCCACTGCAATAGGACGAAGAATGACAACATCAAGGAGATGAGAGGGACGTTTGGCCCCTTAAAACATGCAAAACAATCTGCTTTGGAAATACTCATCTTGCTCTACTTTGGGTAGGACCAACCAGGCTCTACAACTATGCCCATCAAATCTCTCTTGTTCTAATATACACCAGAGGGAAGAAGATGATGTGGGTGCTAAGTGCCCATTTCGCTCTGAGACACACTGTTCAAAAGAGTAAAAGAACAAGTGTGGCTCTCCAGAGTGGATAGGGACCTCAACAGCTCAAAATACAGTCCTCTATAGGAAATAAAACTTCTCCTTAAGACCACATCCAAGAAGTTGTCTTCCTGTCCAGAAGAAAACGGTTCCACTTTGGTGAGGTCATATCTCCAGATACAAGGAAATCTAAATGTCCACAGCTCCACTTGGTTTAAACAAACACCATGTGAGTTACTCCAAATATGCTTCTCTCAGTTTTGTACCCATTGCTGTCTGAAATCTCTTAAGCAACAAGAAAATCATGGAATTTCACCATGGGCATGGATATACTTTTGTTACAGAATCCAATGCAGAGGAGGGCAGTAATCATCTGTATTTTACGTTCTGCAAGTGTGTTTATCTTTTGCACTGAGGTTGCCCATCTAATTGCCCTTGATGTCATGCAGAACTTCAGCAATGTCAAGTTTACTGCTATATATTGAAATGTTATCAACCCATGGCTCCATTCAAATGATAGAAATTTTTTTTAAAAAGTTCAATGGTAATGTATATTATTCTTCCATAAATTACAACTCGTACAAATAGCAATCGCCTCAATAATAAACCTCACAGGTTTTCATTAGCTTTGTTTTGAGAAGGATCCGAGCCTAGAGTTGATGAGCTGACCCAGAGCTTCAGGAATTGCAAGAACACTGACTGACAAGTAACATAATATTTTCCTCAAGTTCTCCTTAGCTTTTGGAAGCTATCTGCCATAACTCAAACTGAAAAAAAACACTTTAGAGTTGGGTGGGACAACCACTGGTCCCCTAGTACATGCAAAAATATCTGTCTCAGAAAGGCGTGTCATGTTCCACTTATAAAAAGAAACCCAATACCCCACAACTAATAAATCAGCCTAGGATCATCAGAGTCACATTAGACCCCAAACCCCAAAGGAAACACTTTCCATGGAATCTAGGGTTCCATTTCAGCCTGAGAACATTAATTTAAAAGTGACATGGTATCAGATTCTCAATGGGAGTAAAGGTATTTAGCAGTAAAACAGCAAAAAACAAATATAATACCAGAATTTCTTCATGTGTGTGAACCATCAGGTCATCGTGAAGCCCATGAATGAACACGTCCACTCGTGGACAACCACCTTCTTCCAGCCATGGTCAATTTTTTTCTTCCAAAGATCATCATTATTCAAAGATTGTTTTTTTCATGAAAGAAGCGTTAATTAGATTTTTTTCAATCTTGTACCCTCTGCTCCTTGGAATTGGCTCAAGGACAAGAACAATCATAGAATTTCACAATGGGCACCTATATCTTTCTGCCATAAAGGACACTCTATGTAGGCACAATAATCACCTTGGTATTATTCCTCACACATGGTCTTTCAGGTTCAACCCTTTTACCTTGATCCAATCCAAGCTTCAGGAATTCCCAGGATATTGGGTACCAGATGGGTAAATCGTTTCTCAGGGCAAATGCAACTACTACAGGCCCATTGCAAGAGGACAAAGAATAACAACGTCCAGGAGATGAGAGGGACAATATTTAGCACTGTAAAATACGCAAAAGGATCTGCCTTGGAAATATTCATCTTGTTCTGCTTTGGGTGGGAACCACCAGGCTCCACAACTATGCCCATCACAGTCTCCCTTGTTCTAATATACACCAGAGGGAAGAAGATGATGTGGGTGCTAAGGGCCCATTCTACTCTGAGACACACTGTTCAAACAGTCACAGAACAATGTGTCTTCAGACCAGATAATGGGACCTCAGCAGCTCAAAAAGCAGACCTCCACAGGAAATAAAACTTCTCCTTAAGACTGCATCCAAAAGACTGTCTTCTTGTTCAGAAAAAATCAGGTCCACTTTGGTGAGGTCACATGTCACCAGATACAAGGAAATCTAAATATCCACAGCTCAACAGGGATTAAATATCCACCAAATGAGCAATCTAAAATGGGCTTTTCTCAGTTTTGTAGCTATATCCCCTAAGTAATAAGAAAATCTTGGAGTTTCATAATAGGAATGAATATTCTTATGCTACAGGGTCCAACAGAGAGGAGGGCAGTAATTACCTCTAAAATGTTCTGCAATTGCACTGACATTGCTCGTCTAACTGCCCTTGACTTCACCCAGAGCATCTGCACTCTGAAGCCTACCATTTATCATGTATCAAAATGTTATCTACCTACCTCTCCTCTCAAGTGATTGGGGTAAAAAAACTGGATTTTGCAAATTGTAATGTATATCATTCTTCTATAAATTAAACAATCACTTCCATAATAAGCTCCACAGGTATTCACTAGCTTTCTTTTGAAAATGACTTGACCCTATTCCCACTGACCTGATTCAGAGGTTCAAAAATTCCACAAATGCTGGCTGATAGTTAGCATAATATATTCTCGAGGCTCCTCCAGCTCTTGGAAGCCATCTACAATGATTCAGCTTGAAAGACTATCACTAAAGCTGAGTGGGACATAAACTGGTCCTCTAATACATGCAAAAAATATCTGCCTCAGAAAGGCATATTATTTTCCACTTATGGAAGCAACCTCAACACCCTTCAACTAATGAAGCAGCCTGGGCTCATCAAAGTTGCATAGGATCTGGCAAATGGCTCAAGGCAGAACCTCACATGGATTCTAAGGGTCGATTTCTGTCTGAGAACATTCATTCAAAATGTCATGGAATCAGATTCTCAGAGTGTGTAAAGGATTTCAGCAACAAAACAGAAGAACAATGACATGCAATACAACATTTATTCATGTCTGTGAACAACTGGGTCATTATGGAGACCATGGGTGAACATGTCTAGTCATGGATAATCACCTTCTTCTAGGCAAGGTCAATGCCATTCCTCCAACGATCTATGAGGTTTTAAAGTTTTTTGCATGGAAGAAGCATGAATTGGATTTTTTTTCAATCTTCTACCTATTTCTCCTTGGAACTGCCTCATGGAAAAGATCAACCATAGAATTTAACAACAGCCATATATATCTTTCTGCTATAGGGGCCCCTCACTATAGCAACTGTTGCATTGTTCATCCTTCATTCTAAATGAGGATCAATGACGTTAGGAGAATGATTCCTTGAGCTGGAAGTGAATTGTATTTAGGTGAGGAAGAGCTGTGCAAAGTCATCAGCCTCACTTTCTCTTTCAGAGTCACTCAAGTCCAGTGGCAAGACATAAATCACAATGACTGGCAATGGGCCAGGATGCAATGGGAGACCTTGGCCTTTTTATGCTAAGGTGGTTCCCAGGTCTCAGTTTGTCTGAGGCAACACTCATTCAGTGATTTAAGGCTAGGTAAGAAATGAGGCAAAAGATAGCCTAGTTTGCCTTCACAAAAGAATCAGTCTGGGAGAGGAGGACCCTCAGAGTTTCTGGCCAGAACAGAAAACAATTGCTATTTACACTCACTCTTTCTCTTTTCATCATAGTCCTTCAGAATTGCCTTAGTCATTGTATTGTTGAGAACAGTTAAGTTATTCACAGTTGATTATTGTACAATATTGCTGTTACTATGTTTTCCTGGTTCTACTCAATTCACTTTGCATCAGTTCATGTAAGTCTTTTCAGGTTTTTCTGAAAGCATTAGATGTAGTCTTAAGGAAATGTTTTATTTCATATAGAGGGCTGTATTCTGAACTGCTGAGGTCCCTATCCCTATCCAGAGCATTCTTCTGAGTCTAACAGGAAAGACCATTTGTGGAGCACATTATCAAGATAATTACTGTTCCTATAGGCTGGGCCATCGCCAGTCATCTTGACTTATGTCTTGCCACTAGACTATGATGACTCTGGAGCAGAGAGTGAGGCTGATGACTTTGTACAACTCTGCCTCACTTAAATCCAATTTTACTTGCAAGTCAAGACATCACCTTCTGGATGTCATTGGTCCTCTTCTACAACATTTGGTACTCTAAGACATGCATAACCATCTACCTTCAAATATTTACCTTGGTTAGGAACCACTAGGCTGCCCACCACAGTCTCCATAGTTCTACTATAAATCTGAATTAAGAAGATAATGTGTGAGTATTAAACACCTATTTCTCTCTGAGACACACCATTCAAAGGGGCACAGAACCAATGTCTCTCCACAGTGGATAAGGACAGCAATATTGTATAATGATCAACTGTGAATGACTTAACTGTTCTCAGCAATACAATGATCTAAGCAATTGTGAAGGACTTAGGATGAAAAATGTTATCTACTTCCAGAAAAAGAACTGAAAGTCTAAATGCAGATTGAAGAATACTTTTTTTAAAACTTTCTTCATTTTTTTGTTTTTGTTTGTGTTTTCTTCCACAACATGACTAATATGGAAATGTTTTGTGTGATTACACATATATAACCTATATCAAATTGCTTGCCTTCTCAGTGAGAGGTGAGGGAAGGGAGGAAGAGAATTTGAAACTCAAAAAAATTTTTTTAAAAAGAATATTATATAATAAAATATTGAAATAATAAAAAATATTTTAAAAAAGAATTGTTTTTACATGTAATTGGAAAAATAGTTTAAAAAACTATATACAAAAAATTGTCATCTTGTCAATAAGAAAACACGTATACTTTCATGAGGGTCACATGCCTCTAGATGCAAGGGAATCTAAATGTCAACAGATCCACTGGGTTTAAACATTTGCCACACAAAGAACACAAATGGGCTTTTCTCAGTTTTGTGCCCATTGCTGCTTGAAATCCCTTAAGCAACAAGAAAATTATGGAATTTCACAATAAGAATATATATCTTCGTGCTACAGGGTCCAATGCAGAGTGGGGTAGTAATTGCCTCTATAATATATTTTGCAAGCATTCCTCCTCTTTTGGACTGAGGTTGACCATCTGACTGACTTAAACGTCACCCAGAGCTTCAGCAATCCCAAACCTCCCAGTTGCTATGTATTGAAATGTTATTGACCCATCAATTATTTCAAGTGATCAAGGTAAAAAAATTGATTTTGAAAATGTCAATGTATTATTCTTCCATAAATTCCATCTCTTGTGCAAACTGCAATCACCTCTAGAATAAGCCCTACAGGTTTTCCCTAGCTTCGTTTTGAGAAAGACTAACCTGATCCAGAGCTTCAGGAATTCCAAGAACTGGCTGACAGTACATATAATATTTTCTTGAGGTTCTTTCAGCTCCTGGAAGCTGTCTGTAATAACTGAAAGAATAACACTTTAAACTTCCCTGGGACATCAACTGATCCTCTAACACATACAAAAAAAGGCATATTATGCTCCACTTATGGAAGAAACCCCAATACCCCACAACTAATAAAGCAGCCTAAGCTTATCAGAGTTGCACTGGATGCTGATGGAAGAATTTCATGTGGAATGCAAGGGTCCATTTCAATCTCAGAACATTCACTCAAAAGCGTCATTCCAGAGGGGGTAAAGGACATCAATAGTAAAGCAGAGGAACAAATACATGCAAAACAACATATCTTCATTCTGTGAACCATCTGGTCAAGCAAATTCTTCAAGCCATGGCCAATTTTATTTCTCTGAAGTTCTATGAGGTTTAAAGAAGCATGAATTAGTTTTTTTCCCAATCTTGTACCCACTGCTCCTTTAAATTTTCTCAGTGAAAAGAAAAAGCATACTTTTTCACAATAGGTATGAATATTCTTCTAAGAATAATCACCTGTATGTTATGTCCCACGAATTGTTCTCTCACATTCTACTTTGAAGGATGCTTATCAACTTGCACCTGATCACATCTAAGCTTCAGTACTACCTAGGATATTGGATACCATGTGGAAGATTATTTTCTTAGGATCCCTTTAGCTCCCGGTAGCCCACTTCAATAAATCCCAAAATAATAACATTTTACAACTGAAAGGGACATCATCTGGCACTCAAAATCACTTAAAACTATCTGCTTCAGGCATATTAATTCTACTTTACTTACTAAAGGAATCACCATGCCTCACAACTACACAGGCAACCAAAGGCCATCACAGTCTCATGTGTTCCAATATACATAATGACAAAAGGTGATGATATGGGTTCCGTGTGCCCAATGAACTGAGACACATTTGTCAGAGTCAAAGAACCAATGTCTGTCAAGCTGTTAAGGACCTCAGAAGGCAATAAGAAGTCTTCATAAATTCAATGAAACATTTATTAAGTTTTCAGGCACAAAGTTGTCATATTGCCCTAAAGGGAGCACGTCTACCTCAACAAGAAAATCTGTCTCCAGATGGAACCAATTCTATATTTATATAGCTACACTGGGTTTAAATATTTACTATATGTGAAGCACAAAGGGGCTTCTCTCAGTTTTATATCCATTGTTATTTTGATTTTCCTATGGAATAAGAATATCATAGAATTTCACAATAGGAATATATATCATTTAGCTATAGGGTCCAATACATAGTAGGACAGAAAATACTTATATAATATATGCCTCCAGGGTTCTCCCAGTTTACACTGAGAAGCATGTCTACCTAAATAACTCTGACCTCTTCCAGAGCTTCTACAATTCCATGTGTAATGGTTCCCGTATAATGGAATATCTTCTCTGTGTTCATTCAGGACTGGGAATGGTTCCCACTTCAATGGATGAAAGTATAAAGATGTCTTAAAATTGGGGCATCACTACTCGTGAAATACGTGAAAAATTAATTTCCACATGAGTATTCATCTTGCTCTACTCATGCAAGGAGACACCAAGACCCACAATCAACATGTTCACTAAAGTTTCACTCGTACCCACATGTAATTAATGGTAGAAACTGATGTCTATTTTCAGGTTTCATTCAGTTCTTGAAAATTGTACTTAAAGGGTCATAATATCAACGTCCTTCAGATATCATAGAGACTTTAGCAGCTAAATGAAATAAAATATTGGTAAGCCCATAGCCATTTAAGTAGTTGGGCAATCATTGATTGAATATGTTCATTTAGGAGAAAACCACTGACACTTGAGGGATCTCATTTGGTTTTTCCAGAGTAATATTAGGTTTAAGACTTTGCCATAAGAGAATTACAAGTGGGATTCTCTCATTTTTCTATCCACTGCTCCTTTATTTTTTAAAGAATGTTTTTATTTCATTTTTATCAATTACATGTAAAAATAATATTCATTTTTAATAATTTTTGAGTTTCAAATTCCCTCCCTTCCTCTTTTTCTCCATCCCCCCTTGAGAAGGCAAGCACTTTGATATGGAGTATACACATGCAGTCATGCAAAACATATTTCCATTTTAGCCATGTTGCAAAAGAAAACAGACCAAAAAAAAAGAAAAAGAAAAAACTCAAGAAAAATAAAGAAATTAAAAAATGTATTCTTCAATCTGCATTCAGACTCCGTCAGTTCTTTCTCTGGAGGCGGACAGCATTTTCCATCATAGGTCTCTCAGAATTGTCTTATATCATTGTATTGCGGAGAAGACTTAAGTCATACACAGCTGATCATCACACAGTATTGTTCTTACTTTGTACAATGATCTGGCTCTGCTTCCTTCACTGTGCATCAGCTCATATAAGTCTTTCCATGGTTTTTGGTCCATTGCTCCTTTAAACTGTCTGAAATGCAAAAAAAAAGCCCCATAAAATTTCATATTTGTAGCATATATCTTACTTCTATAAGGTCCAACTCATATGTGAACATCACTCACAATATGCACCATTGGTGTTCACCAATTTTCTACTGAAGAGGACACCCACCCAGTTGCCACTTAACTTATCCAGAACTTCATCATTTCCAAGAACACTGGATAAAGATGGCATAATATTTTATAAGGACTCATTTAACACTGGGAAGTCATCCTTAATAAATCAAAGAATATACTTTAGGGCATGGTGGGAAATCAACATGTTCTCTAACATATGCAAAAATATCTGTCCCAGATATTTGCTATACTAATTAGTGGCAGGAATATCCATGCCCCTAAACTAAGAGGATATCCCAGGTCCATCACAGTCACACTAGTTCCCACAAACACCTAATGGAAAGAGATGATGTGGTGTCTAAGTGCCCATTCAACTGTGAGAAACTATATTCAAAGTCTGACAGAACCAAAGGTTCTCAGAGGCAGCAGCAAAAAAAAAAAAAAAAAAAAAAAAAAAAAGGACAAAGACATAAAATAGAACATTTCTTCAAGTCTGTTAGCCATTAGGTTGTCTTGTAATCCATAAGTGAGCATGTCCATTTAGGGACAAACATTTGCCTCCAGAGGCAGACAATTTTATTCCTCCAAAATCAATGAGGTTTGAAGGCTTTTCATAAAAGCATGAATTGGATTTTCTCAATTTTGTACTCAATCTTCCACTGAATTGTCTCAGGGGCAAGAAAAATCACAGATTTTCACAACTGGCAAAGTATAACCTTCTCCTATAGGACACACTCCATATGGGAACAGTAATCACATCTCAAATATGCCCAACAAATGGTCTCTCATGTACCACTTAGAAGGATGCTGACTTTCTCACCCAGACCAGATCCAAGCTTCATGTATTCCAAGGATACTGATCACCGGATGCTGGAATACTTTCTTAGGGCCCATTCAGCTCCTGGAGACTAACTACAATAGGTCAAAGAAAACATCTTAGAGTTGAGAAAGACTCAACTTAAAATAGCACTCTAAGTCATGCAAAACTATCCGACTCAGAAACATTCATCTGGCTCTACTTGTAAGAACCACTTTGCCTCACAACTAAAAAGGCCACCCATGCCCATCAGAGTCTCACTTGTTCCAATACATACCTGCTGGAAGATGATGTGGGTTCTGGGCCCATTCAACTCTGAGCCATATTGATTAAAGAGTCACAAAATCAATGGCTCTCAAAAGCTGGTAGGGACCTCAACAGTTAAAAGACATTAATATATGTGAAATAAAACGTTTACTTAAGATTTTAGCCAACAACCTGTCTTACTGTTCATAAGTAAACATGTCCATTTTGGTGAGAACACCTGTTTCCATATGCAATCAATGCTACATTTCTACAGCTCCATTGGGTTTAAATATTTACCACATGAGAAGCACAAATGGGCTTCTCTCAGTTTTTTTTTTTACCCATTTCACAATGGTTCTCCCAGTTTACACTAAAATGGATAACTGCCTAACTGCCCCTGACCTCATCAACAGCTTCAGTAATTCCAAATGTACTGACTGGCATATATTAGAATATTTTCTCAACTTGCATCGCCTATGATCTCACCAAAATGGATTTGTTTTCTTATGGACAAGAAGACAACTTCTTGCATGTAATCTTAAGGAGATGTTTTACTTCCTTTAGAGGGCTGTATTTTGAGCTGTTGAGGTCCATATCCACTCTGGAGAGACATGGTTCTGCGACTTTTTGAACAGTGTCTCAGAGTGGAGTGGGCCCTTAGAACCCACATCATCTTTTCCCCTCAGGTATATACTGGAACAAGGGAGACTGAGATGGGCATAGCTGTGGGGCCTGGTGGGTCCTGGCCAAAGTAGCGCAAGATGAATATTTCCAAGGCAGATCGTTTTGCACATTTAGGAGACCAAATGTTCTCCGTCTCAGATCCTAGATGTTGTTCTTCTTCGACCTACTGGAGTGGGCCTGTAGCAGCTACTCTTGCCTAGTCTAACCAGATCCAAGATTCAGGAATTTAAAGTCTATTGGGTACTTGATAATGGAATATTTTTTTAGGGTTCATTCAGTGGAAGCCCACCGAAGAGGTCAAAGAAGAACAACGTCCTAGAGCTGAGAGGGACATCATTCTAAAAGAAGAAGACAACACATAAAGGGGAAAGGAAAAGCAAGAGGTGAATGAAGGTACCTGATGTGGGACAATGTCAGAAATAGGAACAGGAAGGGAATGAAGGTCAACTTGAGCCCTTCCACAAAATGGAGGCACCCAGAAGAACTCACCAATGTTATAAGTGGCAGGCTTTTACACAGGGATATTCCATGTTGAGAATTCCATGTTAGTAATGCTTGAAATGTTCTAGGGAGAGAGGCCTCCAAGTGCTGAGGGAAGTGCCAGGAAGAGACAGCAGTAGAGGAATGGTTTTAAAGGCCAGAAGACATCAACAGGGTCTAGAGGACCATAGTTCCATTGAGGCTTAAAGGTTTTTTTGGGAAGAGAAACACGAATGAGATCCTCTAAATTTTGTATTCTTGTATAAGGCACCTAAGAAGCAAGAAAAGCCATAGAATTTCATGAGAGGAATGCAATAATTTTCTGAAATAGGTTGACCCTTACATAAAGAACAATCACCGCAATAGTTTGGCCCAAAAACCTTCTCCCACATTCCACTGATAAGGATACCCATTCAATTGCTACTGACCTGGTCCTGTGTTCAGCAATTTTAGGGGTATTGGTCGCTAGATGGTAGAATACTTACTAAGGGCCCATTCAGCTCTGAGAGACCATATTCAATGAATCACAGAAAGACATTATCTCAGAGCTGAAAGGGACATCAGTATCCATCAAATATATGCAAAAATATCTGCCTCAAAGATACTTATTTGCTCTCCTTAGAGTAGGAGCCACCATATCCAACATGTAGCACATGCCCACCAAGTTTCACTTGTCTTTGTATACCACTGGTGGGAGAAGATGATGCATGTGTTAAGAGCTCATTCAACTCTAAGACATATTGATCAAACAGTAACAGAATCAAGGCATCTCAGAGCTGAGAGGGGACCTCAACAGCTAAAAAGATGAATGAAAACATAAAATACAAGTTTTGTTCAAGAAAATGGCCTATACGTTGTCTTGGAGCCCTTTTGTGAACATGCTCATTTAGGGACAAACACCTGCATCCTGAGGCAGTCAATTCTATTTTTGCTTAGGTCCGTGAGGTTCAACAGTTTTTGCTTCTAATATACTCCAGTCTTTTCTCAATTTCTCTAGTTCACCTTGCAACTTTGAGGATTCCTCTTTCTGCTGGTCTTCACATTGCTGACACTGGAGCTGAAAACTGGACTGCAGACTGACAATTCCCTTCTTGTACTCTGAGGCTGCCTTCCACCACTGCTCCAGCTCCTCCCAAACCTTCTGAAGCTCGACTTGCAAGGAAGTGATGTCAATGTCCCGCTCAGATGCAGTAGCCTTGTCTGCCACTTGTCAAAGCAGCAGAATTTCATCTTGGGCACTGAGCAGGTTCAACAGTTTTTAAAGAGAAGTGTAAATGAGATTCTCTCAGTTTTGTACCCACTGAGATTAAATTGCTTTAGGGACAAGAAAAACTACAGAATTTCACAATGGCAACGTATATATCTTTCTGCTATAAGGTCCAACCCACTTATAAATATTAATCACTATGATAATATGTTCCACCACTGTTTGTCCACATTCTACTTAAAAAGATGCCCACCAAATTGCCACTGACCTAATACAGATATTGAGCAAAACCAAGTATACTGGTTACCAGGTGGTGGGATATTTTCCAAGGGTCCCTCCAGCTTTTGGATGCTGTCTGCAATGCATCAAAAATGAAAAACATCTTAGATCTGGGAGGTATGTCAACTGGTCCCCTATATATACAAAAATAGCTGTCACAGAAATACTCGTCTTGTTCTACTTATGGTAGAAACCACCACGCCTCACCAGGAAGCAGGTAACCCATACCCTTCACAGTCTCACTTCTTATATCACATACCTCATGAAAGATGATGATGTAGGTTCTAAGGGCCTGTTACGCCATGGGACACTTTGTTCAAAGAGTTGTAGAATCAAAGCATCTCTAACCTGGTAGGCACCTCAATCGCTAAGAAGATAACTAATTATATGAAAAAAGTCTCTTTAATACCATAGTAAATACCATAGCCTTTAAGGGAATATATCCATTGAGAGACATACACTTGCTCCTGAGGCAGCCGATTTTGTTTTTTCAAAACTTCATGAGTTTAAAAGATGGTGCCATGTTTTCTAAGGGCCCATTCAGCTCTGGAAGACCATATTCAATGAGTCATAATATGTCAGTATCTTACAGCTGGCACTTTAGTGGCTATCAAATAAATGCAAAAGTAACTCCTGCAGGAGTACTTCTCTTACTTTACTTACTGTATGAGTCACCAAGTGCTACAACCAAAAGTGACACCTATATCCATCCAAGTCTCACTTGTATCCTCATACATTGGACGGGAAACATGATGATGTGGATTTTAAAGGCCCATTCAACTCTGGGACATGTTGTTCAGAAAATCACAGAACCAAGGCATCTCAGAGCTGGGAGGGACTTTAGAAGCTAAAAAAGATGACTGAACACATGAAATATAACTTTTCTTTAAGCAAATAGCCAACATGTCATCTTACAGCCCTTGAGTGAACATACTCAATTGGGGAAAAGCCCCAGTCTTCTGAGACAGCCAATTCTATTTTTCAAGAATGTTATTAGGTTCAAAGATTTTTCATAAGAGAAATCTGAATTGGATCTCATAATTTTGTATTCAATGTTTTTGTAAAGTGCCCAAGAGGAAAGAAAAAGCATAGAATTTCACAATGGGAATGTATATCATTCTGCTAGGGGTTCCATCCCATATATGAACAATAATATCTTGATAAAATGTCCCACAGGAGTTCTCCCATGTTCCATTAATAATAATAATACCCTATTGCTGCTTATCTGTTACAGACCTTCAGCATTTCCAAGTGTACTGGCTCCCAAATGGTGGCACATTTCCTAAAGGCCCATTTAGCTCTGGGAGACTGTGTTTAACGAATCACAGAGTGACAGCATCTCAGAGCTTGAAGGGACATTAGTAGCCATTTAATGCATACAAAAGTAACTCCTAAGAGAGTACTCATCTTGCTTTCCTTATGATAGCAGTTACTAAAGCCTACAACCAAAAAATGCATCCCATGGCCGCCTAAGTCTCATTTATTCCCTCATACATATGATGAAGGATGATGATGTGGATTCCAAGAGCCCATTCAATTCTGGGACATATTGTTCAAAGAGTCACAGAATTAAAGCATCTCAGAGCTGCTAGGGACCCTTTTGAGAACTACATGAGGTTTAAAGATTGTTCATAAGAAAACTGAATGGAATTCTCTTAATTTTGTATTTGATGCTCCTTTAAATTGCCTAAGAGACAAGAAAAATCATAGAATTTCACAATAGGAATATATAAGCTTCTGATAATAGGGTGAAACTCCATGAATAGCAATCTACCTTATAATATGCCCCACAAGAATTCTCCTATGTTCCACTTAGAAACTCCACACTATTGTTTCAGATATTATCCTAAGTTACAGTGATTCCCGTTCTATGTGTTACCATATGGTAGAACATTTTCTAAGGGACCATTCAGCTTTAGGAAGTCATCTTGGAGCTGGGAGGTTCATTACTGGCTGTCAGAACCATGCAAAAGAAATCTTATCCTACCTATGGTAGGAGCTTCTGACCTCCCAAACCAGCAATGCAACCCATTCCCATGCCATTCTCACTCATCCCCACAAACCACTGATGAAAGAAGATGATGTATGTACTATGGGCCCATTCAAATCTGGGACACGTGTTCAAAGTGTCACTGAAATAAAGCATTTCAGAGCTGGTAGGATCTTAGCAGCTAAAAAGAGGACTGAATGCATGAAATAAACCAGTTTCTAAATACTACAGCTAATATGTTCTCTTGGAGACTTTGTATGAATATGTCCATTTAGGGCCAAACACCTGTCTATTTAGGCAGAAATCAATACTGCTTTATTACAGCTCCATGAGATTCATAAATTTTTCATAATGGGAAGCATGAATGGCATTTTCACAGTTTGTACACATTGCTCCTTTAAATTGCCTAACAGCCAAGAAAAACAATAAAATTTCAAAAAGGCAATGTATATCCTTGTGCTATAAGGTCCAACCCATATAAAAACAATAATTACTTCTACAATATGACCCACAAATGTTCTGCCATCTTTCATTTAGAAGGATGCCGGCCAAATTTCCACTGGCCTGATTCAGAAATTCCAAACACACTGACTACCAGATGGCTGAATATTTTCTAAGAGTCCATTCATCTCTTGCGGGCCACCTGTAAAAAGTGAGAAAATAACACTGTAGATCCGTGAGGGACATCAAAAGGCCTTCAAATACATACAAAAATATTGGTGTTTAATAAGTACTCATCTTGCTCTATTTATCCTCCAACTATGTAGGCAAGCCATGTCCACCACAGTCTCACTTGTTTCCTTACAGATGTGATAAAATAAGGTGATTCAGATTCTAACGGTTCAGTCAACTCTGGGACACACTACTCAGAGGCTCAGAGAGTCATCAAATCAAAGTAACTCAGAGTTGGTAGAGACTTCAGTAGCAAAAAAAGAAGACTGAATATATGAAACACAACTTTTCCTTAAGACTACAGCCAATATGTTGTATTAAGTGAAAATGTCTATTTAAAGACAAATACCTACCTCTCGAAACGGTGAATTCTAGTTTTTGAGAGCTCTATAATGTTGGATGTTTTTCATGAGAGAAGCATAAATAGGATTCACTTAATTTTGTAATCAATGTTTTTTTAAATTGCCTAAAAGAGGAATAAAAAAATTTAATTTCACAATGGGAATGTATAAGCTCCTACTAAACGTTCTATTGCTTATGTGAACAGTAATCATCTCAATAACATGCTCCATGAAAAGTTCTTTCACGTTCCACTTATAAGCATGCTCAGCTATTGTTTCTGACTCTATCCAGAGCTTCAGCAATTCCAAGCACATTGGCTACCAGACAGAAGAATATTTTCTAATGACCCATTCAGCTCTGGAAGGCCGCAATCAATGAGTTATAGAATGACAAACTCAGAGCTGGGGGGGACATCAGTGGCCAACAAATACATATAACAGAAAATCCCACAAAAGTTGCCATCTTCCTCTATTTGAGGTAGGAGTCCCCAATCCCCAAAGTAAAAATGTTGTCAACCACAGTCTCCCATGTTTCTAGGTACACCTACTGGAAGAAGATGATGTATGTTCTAAGGGCCTATTCAACTCTGGGACACACTGTTCAAACAGTTATAAAACCAGAGCACCTTAGAGCTGCTCAGGACCTCAGCAGCTAAAGGGATGACCTAATTCATGATCTAAAACTTTTCCTTAGGAACATATACTATACATTGTCTCATAGATCTCAAGAGAACATGTTCATTTAGGGGCAAACATCTTCTTCTCAAGGCAGCCAATTCTACTTTTCCACAGCTTCATGAGACACAAATGTTTTTCATGGGTGAAGTATGAATGGGATTTTTCTCAATTTTGCATCTTTTGCTCTTTTAAATTATCTAAAGGAAAAGAAAAGACATTGAATTTCAAAACTAGAATGTATATTATCCTATAGGGACCAACTCACATATGAATAGTAACAGCCTCTATTATATATTCTAGAAATGTTTTCCCAAAGTCCACTGGGATGGATGCTCACCCTATTTCTTCTGACCTGATCGCAAGCTTCAGGAATTCCAACTTTACTGGCTACTAGATGATGTAATATTTTCTAAGGGCCTATTCATCTGAGAGACCTTCTGCAATGAGTCAAAGAAGAACAACATTTTAGAGTTGGGAGGGACATCAACTGGCTCGTTAATAAATGGAAAAATATTGGCCTCTGACATAACTATTGTGCTCCACTTATTGTAGGACCAATTATGCCTAAGAGGGAAACCCATGCCTATTACAGTCTTCCTTGTTCCCTTGTAAATCTGATGGAAGAAGATAATGCGCATTCTCTTGAACATACTGTACAGAGATTTTCAGAAACAAAGCATCTCAGAGCTGGTAGGGATCTTGGTGGCTAAAATGACTACAGAATACAAGAAATAAATTCTCCTTCAGACCACAGGCAATATGTTATCTTGCAGCCTTTCAGGGAACACGTTTAATTAGTGACAAACACTTGCATCCTGAAGCAGCTAATTCTACTTTTCCACAGATCCAACTTTCTCTCAATTTTGTACCTGATACTCCTTTAAATTGCCTATGGGTGAAGAAAAATATCATTCTGCTATAATGCTGAACTCTTACATGAACAGTAATCACCTCTATAAAATGACCCACAAGATTTCTCTAAAATTACTCTGAGAAGGATGCCAAGTCTATTGCTCCTGAACAAATCCTGAGCTTCACCAATTCCAAGTGTATTGGTTAACAGATGGTAGAATACTTTCTAAGGGCACGGTCGGCTCTGGGAGAATGTAATCAATGAATCATAGAATGACAGTAACTCAGTTCTGAGGGACATCACTGGCTATCAAATATATGATAATGTAACTCTTGCATGAGTACTCATCTTACTGTACTTATGGTAGCAGCCACCCCCCCCCCCCCAAATCAGCAGTGTAACCCATTCCCAAGCCATTATCACTCTCATTCTTACAAACCACTGATGGGAGACAATGATGTGTGTGCTAAGAGCCCATTCAACTCTCAAAAACATTGTTCACAGAGACATAGAATCTAAGCATCTCAGAGCTGGAAGGAAATTCAGTAGCTAAAAAGAACACTAAATACATAAAATGCAACTTTTCCTTAGGAACAGAGCCAATACATTTTCTTAGAGACCTTGAGTGAACATGTCCATTTAGAAAAAGCAAATATCTGCTTCCTGAGGCAGTCAATTGTACTTTTTCACAGCTACATGAGATTCAAATGTTTTTTCATAAGACAAAGGTAATGGGAATTCTCTTCATTTTGGACACATTGCTCCTTTAAACTGCTTAGGGGACAAGAAATGGGATATAATTTCAAAATGGGAATTATATCCTTGTACTACAAGGTCCAAACCATATATGAACTTTTATAATATGTTCCATAAGTGTTCTCCCACATTCCACTTAGAAAGATGACTACCAAATTACCACTGATTTGATGCAGGAGTTCGTAATGAAAGTACACTGGCTACCAAATAGCGGGATATTGTCTAAGGGCCCGTTCAACTTTTGAAGGTTATCTGCAAAAAGAAAATCGAAAAATAATAACATTTTAGAGCTGCAACAGGTGCTAACTTGTCCTCAAATACATGCAAAAATATCTGCCTCAGAAGTATTCATCTTGCTCGACTTACAGTATGAATCGACATGCCTAAGAAATAAAAAGGCAACCAATGTCCATCTCAGCACTTGTTCTCTCATACACCTGATGGAAGATGACATGGATTATTGCTGCCAAATAACTCTAGGATACATTTTCCAAAGAGTCAAAGAATCAAAGCATATGAGAGCTGGTAGGGACTGCAGCAAAGAAAAAAAGAACTGATACATGAAATATAACTTTTCCTTAAGAACATAGCCAATACGTTGTCTTCTTGCCTGTGGGTAAATGTCTAATTTGGGGACAAACAAACACCTGCTTCTTGAAGGTAGTCAAGTTTACTTTTCCACAGCTCCATAAGGTTTGTAGATATTCATGAGAGAAGTGTAAATCAGATCCTATCAGTTTTGTGTCCACTGTGCCTTTAAAATGTCTAAAGGGAAAGAAAAAAAGTAAAATTTAGTATTGGAAATTAATAACCTTCTGAGATAGGGTCCAGCCCATAGATGACTAACGACCTTTATACTATGCCCCACAAGAGTCCTCCCACATTCCACCACTGACACGATCTTGAGATCCAGCAGTTCCAAATACACTGGCTAGCAGAGGATGGAGTTTTGTCAAAGGTTCCATTCAGCTCTGGGAGACCAAGTTTCATGAGTCACAGAATGATGGCATCTCAAATCTGGAAGGCACATCACTGGTCATCAAATATATGAAAATATAACTCCTGCATGAGCATTCATCTTGCTCAAATTGTGGTAGGAGTTACCAAGTCCCATATCCAACAGTGTGATCAATGCCTACCCATTTCACTCTTCACACATATACCCAAAGAAGAAAATGTATGTGCTGAGTCCCTATTCAACTCTGGGACACATTGTTTAAAGAATCAGAGAGTCAAAGCATCTGAGAGCTGGTAGGGACCTCAGCAGTTAGGAAGAATAAATACATGAAATACAACATTTCTTTAGAAAACAGTTAACGCCTTGTCTTACAGCCCTTGTGCAAACACATCCATTTAGGGTCAAACACTTGCCTCTTGAAGCAGTTGATTCTACTTTTCAATTCAATTGTTTGCTTGGTTGGTTGCTGTCCTTCATTCTTGAAGAGGATCAAAATGACATCACTATGTTAGATTCAAGTTACAGTGTGTTTGACTGTGACTGATCAGAACAATAGAGCTTGGAATGCTCTACCACAGATCAGGCACAAATAGTCCATGTGAACTTTTGGGGTGGACTCTCTAAATCTGCACATCTTGTATTTTTTTCGAGCTACTTTAATTCTGCTTTACTCATAGAGCACAGCATCTTCTTTGAAAAGGGCATGCCATGCTGGGTGGACCTTTGCCAGGTTCTCCCATGTCATGCAATCAATTCCAAAGTTCTTCAGAGAGATCTTGAGAGTGTCCTTATATTGCTTCTTCCGACCACCATGTAAGTGCTTGCCTTGTGTGAGTTCTCCATTAAATAGTCTTTTAGGTAAGTGTACATTTGGCATTTGAACAACGTGGCCAGCCCATCGGAGTCGTGCTCTAGTCTGAATGCTTGGCACTTTACCTCGAGAAAGGACCTCAGTGTCTGATACCTTACCCTGCCAAGTGATCTTCAGAATCTTCCTAAGACAATTCAGATGGAAGCAATTCAGTTTCCTGGCATGGTGCTAGTATACTGTCTGGGTTTCACAGGCATACAAGAATGAGGTCAGCACATTATTAAGCACCTACTATATGCGAGGCACACAACTCCTTGCAATTCAAAGAGTGTTCATAAGAGAACTGTGGACAGGATGCTCTCACTTTTGTGCCTATTGTTCTTTGAAATTACCTAAGGAGAAAGAAAAGACAGAATTTCACAATGGAAATGTATATTCTTCTGCTAAGAGGCCTAAATCATATATGAAAAGTAATCACCTTTATAATATGCCTCTTAAGAGCTCTCCATCACTCCATTGATGATGCCCATCCTGTTTCCACTTACATGATCCCAGCCTTCAGCAATTCCACAGGTATGGGTTACCACACAATGGCATTTTATCTTTGTGCCCATTCAGACCTTGGATGTTGTGTTTAATGAGTCACAGCAGGAGAGTTTCTTAGAGCAGGGAAGGACATGACGGGCCATCAATAAAGAACAAAACTAACTCCTAAACAAGAACTCAGTTTGCTCTATTTTTGGTTAGTCAATCAGTTAATAAACATTATTAAGCACCTACTATTTGCCAGGTACGGTGCTAATTGCTGCAGACACAAAGAAAGGCAAGAGATAGTCTCTGGCTTTCAAGGAGCTCACAGTCTAATGGGGAGAGACAAAATGCAAACAACTAAATACAAACAAAATATATCCAGGACAAATTGGAAAGAAGGAAGGCACTAGAATTAAGGGAAATCAGGAAAGACTACCTATAGAAGATGGGATTTTATTTGGGACTTGAAGGAAGCCAGAGAAACCAGAAAGTAGAGATGAGGAAGGAGAGCATTCTAGGCATGGGGAAAGCCAGTAAAACGTCCAGAGTTGGGAGATGGCATGTCTCACATACATGTAAGGAAAAGAGATGATGGGTGTACTAAGGGCCAATTTAACTCTGGGATACATTGTTCAAACACTCTCAGAATCAAAGCATCTCAGAATTTTAGGGATTTTAGCAGCTAAAAAGACTACTGAATACACAAAATGCAACTTTGCCTAAAGATATAAACAATATATTGTCTTGTAGCCCTTGAGTGAATGTGTCCATTTAGAGGCAAACACTTGCCTCATGAAGCAGCTAATTCTACTTTTTCACGGTTCCATGAGGTTCAGAGGGTTTCCCTAAGAGAACAGAAGTGTCTTAATTTTGTACCTCCTGCTCCTTTAAATTACAAAAGGGGCAAGAAAAAACAAAGAATTTCACAATAAGAATATATACGTTTCAGCTATAGGGTCCAACCCATGTTTGAATGGCAATCACCTCTATAATATGCTCTACATCCTTCAGTTTAGAAGGATGGCTACCTTTCTGTCCCTGACATGATCCTGAGCTTCAATAATTCCAAGAATATTATCTACCAGAGAGTAAAAAATTTCTAAGGGCCCTTTCAGCTCTTGGGAGGCCATTTACAATATATCAGAGAATAACATCTTAGAGCTCCAAGAACATCAGCTGCCTTGCTAATACATGCAAAAATATCTGCCTCAGAAATATGCATCTTGCTTAAGTGTCCCACAACCAAAAGTGAAACTCATACAGTTCAGACTCACGTTGTTCCCATCAATAGCGGACGGAAGGGAACTAAGAAGCTACAAAGAAGACACTATACATGAAATGCCACTTTTGCTTAATATCAGAGCCAATACTTTCTGGCATCCCTTGTGTGAATGTGTCCATTTAGGTGAGAACACTTCCCTTCCGAGGCAGCTGATTCAACTTTTCCACAGATACATGAGGTTTATAGGTTTTCCATATGAGAAGCACATTTTTGAGTTCTCATTTTTATACTCATTACACCTTTTTAATGACAGAGGGAAGCAAAATCACAGAATTTCAGTGTTGGAAGGTTTGTGGGGCTACTGTAATGCACAACTTATATACAAAGAATAATTACTTACATAATAGGCCCCACAAGTGTTTTACCAGGTTTCATTAAAAAGAATGCCAAGGCGATGGACCAAGACCTCCTGGGCTTTTGTCATTTCAAGTCTATTAAATGCAAGACTGTTGGCCATCTGCAATATGTCAAAGAATAACAGCATCTTAGAGGTGTTCTTGTTTCCACATACAACTGATGAAAGAACATGATGCATGTTTTAAGGGCTCTCACAACTCTGGGAAACTGTTCAAAGAGTCACAGTATCAATACCACTTAAAGTGGGATTGAACCTCAGCAGCTAACAAGACAAGTCTACACATGAAATAAAATGTTTCATGAACTCTATAGTCACTAAGTTGCTTTGTAGACCTGGAGTGAACATTAGTATTACTGTGTGAACTCCTGCTTCCTGAAATAGCCAATTCAACTTTTCCACAGTTGCATTACATTTAAAGCTTTGCTTCATGGTAAAAGCAAAAGGGCTTCTCTCAATTTTGTATCCACTGTTTCTTTATATTGTCTATGGGGAAAGCAAAGTCATAGTTTTAAGATAGACCCCACAATGTCCCTCCAGTTTCTATTAAGGACACCTATCAAATAACCTGACACCTGAGCATGAGCATCTTCCATTCCAAGTCAACTTACTAAAAGATGGCCTATTATTTTCTTGGAGCCATTTCAGATCTGGGAAAGTTATCTGCAATGAATAAAAGAACAGAAGTATCTTAGAGCTGGGAGGAACTTCAACTGACCCACATATAAAAATAACTTACTCAAAAGTATTCAACTTGCTCTACTTATGGTAGGAGCCACCATGACTCAGAACCACTGTTCAACCAATGCTCACCCCAGTCTTACTTGCTTCTACACATACCTGATGGAAGATGACACATATTCTAAGGGCCCATTCAACTCTGGGAATCTGTGTTCAAAGAGTAATAGAATCAAAACCTCTTAGAGCTTGCAGGAACCTCAAAAGCTAAAAAGACAAATCAATACATGAAACACAACTTTTCTTTAAGACATAGTCAATATATTGTCTTGTAACCCTTCAGTGAACATGTCCATGTACAAAGACCTGCCTGCATACAGGCACCTAGTCCAACTTTCCAGCAACTCTGCAAGGTTTAAACTTTTACCACATGTGAAGCACAAATGGGCGTCTCTCAATTTTGTATGCTTCACTCCTTTAAATTGCCCAAAGCACAAATCCAAAATATTTTTTAAAAATGGAAATTTATATCCTTATGCCATACATAAACAATGATCATCTCTATATCACCCATAAAGGTTTACCTATATTCTCCTGAGAAGGATACCCACCCTATTTCCCCTGATCAGATACCAAGCTTCAGCAATACTAAACATACAGGCAGAATATTTTCTAAGGGCCCATTCAACACTGAGAGGACATGTTCAATGAGTCATAGAATGATGACATCTCAGAGCTGGAAGGGATATCAGCGGCAGTCAAATATGTGCAAATATAACTCCCATATGGTAGGAGTCAACAAGGACCACAAGCAAGACTGCATCCCATACTCACCCAAATTTCACATGCTCTTTCATACATCTGAAAAAAATGATGATATATGTTCTTATAGCTGCACTAAATTCTGGGGTACTTTATTCAGTCACAGAGTTAAAGTCTCTTGGACCTGGTACAAAGCTTGGCTGCTAAAAAGGCAACTCCATACATAAAATAAAGCATTTCCTTATGCTTATAGTCAATAAGTTGTCTTGTAGTTCTTCAGTAAACATGTCCATGTAGGGGAGAACACCTGCTTCCTGGGGCAGCCAAATCTATTTTTCTTTTATGTTTAAAGCTTTGCCACATAAGAAGAATAATTGGGCTTCTCTCAACTTTATACCCATTGTTCCATTAACTTTTCTAAGGGGCAAGAAAAATCAGAATATCCCGAGAGAAGATAGAACATTCTTATTTAGTATCCAATACATTTATGAACAATAATTACCTCTTTGAATATTCCCTACAAGTGCTCTTTCGCATTCTAATGAAATGATGCCCATTCTATTGCCCTTCAACTGATTCCAATTTTCAGAAATTCCAAGTATATTTGCCACCAAATGTTTGATATTGTCTGATGGCCCACTCAGTACCACGAGGCCGTCTTCAATATACTCAGAATGACAGCATCCTGGTGCTGAGCAGGACATCAACAAGCATCTAACACCTGCAAAATTTCCACTCAAGGATTCATTCTGCTCTACATGTGATAGTAGTAACCAGGCAGGAAAAAAAATATTGTAACTGACGCTCAGCCAAGTCTAATTCTTTTCCCCATATGCTGGACTGAAGATCATGTGGATACTAAGGGCCAGTTCAACTCTGGGACACGTTGTTCAAAGAGTCACAGAATCAAAGTCTCTCAGAGCTAATATGGACCTCAGCAGCTAAAAAGATGAATCAATACATGAAATACAATTTTTCATTAAGAGCATAGATAATATGTTTACTAGACGGTGTAGTATTTTCAAAGGACTGATTTGGATCTGGAGGCCATCATGTTCAGTGAGTCACAAGAGGATAGCAGAGTCGTGAAGGACATCAGTGGTCACCAAATACAAGCAAAAGTAACCCCCAAACGGGCGCTCACATTAACGTATTTATGGTAGGAGCCTCCAAGCTCCACAACCAACACTGTAATCCAGGCCTACCCCAGTCTTACCTTATACCTGAGATACCCATGTTGGAAGAAGATAATGTATTTTCTAAAGGCCCATTCAACTCAAGGAAGCTATGTCCATGGAGCCACAGAATCAAAATCTCTCAGAGAGGACAGGGACCTCAGCAGCTAAAAAAACAACTTTACACATGAAATAAAACATTTACCTGAGAATATCGTCAACAAGTTGTCTTTTAATCCTTGAGTGAATGCGTTGATTCAGGGAGAGCACATTTGCTTCCTCAGGAAGCCAATTCACCTTTTCACACAGTTCTATTAGATTTAAAGCTTTTCTTTATGAAAAGTATATTTGGTCTTCTCTCAGTTTTATACCAATTACTCCTTTATATTGACAAAGAGGCAAGTAAAATCACAGAATTTCAGTATAGGGGGTTTATTCGTTGTAACGGTCAACACATATATAAAGAGTAACCGCTACTACAACAGGGCTCACAAGTGTTCTACCAGGTTTCCTTAAAAAGGACTATCACACCAAATGGTTCAAAACCTGACCACAGGCTTCTGCCATTTCAGGTTGATTGAATACAAAATGGTGACTTATTTTCCAAGGGCTAATTAAGAAGCTATTGACTATCTACAATGAGTCAAAGAATAAAAACATCTCAAAGCTCAGAGGGCTATCATCTGGCTCTTTTCTACATGCAAAAGCAAATGCATCAGAAATACTCATCTGGTTCTATTTAGAGTAGAAACCACCATGCCCCACAACTAAAGAGACTACCCATGGTTCAGCATAATCTCACTTGTGCCCACACAGACTAGTCTGAAGAAGAATGTGGGTGTTCTCTAAGGGCCCAATTATTTCTGGGAAACATTGTTCAAAAAGTCACAAAATTAAAGCATATGAGAGCTGGTGGGAACCTCAGCAGCTAAAAAGAATAAATATATGAAACAGAACTTTTCTTTAAGACCATCATACTTAATCCACTCTCTTGTAGCTCTTGAGTGATCCGTCCATTTAGGGGCAAATACTTGCCTCCTGAGGCAGCTGCCAGTTCTACTTTCGTACAGTTCTATGAGGTTTAAAGGTTTTTCAGAAGAGAAATGTGAATGGGAATCATTCAATTTTGAACACATTCTACTTTAAACTGCCTAACAGCCAAGGAAAAACATACAATTTCCACAATAAGAATGTATCAGTTTCAGCTACAGGACTCACCCTTTCTATGAACAGTAATCAGCATTATAATATGCCCCACAAGGGTTCTCACATAGTCCACTTAGAAGGATATCCATCCAGGCACAAAAGTGCCCCTGACATGACCCTGAGTTTCAGTAATTACAAGTGTATTGGTTACCAAATAGCAGAGTATTTTCTAAGGACCCACACAGCACTGGAAGGCCATATTCACTAAGTCACATAGTGACAGCATCTCAGAGCCAGAAGAGACGTTAGTAGCTATTGAGGTAACTGCTATATGAATACTCATCTTGCTCTGCTTATTTTAGTATATGTCACCAGTGTAAAATGTGACAACCTCAATCTCATTTGCCCCCACATACACCTGATGGAAGAACATGATGTGTGTTCCAAGGGCCTACTCAACAATGGGAAACTTTATTCAAAGAGTCACAGAATCTAAGCATCTCAGAATTGTTAGGGACCTCAGGAAGCTAAATTATGACCCTATGTGTGGGGGAAAACCCATCTTTCTTAAGCCAATAGGCAACAAGTTGTACTGCAACCCTTGAATGAAGGTGTCCATTTGGGTGAGTACCATTGACTTCTGTGGCAGCCACTTTAGTTTTTCCACAGATATACTAGGTTTAAAGTTCTATATGAGAAACGCATTTGGGAATCTCTCAGTTTCAAACTCATTGCTTCTTTATATTGACAAAGAAGCAAGCAAGATCATAGAATTTCAGTACTGGAAGGTTTGTGGGCCTATTACAATGTCTAACCATCTTATGAAAAGAAATCAGCTCCATAATGGGCCCCAACACAGGTTTCACTGGATTTCCTGAAAAAGGATATCCACCAAACAGTCCAAGACCTGACCCCAGGCTTCTGTCATTTCAGGTCTATTGGATACAAGATGGCACCTTATTTTCTGAGGGCCCAAAGATGCTCTCATTCCCACATGCAATTGATATAAGGACATGATGTGTTTCAAGAGTACTCACAACTCTGAGAAACTGTTCAGAGTCACAGTATCAACACCACTTAGAGTGAGATAGGACCTAAGCAACTAACAAGACAAGCCTATATATGAAATAAAATGTTTCATGAATTTCATGGCCAATAAGTTGTCTTATAGACCTAGAGTGAACATTACCATTAATGTGCAAACTCCTGCTTCCTGAAATACCTAATTCAGCTTTTCCACAGCTGCATTATATTTAAAGCTTTACCTAATGATAAATGCAAAGGGGCTTCTCTTAATTTTGTATCCATTGCTCATTTGTATTGTCTAAGGGGAAATCAAAATCATAGAGTTTCAGAGTTGAAAATTATGTACGTTTTGCATAAGGGCCACCCTATACATAAACAGTAATCTCTCCTAAAATGGGGCCTGCAATATTCCACTGGGTTCTGTTTAAAAAAAAAAAAAAAGAATCCATACAAAGAGTATGAAGCCTGACCCTGGGCATCTTTCATTTCTGTGCAACTTACTAAAAGATGGTCTCCAATTTTCTCAGAGCCCATTCAGATTTAGAAGGTCTGCATTGAATCAAAGAAATAAAAGCATCTCAGAGGTGGCTCTTTAATACACATACAAGTAACTATTTCATGTTCTGCCTGTGGCAGGATACACCATGCCCCAAAGCCACCAGTGTTGAACCAATGCCCACTCTAGACTTACTTGTTTCTGCATATACCTGGAAGAGGATGATGTATGTTCTAAGGTCGCTCACAACTCTGGGAAATTGTGTTCGAAGAGTCACAGAATCATAGCTTCTTAGAGCCGGTAGGAAACTCAGAAACTAAAAATACATGAAACCAAACAGTTCCTTAAGACTGTGGCCATTAAGTTATCTGGTACTCCTTGAGTGGAACTCTCCATTAAAGCCCAATCACCAGCCTTCTTAGACTGCCAGTTCAAATTGTCAACAACTTCATTAAGTTTATACTCTTGCCATATGAAAAGCACAAAAGGACCTTCAATCAATTTTGTACCCTTTGCTCCTGAAAATTGCCCATGGCATAAATAAACCCCATAGATTTAAGCAACAGAAATATATATATATATATATATATATATATATATATATATATATATATATGTATATACATATTTTTTTTTTCCTTCTGCCACATGGTCTAACCCAGACAGTAATCACACCTCTATAATATGACTTACCGACTTTTCCAAAGAGAAGGATGACTACCATGTTACCTCTGACCTGATCCTGAGCTTTAGTAATTCTAAGTATATTGGCTACCAGATGGTAAAAAATTTTCTAAGAGCCCATTCATCATTGGGAGGCCATGTCCAATGCACTGGTAGATGACCCTATAATGAATAAAAAGTATAAAAAGGCTTCCTTAATAGTTACTAAATCACCATGTAGTCTTTGACTGAAGAAATCTTTTTCGGGGCAAACACTTACCTTCTGAAGCAGCCAATTCCAGTTTTTCATAGCTTCATTAGGTTAAAAGCTTTTCCATAAAAGAAGGGTAAATGGGCTTCTCTCAATTTTGTACCAGTTGCTATTTTATATCACCTCTGGGAACAGCAAAATCAGAATTGTTTAGAGTTGGAAGATATATGGTAGTCCAACTCATACACGAATAGTAATCACCTCTATAATATGCCCTGCAAGTATTTAACAAGGTTCCATGAAAAAGGACATCTATCCTATTGCCTCAACCTAATCCCAAACTTCAGCCATTTTGGGTTTATTTGCTATAAGACAGTGTCTTATTTCTAAGGGCCCATTCAACCCTTGGAGGCTTTCTTCATTGACTCATACAATCACAGCATGTCAGAGCTCAGAGCGACATCTGTGGCCTTCTAACATATACAAAAGTAACTCATGAACAAGTCTTCATTTTTCTCTATTTATGGTAGAAACCAATTTGCCCTACAATCAACGATACTACTCTGGCCTATGAAAGCTTCATTCATTCCCACATACACTTGATGGATTCCCAGTAAACTCTAGGAATTCTTGCTCAGAGACTAAACAGTGCTGGTAGGCACCTTAGTAGCCAAATAGAAGTCCAGTGGCAGGACAAAAGTCAAGACGACTGGTGACGGCCCAGGATGCAGTGGATGACCATGGCATCTTCAGTGCCTGTTCAAGCTCCAAGTACTCCACAGTATCTGCTTCAGATGCCTTCATGGCCTTTGGAACAAATTGTCCTCATCTGCCCATTCTTCCAGCAGAAGTCTTCACATGCTTAGGGTAGACATCCCGCTAACTCACTGATGGGTTTAAGGCCTGCCGGTTACCTTCGGCCTGGTTTAGCCTGTCTGCCAAGACAGTTTTACCAAGATGTGACCACTGTGCATGCTACAGCTTCTTGGAGCCACAGGTGAGAGTTGGATGAATCAGGTGGACACCAGAGGTGGATAAGCAGGCCTGAAAAGGGCTCAGCAAATTGAAACAAAAATTTCTTTCTTTAAGATCACACCTCATAAGGAGTCATGAAGTCTTTAACTAAAGATCTCCATCAAAGGGAGATAAATGCTTGCCTCCTGACATAGCACATTTAACTTTTACACAGTATTATTTTTCTCAAAGGTTCTTTCTGTTTTACTTTTGCTAGAAAACATTTCACACCCTGCACCCTACAACCAGACTCACAACACAGGCCTACCTCCCTATCACTCTTATCCACATGTACACCACTGATACAAGAAAATGAGGTATATACATAAAAGGCCCTATTCAACTCAGGGAAGCTTTTGCTTGAGGAATGATAAAATCATAGCATCTCAAAGCTGGCAGGGACCTCAGCAGACAAGGACACTAACTTGTACCTCAAAAAATGACTTTCACTCAAGGCTATAGCACATACTTCCTCTCAGAGACTTTAAGAGAATATCTTCATGTGGAGTGTTTAAACCCATACTTCATGACTTAGTCCATTTCACTTTCACATGCTACTTTGTAGAATGACTTTCCCTATAACAGCTCCAAATGGGCTTCTCTCAGGTTTATATATAATACTTCTTTATTTGGCCCAGGAGGAGAGCAAAGAAAATAATTCTCATACATGTATTCGTCCTGCTCCACACTTCCCCAAGCACTCCTCCACAATATGCTCCTTAAATGTTCAACCAGATTTCACTAAAAAGGCCATCTATCCAATGATTACACAGCTAATCTTATTTTCTTTCTTTTTTTTTTTTGGATGTTCAATAAGTTTATTGTCTTAACCTGAAAATCTTCATAGAAAATTACAGATTTTGATGTTTTAACTATCAGCTTCCTGCTCTTGGGCTCCGAGGAAACCTGCCTTCTTCTGAGCAATCCAGTCTTTCTTCTGGGCAAGGGACATTTTGAGGCGGTTCCATCTTTTCTTTTTAACTTCCCTCTTGGGCTTCTTTTCATACACTGGATTCTCCTGAATACCAACATGGGTTTTCTTGTACATCTCCTCCATCGTGTCAGGGGTTATGTTGTTCTTTATGTACTGTGAGAATTGCTTTTTATAAGCATCTTCATTTTCCTCCATGAAATAACGCATATAATCTGCAACATTTTGGCCCATGATGTGTTTACGACGTACTTCAGCATGGAATTCCTTGCTTTCTGAATCATACTCAGGGAAGTGTTTGGTACTGAGGAACAGACAGACCACCGTCCACAGCTCCCTTAAGGGCCCCCAAGACTTTGTTTCCAGTGGCAGTTCTGGCAAGATCAGCGTCCAGGTAGCATGTGAAAGCACCAGGCTGACCATCAATGCTTTCCACATCGTACTCATCTCCAGTCACTTCCATTTGATCTTCACAGATCTTGTCCATGCCAAATCCGTTAAGCAGCCTGCAGGCCAGCAGCAGGCCTGTGCAGTAAGTGGCAGTGCAATTTGTCAGGCCAACCTTCATACTGTACTTTGGTAACTCATGGGCACAAACAATCACATCCCCTTCTATTCGGGCATAAGCGATCTGGCAGATGATCTCTGCTGGTGACTTGGACTATCGCCCTGTATTCTGGTGTGTTATACTTGTTTTTATCTTGGATTACTAAACATTTCCGTGCATAATAATCCGTTTTTTCCTCTCGCCTTCTCCGGAATTTCCCTCGGTTCCTCTTGAAGTAGGCCTTATTCTTGACAACTTTAACAAACCCTGTCCTGTGGAACGAGCCTCGCACCCTTGGCACAGACCAGCCTAATCTTATTTTCTCAGTCCCAATTCATTTCTGGGAGACAGTCTTCAATGAGTGCCAGAATCAGAATATCTTAGAATTCCCAAAGGACATCAGCAGTTCTCTCATTCTTACACGAGTAAATCCCGAAATATTCATCCTGCTCTACTACTACTGGAAAACACCTCAGCCACAACAGCCAACCCACTGACGCAAGTCTAGTTCCATATTAATCTTCTCCAAACACCCTTGAGAAAAGATAAGTACTGTAGGCCCATTCAACTCTGGTAAGCTTTGTTTCAAGAGCCACAGAATCAGAGCCTCTAAGAGAACTGGTAGGGACCTCAACAGCCAAGCAAAGTAACTATACCTTCGAGGTTTTTTTTTTTTTTTTTTAACTCAAGAATTAGCTTCTAGTCACAGAATTATAACTTTGTAGATTCAGAGCTGGAAGCAATATTCCAGGCCAACAAATTCAAACTCATTTTACAAATATGGAAACTCAGGCCCAGAGAAGTTCAGTGACCCTGGGGTCACACAACTGTCAAGTGTCTGAGATGAAATTTAGATTCCGATTTCTCAGACTCCATGTCCAGGACTCTATCCATTACACTTTACTGTCAAATAGAATCACAGAACCTCAAAAATTTAAGATATATCTATCTGCTAAGTTGAAAACTATGCATGAATATGAATCCCCTCAATTAACCTGCCCCAGCAGAATTCAGCCATATTTTCCTACAAAGTCTAATGACCCATGGCCACAGACCTAACCCAGAATTTTGTTGACAGTACTTATTAAAATTGCTTGTATTATTTTCTAAGGGCCCATTCAGTTCTAGGAGGCTATCTTCTGTGAATCACAGAACATCAGTGGCTTTCTGACCCTGGGCAAATAAAAAAAAAAAGCTACAGAAATTCTCTAAGACTATAAACTGCAGAGAAAAGTGTTTTCTCATCCTGAGTATTCACTATGTTGATGAAATCATATGTCCTATCCCTTATTACTTCCCCATATAGCTCTTCTATGCCATCTTCAATGAATCGCAACTAAAGAGTTTGACGGGACAGCAGTAGCCCTCTAACATTTGCAAAAGTAACTCCCAGAGAACTACTCTTTCTGCTTTATTTCTGCTAGAAAACATCTCATCCCACAAAACTAGCCCCACAACAATTATCTTTCTCTATATCAATCTTTTCCACATACCTTTGGAAGAAGATGAGGTGGGTGCTAGGGGTTCATTCAACTTGGAGAAGCTTTTCTCAAAGAATCACAGAATCATGGCATCTAAGAGCTAGAAAGGACCTCAGCAGTCAAGTAGACCAATCTGAACCTGGGAAAAAACCCCAAAGATTTTTTGCATAAGAACACGTCCCCTAAGTCATCATGTAGTACTTAAAATGAGTATCTCCAATGAGATGGCAAAGCCCTGCCTCCTGAGACAGACCATTCTATTTTTCCACAGCTCTACTTGATAGAAAGTTTTTTCCCTGTATCAAGCACAAATGAGCTTCTCTCTATTGCTTGTTTTTTTTTTCCGGACTGCAAAGAGAGAGACCTCCTCACCCCTGATTTCCGTTGAGATTCAGCCCCCCAAAAAACTCTATTCAAAGCAGTCACTCCATCTATGGCTATGTTGATAGATAGTCCATAAAATATTGTTTATATTAAAGAAATCATTTACCTGTTGATAAAATATCATATCCCTGGGGCAGCTAGGCAGTATAGTGGATAGAGTGCTGGGTCTGGAGTCAGGAAGAATTGTATTCAAACCTAGCCTCATAAAATTATTAGCTATGTGACCCTGGGCAAGTCTTCCAATCTTCTGTTTGCCCTAATTTCCTCATCTGTAAAATGGGGATAATTATAGCACTACCTCCCAGGGCTGTTGTGAGGACCAAATGAGAGAGTAACTGTAAAGTGCTTAGTAGAGTGCCTGGCACATAGTAAGTGCCATGTCAATATTAGCTATTATCATTTTTTATTATATCTTCTCTGGCATAGCTTTTGTGATTCACAAAAAAAATTCTTCACATGCATCATTATTGAAAAAGCATTTAACTACGTTAAAAACATCTGAACATCGATTCAACTATGTGGCAAATCTCCCACACAACATAATTTGTTCTAATACTTGTTTCCTTGAATCTTCAGTTACGTTTTCTACGAGTCTCCCAACAGTAATTATTAACAAAAGAATGCATTTTAATTTGTTGCCATATTGTTTTCTGTTTATCATCTTAGCCATTTTACCATGGCAAGAAGAATATGCATTTCCCAATGGTATTTGGTCTTTTGTTTTTCACTAATAAGTAAAAAACCTCAAAAAAGGATTCTAAACATTTATCATTAAATTTAATGTAATTCTATTAAGCACTGGCTTCAGCAACACATGGCCTTAAAGACCATTGCAAAAAATAGAGGTTTGTTTACATGTTCTGGATGCTTAGATTTTAAATGACTAATTGTGACTCCTCCTTCTCTCTTTCTCCTCCCGCATCTGCTCTCCCTCCACCCCATCCAATGAGTTGACAAGTCCAATGGAGTCTACTTTCCCAACATCTTTGGTATGCACCCTCCCCTTTTTTCCTCAGATACTGCCACTACCTTGGTACAGGTCCTCCTTGCTTAATGGATGCTCTCCCTACCTCAAATCTCTTCCCACACTAATCCATTCTCCACTCAGCTGTCAAATTGCTCTTACTAAATCACAAGTCCCTGACCATGTCACTCCCCTATTGAACGGCTCCCTACGACCCATGAATTTCAGGATCAAATGCAAAATCCAATGCTTGGCTTTTAAGTTCTTCATAGCCTGGCCCTTTTCTCTCTTTGCAATCTTCTTACAACTTACTCCCCTCTCATTCTCTGATCAGTGACACTGGCCTCCACATTATTCCTGGCAAATTCTATTCCCAATCCCCTTCATACTATTGCCTTCTCTCTGTGATTATCTTCAATTTATCCTGTCTACAGCTTGTTTGTATATAGATCTTTTCATGCTGTCTCTTCCATTAGACTACGAGCTCCTTGAGAGCAGGGACTAGGGTGTTTTTTGGCCTGTCTTCGCATCCCCAGTGCTTAGCCCAGTGCCTGAAACATAGGAGGTGCTTAAAAATGCTTGTTGACCGTTATTAACATAATATACACTATGACTGAAATTCATAGTTAACAATAATGGAGGTACAACAAAAATGGACTGAATCAAAAACAGTAAGAGGTAAATCCATATTTCAAATAATCTGGATCATCTCAAATGTTTCTGGCCCACTTCCCACTTCTCAGAGCTGCTTACGTTCTCATTATTTTTGCCTTATAATGTGAGTGCCAAGAGTTGGAGAAATGTCAGCTCTGTCGTTTTCTTGTTGTTTGTGATCACATTATTAGTAAGATCTTCAATCTGGTTTCTTTGAAGAAATCTTTTGAAGCCACGTCTTCATTCTGTGAAGAGTAATTTAGTTAAAACTAGATAATATGATGTGTCAATCTGCTTAACCAGGCATATGGAAACTGCAATATGCTGAAATATTCGGAAAGGGAACAAAGGATTTCGGGTGCTATTCTTCCCTCAGAATACTGTGCACACACTATTTGTCCACCTGACTACCTGACACATGGACCAAGTGACAACACCAGTGATCCCCTGCATGCTAAAGATCATCAAAGACTCAGTTTTTTTAGATCAAAATAGAGACATAAAGGAAAGATTTAATAGTTTATCATCACCCTCTGCTTGCTCCAATGGATCATCTTACACATACTGTTTTGCATGCAATACGCACACCCCAGCCTGGAAACTATTGCTTTCTATATAGCATGTTCTGCAAATGACTTTTTATTGTGTCTCTGAATGAAGATCTTTAATGGCAAGTGGGGGGGGGGGGGTGTTACACCACCTCCAGAGACAGCTTTCCATAAAGTTCTTCCGAGGACGCTGTCTTTATATTTAGCCTAAAACTATTTCCCTCAGACATGTTACTCTAAGACAGCAGTGAAGGGCCCATTCAGTTTTGGGACTTGTGTTGAAGTGGTCCAGAACCACAGTATTTCAGACCTGTTAGGGACCTCAGAGGCCCTACGGTTCCTGATAAAGAATCCACTCTACACAGTAACTCTACTGGTGTTCAACCAGTCCCCACTAGCAAATTCTCAGTCCAAATCCCTCAACCCTGGTCTCTCTTCTTCCCAAATGTAATTGCTACAAGACTAGGCTGTGCATTCTAAGAGCCCATTCAGCTCTAGGAACCTGTAATCAAAATCACAGGATCACAGAATCTCAGAGCTGACAGGGACCTCAGAAGCTTTTTAAGCCATGAAAGAATCCTATTTACTCATCCTACTTCTTCGAGGAGCTTCTGTCTCACCACCAATCACACACTCCATACTTAATCTTGGCTTATATTTTCCCACGAGCACTTCCTGCAACATGATGACGCTTCACCAAGGGCCCAATCAATTCTGGGATGCTGCGTTCAATATGTCACAGAAGCACAGAATCTCAGAACTAATTAGGTACCTCAGCAGTCATTAAGCCCAACCTGTGTTCCTGCGTTTGGGGAAAAAAAAAAACCTCAAGACCACACCCACCCCAATTAATCAGAGAGCTTGTGAGTCAATCAGTCAAATCAATAAGCACTTATCAAAGATCTACTCTGGGCCAGACCCTGTACTAGACACTAAGGATACAAAGACAAAAATGAAATGTCATTGCCCTCAAAAAAAGTAAGTGCCCTCAAGAAGCTTTGAATCTAGCTAGGGAAGAAAACAGATATAAATACGGGTACATACAAAGTCCACCCAAAATAAATGCCAAGTGATTTAGATGGGAAGGCACCAGCAGCTGTGGGGATCAAGAAAGGATTCATGGCATCTAAGCTGAGCCTTGATGCAAACTAAAGTTTGTGAGTGATGGAGATGAGGACACAATCCATTCCACTGGATTACTGCAGTGGTCTCCTAATTGTTCTCACCATTTCAACTTTCTCCTCATTCCAGTCATTCCTCTACAACTGCCAAAGTCAAGTTCCTTAAACACAGATACAATCACATTATTCCCCTTTCTCAATAAACTCTACTGGCTCCCTATCTCTTCTAGGGCTGAATATAAATTTCTCTATTTGGCTTTTAAAAACCTTCCCAACCAGGCCTCAATCTTTCCAGTCTCAATTATATACTAGTCCCCGTCCCAGACTCTATAATCCAGTCAAACAGAATTTCTCGCTATTCTTCACATACAGCACTCTATCTCCTGTATCCATGCTTTGCACTGCCCATTCCCCATTCCTAATGTAAGGCATGTCTCCTATTCTCCATTCGCATCTCCTCACCCCACCACAGGCCAAGGATGGCTCACCCCAAGGACTGCTCCTTCCAAAATACATTTGTTCTAAGTCGAATAGTCAAATGTTGCATGATGATGATACATATATACACTAAGGGCCTACTCAGCTCAAGAAGGCAGTGTTCAACGAGTCACTGAATCACAGCTTCTCTGAGATGGTAAGGCCATCAGTGACCATCCTGTAGCTAAAAGAGAATCAGTTCTCCCTGCACCGCACATCACATGTGATATACTTGCCTCTGCTAGGAAATCTACCTGTCCTCCAAACCTTAGCTTCAAGCCTACCCTAGTCTCAAAACTTTCCCATATGTACTTGCTACAAGATGAAGTTTTATGTTCTAATGGCCCTCTCAACTCTGTGAACCTATAATCAAAGTAATAGAAAAAGAGGCACCCAGAGCTGATAAGGACAACAGAGGCCACATGGCCTGTGAAAGAAGCCCACCCCCACAATGGCATATTCTATGATTGCTCATCCTGCTTTTGCTAAGAAACCTGCCCCCTTTTCCAACATCAGATCCCACAGCACCCCTGGTTTCATACCTTCTTAAATGTACCTACTATAAAATAATGATGTGTGTTCTAAGAACCTGTTCATTTCTGGAATAAGTGTAAGATCACAGAGCTAACAGGAACCTCAGAAGCTGCCTAATCCAACCTGTATTGGGAATAAAAAAATAAAGAAAATATACCACAAACAGCTATGAAGTTTTAGGTAAAGATCTTTATTGAGGGGCAACCTGACACCTTTGGGACAGTCTATTTTTGCTATTGGATAGCTCTGTTTGTTAGAAAGTTTTTCATAACATGAAGTATAAATTTACCTCTCTGAAAATTTTATCCATTTCTCCTGGTTCTGCATAAGAAGCATGACAGTATCTCAGAGTTGAAATTTATCTCAGTTTGCCATCTAATCCAACTCATACATGAAAAAGACTCCCCTCCATAACATCCCATTCAAGTAATCATCGTGCTCCTGCTGGGACACCCTCCCCTCTGTCTTCCTACCACAAGCTTAACCCTGGGTTCATTTCTTCCTAAGTGTAGTTAATAGAAGAGGTATCTGGTTCTAAAGGCCTACTCGGCTCTAAGGCAATATAACCAGAGAATTCAACAATCCCGAACCTTCCAGAGACCTCAGAGGCCATGTAGTTCAAACTGTAATTTTAAAAGATTCATCTTTATGGAATATATCACAAGTGCTCATCCAGCCCTTGATTGATGATCTTCAATAAGAAGGAATTCACTGACTTCTGACACAGCCTTTCAGACCACTCTAGTTCTTAGGAAAATTTCCTCTTACCCAGCTAAAATGTGCATTTCTTTGACTTCCATTTATTAATCCTACCTCTTCCTTCTAGAGCTAAGCAGAATTATAGAATTTCAGAGGGGGCAGGGACCCCAAATGCTATTCAGTATAACAAGTAGCAGAAACAGAATCCCTTCTACACGGTGACCCACAAGCAGTTTGACAGATCTCCAACATGTAGGAACTCAAGACTCATTATACTTTAGCATAGCTCTAATTGTTAGGAAGTTTTTTCATATGTGAAAAAAATGGAGCTGATGAGATATAGTATAACACATACACACACACACTAAAAGAAATAGTATAGAGAAAAAAGAGGGCCCAGGGCAGAGCCTTGGTGAAACACCCATAATTGGTGGGTATGACTTGGATGAAGATCCCGCAAAGGAGACTGAAGAGCAGTCAAACAAAAAGGAGAAACACCAGGAGACAGCAGTGTTAGGAAAACCTAGAGAGAAGAGATTATTCAGGAGAAGTAAGTGATCGACAGTGCCAAAAGGCTGCAAAGAGATCAAGAAGGATAATACTGAAAAAAGTCATTAGTTTTGTAAATTAGGAACTTTGGAGACAGGAGTTTCAATTGGCAGATGAGGCCGAAAGCTATACTGCAGAGAGTTTAGAAGAGAGGAGGGAAAGAGGAAGTGGAGGCAGCGATTACAGGTAACTTTCTTAAGGAGTTTAGTCACTAAAAGGAAGAGATAGGACAATAATCTCCTCTACAATATTTTCTACAAGTTCTCAACTTACCTCTGCTAGGAATTCTAGCCTGGCCTTTTTCCTTCCCATCTGCATGTTACTGGACTATGTTGTGTGTTCTAAGGACCCCTCCAACTATGAGAACCTGTACTCAAAATCATAGAGTTACAGGAACTCAGAGCTGATAGGGACATTAGAGGCTCTCTAGTTCTTGCAAAAGAACCTCTTCATACCATAGCTTAGAACTATTGCGCCACCAACCATATACAACAGGCCTATGTACTTTCTCAAGTATACTGGGAATAAGATGATGACGTGTGTTCTGAGGGCCCAGCCAACTCTGGAAAGCTGTGTTCAAAGGGTTGCAGAATCACAGAACCTTAGAGCTGGGAGGGACCTCAGAGACTGTCTTGTGGAAAGAGTACCTGAAACAGAATCTACTCAAAAAGCATATTCCACAAGCAATCATCTAACCTGCAATGGAAAAGCCCACTGCCCCAATACAGCTGTCTTGAAAACTATACATTTCAGAAAAATTTCCTTTTTCCAAGCTCAACTCTCCCTCTCCTCTGACTTCTTCCCAGTGTTCCTATCCAGTTCTGCATTCTGGGGCAAGAAGCACCCTAAGATCAAAGAGCTGAAAGGCACTTTCAAGGTCTTTTAAGGGTAAACCCACAGACGAATAAGAATCCCCCATTCAATATATCCAACAAGAGGTCACCCAGCCTCTGTTTAAAACATGTTACTCTCAGGTACATGTACATGCAGTAAGATTATGTTCTCTCAGAAGATGTATTCAAAGAATCAAAGTGCCTATCTATATGCTGCCAGGGACCTCACTGGCCCTGCTTGAGCAAGAATTCCTTTACAACCTCTCACAGGAGCTGAGGGAGGAAAGGCACCCTTGCTTCAAAGCCAAAGCCTAGCCCTAAGCACAAAGCTCCCTACACGCCCTTACTATAGAGTATGGTCTGTTTGAGGGGCCTATTTAACTCTGAGAGCTATTGGATAAATGTTTATACAATCCGAAAATCTCACAACTAGTAGGAACCACAGAGACTGTTTATCTCCACAGTCTCTGAAGAAGAGTTGCCTCTTACAACACACCCCACAAGCTGTTATTCTACCTTGGACTGACCTACCTCCAAAGTAGGGTTAGCTTTCCCTTCCTAGTTTCTCAGAATGGGTCAGAATCAAAGAGGATACTTAGTCCAAATAATACTGAAACCAAATACACCCTACAGTGCGCCCCACAAGCAGTGATCTTGCCTTTGACTGAAGATTTCCAGTGAGGAAGGAACTTACTACCTTCCATTTTAAAAATAAACTGTCATTGATGTTTTGGGGTTGTTTTTTAACATCATCAGAATTTCTCCCAGAATCCTACTTCCTCCTCCATTCCAGAGAATCATTCCATACATCAAATAACATTTTAAAAGAGAAAAAAAAAACCCAGAAAAGCTAATTAATACATTGTATATCAAAAAAGTCTGAAAATACATACAATGTTCCATATCCACAGACCATACCTCTGAAAAAGAATGGGGTAGGGGAGTCTTCTCATTTCTCTTCTTTGGGTCTATACTTACTCTTGATAATTCTGAAACACTCAAATTTGATTGTTTTGTGCTTTTTTTATTTCTATTGTTGTGGTCACTGTGTCTATTGTTTTCTGGGCTCTGCCAGCTTCACTTTGCTTCAGTTCATGTAAGTTCTCTATATACATCACGTTTATCATTTCTCAGAGTACAGAAATATTCCTTCTCATTCATATGCTACAATTTGTTTAGTTATTCCCCAATTAGTAGATATCTATTTTTTTCCAGTTCTTTGTTACCACAAAAAGTGCTACTAAAAATAGTCTGCTGTATATGGGGACTTTCATCTCATCAATGACCTCCTTGGTATATGAGCCTAGTAATGGAATTTCTGGGTCAAAGGGTATTGCTATTTTAGTCACTTTATTTGGATAATTCTAGACTGCTTTGCAAAATGGCCATACTTATTCAGAACTCCACCAACAATTCATTTATAGGCCTGTCTTCCCACAACTCCTCCAATATTATTGACTTCCATTTTTAATCATCTTTTCCAGTTTTGCTGAGTAAGAAGTCAGGGATGTTTTGATTTTCATTTCTCTTATTAGTGATTTTTAGGGCATTCTTTCATATAGTTGTTAATAATTTGCAATTCTTTTGTGAAATGTTTGCTCATATCCTAACACTTAACTACTGGGGAATGTCTTTTTGGCCTTATATATTTGTTAGTTGTCTATATATCTTGAATACCAAACCCTCATCAGAGAAATCTGATATAAAGATTTTCTTCTCATTCAATCACCTTCCTTCTTATCCTAGATGAATTAATTTTGTTTTGTGCATGAGTTTTTCTTAAAACATACTCTTTACAGAAATAAAGACAGAATTTTAAAATTGGGGAAATAGTCACTGCTCTTGGGTAGGTTGAATCAATTTAACAAAATTGATGGTAACTGAATTAATTTACTTATTCAGGGTCATAACCATCAAACTGCCAAAAGATTATTTCTTAGAGCTAGAAAAAAATAATAAGATTAATCTAGAGAAATAAAAAGTCAAGAATCTCAAGGGAAGTAATGAAAAGAAAATGGGAAGAAAGGGGCCAAGTGCCAGGTCTCAAATTATACTACAAAGTAGTAATCAAAACAGTTTGCTACTGGTTAAAAATTAGAGATTTCTATCAGTGGGAACAGATTAGGTATTCAGCATACTGTAGTAAATGAACATAGTAGTGTGAGTTTGATGAACACAAAGACTATAACTACTGGGTAAGGACTCGCTATTTGACAAAGATTGCTGGGAAAAGCAGAAAGTAGTTTGGCGAAAATTAGGTTTAGATACCTAATACCTTACACCATATACGAATGACTCTAAATGACTTAGATATAAGAAGTCAAATCAGAAGCAAATTAGAGGAACAAGGAAAAAATTACCTTTCAAATTTATGAAAAAGGGAGGGGTTTGTGATGAAACAAGGGACAGAGAGGATTACAGAAGGTAAAAGAGATAATTTTGATTACATATAATTAAAAAGGTTTTACATAAACAAAACCAACACGGCTAAAATTATAAAAGAAACAGTTACCTAGGGAAACAAATTGCAGCAAGTTTCTCTTAGAAAAGTCTCATTTCCATGATATACATAAAGGAACTGATCTAAATTCCTAAGAGCCATTCCCCAATTGATAAAGACTCAAAGGCTATGAATTGACAATTTTCTTTTTTAGAAGTTCTTCACATCACTTATTTCTCAATTTTTAAATTTATTTAAAATTTTTATAAACATCTTTCCTTCCCCTCATTTCCCCAATTGCATAAATGAAAAGAAAACTCAATAACAAGTAAGGGAAAATTCATGTCTCATTCTGCCAATTTCAGAGGAAACTGGGAAAACTGCTATATTAACTGATGCAGAATGGAAGAAGCAGAAAGAATTAAGAGAAAACTTATACTATAAGCACTTTATAACTCTGATCATTGCAGCAACAAATTACAAGTCTAGAGACTAGAAAATGAAACATACTACCCATCTCCTGCCAGAGTGGTGATGAACCTAAAGTGTAGCATCAGACATCAAATTATCCATATTTGTCATGATGGTTTATAAATCCTTCTGGTTATGGAGACTTTTGGGGGATGAAGGAAATCATTTATGTCTTGTTCAATTTCTTTTTCTGATATTGGGTTTACTTAAATAATTTGTTCCTTCTTTTATTAAACTGAGTTATTTTATATTTTCGTAAGTATTCATCCATTCCCTGTAAATTATCAGTTTTGTTAGCATATAATTGTCAAAATAGATTTTCTTTATTTTCAACTCAATTGTGTAAATTTTTATTTTTCATTTTTGGGGCAAACTATTTGGTTTTCTTTTCTCTTTTAAAATCAGATTGGCCGCTTGTTTATTTGGTCTTTTCTTTGCTTGAAAAAACAAACTCCTAGTTTTATTAATTCATTTTGGTTTTAATTGTCTCAATCTCTTCTTTAATTTTCAGAAGTTCTACTTTGTTGTTTAGTTGGGGGGGCAGATTTATTATTCTTCTAGGTTTTTTTTTTTTTAGTTGCATGTCCAATTCATTGATTTGTTCTCATTCTGTTTTGTTGATGAAAATGTTTAGAGATAGAAATTTTCTCTAAGGACCGCTTTAGCCGTATCCCATAAATTTGGGTATGTTATCTCATCACTGCCACTTTCTTGGTTGAAATTTCCTTTTGTTTCTGTAATTTATTCTTTGACCCAACAGTTCTTTAGAATTGTTATTTAGTCTCCAATTTGAATTTTCTTTAAAAGCCCTCTAATGAATGTAATTTTTATTTACATTGTGATCAGTAAATGATGTGTTTAGCATTTTTGTGAGATTCCACCTCACACTCATCAGATTTACAAAGATGACAAAAGGGGAAAATGACAAATGTTGGAAGGGCTATAGGAACACATGTATATTAACACACTCTGGGTGAACCTGTGAATTAGTTCATCCATTCTTCCAAGTAATTTAGAACTATACTCCCAAAGTTATTAAAATGTACATACCCTTAGACTCAGGGACAATACTAACTAGGCCTGTACCACCAAAGAAATCAAAGGAAAAGAACTTATATGGGAAAAATATTTTTAGCTGCTCTTCTAGGGACAAAGAACTGGAAACTATTCATCAATTGGGAAAAGGCAGAAGGAATTATGGCATATGAATATAATGGAATAAAAATGAGGAAATGGACAATTTCAGAGGAAACTGGGAAGACATTAATTTGCTGCAAAATCAAGTGAGCTGAACTAAGAGAATAATTTACACAAGGACAACAATACAATACTGATGTGCCAAAAGAAATGACAAAAGAGACGGCCTCAGAGAAACCTGGGAAGACCTGTATAGAGTCAAGTGAGGACGGGAACAACTTATACAGTAACAACAACACTCCAAAGACAATTATGAAAGACTTATGAACTCTGAACAACGCTGAGGGCCAACGATAAAGCATACTACCCACCTCCTACTGGACTCAAGACGCAGAATAAGATATGCATTTTTGGACATGGCCAATAAGCAAATCACAGAGCTGACAGAGACTGTAGATCTCATCTAGGTCAACTTATACCTCAAAAGTAGTCAGCTCTACGGGAAGTCCTACAGGTGATCATCCTACGTTTGCTTGTGGATTTCCAGCGGGGGGTGTCTACTGCTTCTGCATGTCATCTTTCAAATATTGTTGGGAAGTCTTTTTTTTCTTACATTAAATATAAATTGCTTTCTGAAACTCTGGCCCGTAGTTCCCAGTGTGTGTTCTGGGGCCAATGAGCGTGAGCTTTTTGAAGTTGCTGGGGATCTCAGGAACCACGTGTTCCAAGCCACACCCCAAGAACAAGAATCTCTAACAACGGTCATGCAGATTCTGCTAAATCCGTGGCCCTCTGCCACAGCCCTCTGAAACCCAATCCTGGCCTGCCTCTTTCTCCCAGGTACCTCTGTAAGGCACGTCCTGAGTTCAAAGGATCCTGAGCTCTGGGCCTTTGCTGTTCAAGCCTCTCTAGGCCTGAACGGAAAAGAATTCGGCCACACTCTAATTTCTCA